>NC_092571.1:4360000-4704583 GCF_037975245.1 Apostichopus japonicus | reverse complement strand
TTCATAGTGCAGTAAGCCATACATGAATTTGTGCACACCAAAATGAAGCGGATTATCTGTTGACTAATGTTGCAACATATAAAGAAAGGAATCAGGTACCATGTTGACAACATGCATCAACCATTTAATTCACTGGTAAGGAATTTAAACTTTAAATTTGTACGAATTGGCGCAAGAATGTTACCAATAAAGATACCAAGTGTGGTGGAAAAAAAAAGAATATATAACTATAAAACTTTTTTTCCAATTCCTTAATGCAAATCCTTTCTGTTGTTATAGAGTGAGAGCTCCCCTTGAGATTGTTTTAATGCACTGGGAAACATTTTGACCATGTACAAGTCATCTAGTATATATCACAAAACAAATGCCAATTTGAGACCAATTGAGATAACCTTTTGACACCTTGAGCCACTTTGCCACCATTTGAGATGACCTGTTGACCCCTTGAAGCTGATAGGGTGAAACTGGATAAGGGCCACTTGAGTGTGCTTAGAGCAATACTATACATCAACTTTCCTTGAACTTTCCTGGATAACTGTGTGTTCTGTTAAAGACTTATAGAGCCCATTCACAAGGCTTAACTGAACTGACTTTGAACAAACTATGTTCACCATACCAAGTATGAACTAAAGCAGACATACTGTTGAATAGATTGATATTTAAAAAATTGGAGGTCCAGCCCGACCACTCAATAATGAGATGGGTATCACAAACAATAGGGCTCATCTACACATCATGGGGCATCTACCTTCCCAGTATGACATTGATTCAACTTGTTGGTATTGAGAAATAGTGTTTACAAGCTTTTCACTGTGATAACACTCTAGCCACGCCCATTCATGAATAATAATGAGAATGAATTTCTTGATTATATGACCATGTACCTATCATCAAATGCACAAATACCAATGAGCCATTTAAGAAATTTACCTTAAGCCCCGTCCACTCATCAATATGCAGAAGATGGGAACCACAAACAATAGGGCACATCTATACATCATGGAGCATCAACCTACCAAGCGTGACATTGACTCAACCTGTGCTTCTTGAGATATCGTGTTTACAATCTGGCCGTCACATACAAAAACAAACACACACCAGCACGATTGCAAAGGTTACTGAGCCTTCAGCACAAACACCAATCTACTTATACCTTGAGTCAAACTACCTGACATCTATACCTACTCATCAACCAGCAAAACTTATTGCTTCTACAAATGGTACAGTCCTTACAACAGTTTTATTATGTCATTATACTCACTGAGAAGTCCCTGTGATCTAATAACCAATAGGCATGAATTAGTTTTGTTTGGCCAATTGGGATGGACAAGGATGAGTCAAACTTCCGAAGGTGCTCAGATAGCTGTAAGAAATGAAACATGAAACAATTATTCCTACATTCTCTGAGCTCAACCAGCTGAGAAACATTAAAACTAGTGGCAAGATATGTCAACCATTAATACATTAACATGAACAAAATATAACCACTGAATTGTACAATTTTCTTTCAAAATATCACTTGCTGACCAAATGAGCCATCCAAGATGCTCTCGTTTACTTTCTCTGCATCACAGATGGAATACTACTCAGCTAAACAAATTCATCGCTAATGTAATATTGTGTAATTTGCAATAAAGAAATTCCTGTAATCTAATATCCATGAGACCAGTTGTAAATACACTGTTCAAGTTCAACCCATTAATGGTAGCCATTTAGGCTATGAGTAAACCACACAGATGGTTTTATTTACAAGGCCAACAAATGCCCTGGTTCACCTCATGTGGAGTAAATGGATATTGAAAAACCAAAACTTAAACATACAGAGTAGGTTAAGGTTAATTTTGTTTGCCAATGTTTCCTTCTTCATAGCTTATGTTATTCCTGATGCTTAAATACTGCAATCTATGGAACCATGTAGAAATTTCATTAATGTGTAATGATCTTTGATGACACATAGGAATAGCTGAACCTTACTTGATTGCTGTCATTATCTCCTAGAGTAGATTCAATATCCAAGAGCATGTATCCCACAATGCATTGCTTGATGAACTGAGGTACATTTTCCATCAGGTAAATATCCAACAGTGCCTGCAAAATGATAATCAAGTTTACAATATTTGAATATATCTGAATGATATTATGTACCTTCATTTAACTCCAAAGGCAGGGTTCAGAGTAGTGTTGATAGTTGTAATCGATTAATCGCCAGTAGTCGCGATTACACTTTGGAAGTTTGATTAATCGCACTCAAAACCTAAGTTGCGATTACTTGACTACAAGCTAGCACCACAACTAATCTGCTTTTGAAAAATAGCCTAACCTATCAAAAAGACCACTAAAGCAGTTTGTCAGCAAATATCGCAAAATTACAGGTTCTCACAATGCTACACTGGCACTGTGCTGTGTTAAAAATCGGCTAGCACCTGCTCCGGTTTGATTTATGGGTTTCCTTGTCAGTAATACTCTTGTTCTTAAGTGCAACATTCAGTCCTAGCAATGTTTGATCAAGTTATTTGTCATTTCTTCAAACATGTTTACAATTACTTTATGACTGGCCTGGTTCACATTTAGCAGATGTCTGATCGAGTGTGTCAATTGCGGTGCAGTTTAATTTCGATTTGCAAGATATGTGCCTACTATCACGCTAGGCTAAAGCCTAGCCTTGAACATCCTTCTACAGAAAACTCTTGCCTACTAATCATCACACCGCTGCAAGGTGTTACATCTATTCATTGTTTACACATTTGGTTTTACTAGTACTAGTAGTTGTAGTAGCCTCGTAGATTCATTCAAAAGTTTTTGATTTACTATGAAGGATTTTAAGAAATGTTGTAGATTGAAAGTTTTTCTCAGTTATTGTTTGGTAGATGTTTTAACATGAGTTAGACACCACACATTAAAGACATGAAAGAACAAATAAAGACAGTGCACCATGGAGAAAGATTTGTTTTGACTGTATTTCTGCAATGAAAAAATGACAGTGATGAGGTCATGACTGTAACCGAGTATCGCGAGAAGAGCTATGCGATTAATCGACTACAAAAGAAAGAGTCCACTATCAGCACTAGTTCAAAGTGAGCTTTTGGACAAAAGGGCTCCTTTTAACCAAGTATGTGTTCTATGGTGTCTATTTTTTGGGGGTTCACAAGGGCCCTTTTCTAGCTTTAGATTACAAGTGACAGAAGATTTGTTTATGGTGTTGGTCTTCTTATTTATAGTTATTGCATCAGCAGTCCTTTGTACATAATTTATATCCATAAAAGTACAATATTCATAAGAGTCCTTATGTCCTGAGCCATCCACTACTGTTACTTTTCACCTAAGCAGATTCCAATCATGCATAAAGTATATGACCTGTCACAAGTGTTATTATAGAGAGAGACTCCTTACATGTAGGCTGGGAGGAGGATAGAATCCATCACTTGCTTCATCTTCTCTTTGCCAGAGAGTTGTCAGCTCTGGGCCCGCTTCTTCCACAATCCCATCAATTAAGAGGATACTGGTGTCTGAGCTGTGATTTATAAAATCAACATTACAAGTGATATCAACATAATCCATTTCAAGTCCGAGAGACTTCTGTTCGAGACAATTCTGGGGCTTGTTCTTCATAGATCATGAGAGCTACAGAACAGTTGATTCTGATCTCAATCAACAATTGGAGGTCATGGAAGGGAAGGTAATCCTGTGTGCAAACATTCCTGAAAATCATGGGAAGTTATGGGGCAAAAGATCCTATGTGCACACATTCCTCACAAATCATGGGGAGTTGTGTAATAGGTGATCTTGTGTGCACACAATCCTCACAACTCATAGGGTTATGGAACAGGTGATCCTGTGCACACATTCTTAACAACTCATAGGGTTATGGAACAGGTGATCCTATGTGCACATATTCTTCACAACTCATAGGGTTATGGAACATTCTGCACAAATGATACCAGGTTATTCGATTCTGATTCGTAGGTTCTGTGTGTACCAACACAAAGAAAAGCAAGCTGGAACAGAATGAAAACTTACCCACTGAGTTTTTTCATCTGGGCTCTTCTTTGAAAATAGGCAACACGTAGCAAAGAGGCAGGGTAGTTAAATTGGCCTTGATGAGGAGTACCATCTTTGTCTAGGAGATCAAAGAAGAACTTATCTTGTCTTTTCTTGTTATGTTTTTTTTTCATATTGGTATTTAAATGTAAAATACAGCTTTATAAACTTCAAACAAGCATTACATGTAATAAGAAAGACAAAATACTAAGTGATTCCTTGCCACCTTTGACGGATAGATGGATTCTCATAGCAAGTTTTAAATTAATCCATTACTCTTTTTTAGTGTTTACAAGCCAAAGGTGTCCATACATACACACACCCACATGCCATCACTATCACATAGATTACTTTAGTTTAAGTCAGGAATCATAAAGAGTAGAGCAGCATGGCAGAGTTATGTCAAAATATTTCTGTAATTGCTTTAGCTGTCCGTGTCAGCCTTGAGAAATGTTAAAAATTAAATTACGAGCCAGGAATTTGTGGAATCTCAGTGAAACAATTATTTCTTGAAGATTGTCTACCTCGATATCAACTTAAAAAAATTACACTATTTTATCAAAACTCAAAATGAATGGTCAGAATATTACAAAATACTGCTCTATCTAATGAAGTTATTCACTAAATTGCTCAATAAATTGATAAGTTTAAATTGGTTACCTGGACATTCTGGTAGCAGACCACATCTGACAAACCACAGCAGTGCCTTGACATGCTCAGCGAGAAGAGACAGAACAACCAGCTTAGTGGAGAGATCATGAGCTCCTGTAGAGAATAATAATAGCACCAAATTAATCAAGATAAAACCTTTTACTGTTTCAACTACTTCACTACCTATGACAAGTAGTTCTGACTACAGACAAGTTTACCTACATCTGAGTTAATAACTATGGTTTGCATCTCAACTATAATGCACCTAAATAATCCTTTTATCTGACACTACAAGGTAGCTCTTACAGATGGAGAAACATAAACTGTTGCTATGTGAGTTTCTGTCTGACAGTTACATATAATGCACAAATTACACTGGTGTTGCCAGCCCTTGTTTTCCAAATGAAGAGCAATTTAGACCCACTGTCACAGCATTTACAATAAAACACATGATTGTTTAGTTAAAGTGTCAGTCATTTTATTTTAAAAGTGAAGATTATTTCAGGTGTTTTCTACTACAAAAATGTTGTAACAAAAGCAATGACTAAATCACATAATGAAATGGTAAGCTCTTCATATATGCATAGTATATGTATTATTATTATCATTGCAGGAATGATATGCAAAGATGAATTCCAACACATGTGTATTCTACTGACTGCTTGTACTTCCCACAGTGAAGGTAATAGACATATTAACCAGAAAGCCAAATGTGATAGTGAATCCTATCCACATTTCATATGAGAACATTTAATGTAACAGCAGAAAAGACATCAAGGATTGACCACTCCTGAATTTACATTATCAGCAAGGCTCTTGCACTCAAGTGGACTGGATTACTAGGTGTCTGTATCTTCTTTGATCTCAAATGAACTCTGACTTTTACAGAAACAGAAGGAGTTTTCTACTCACCAAGGTGAGTATACATATATACTAACCTTGCTCGGTGGTAGTCTGCCCTTGTCCTAGCAGAGTTTTGAATATTGTCAGGAGATGTTGATAGTGTTTGGAGCATTGAGAGAGCTTCCTAACAGTCTTATCATCCACATAGGTTCCTCCACCATCAAACAGAGGCTCACCTGTGGTAAATCCAAATGAAGAAGGAATGTAGTTATTGTAAAGAATGGGATCATTGTATCACTGACACTCGTCCATTGTTAGCAGACAATAGAGTGTAATGGATTATAAAACCTTAGAAATGCATGATTTGACTATTACTAACAGCAGGGGTGACTTACAAATGTGTACAATGGTACTGCTGTAAGTTGTTAACTCTAACTAAACATTTACAGTGTTCAACATACATGACATAAAAGAGGCCATCAAGAACAGATTTGAAAAGCCACAAACTGAAGTGAAATTTCCCATAAAATTTAATTTATAGTGAATTCTTTAACATTCCCAGGAATCTTTGTGCTGATATTTGTCATTATATTATTCATAAGGGCATATGGTCAGTAAAGATTTGCTGTATAGCCTATGTACATGCTTGCTGAGAGCAACACATGTAAACTACTGGTTATCCTAATAAAAGGACGCTAACATGATCTTGGAAGCACTGAATTCTTTACATTTGCAATATTTACTTCAATTAATAATGTAACTTTTTTCTATATAAATTCCTATCTGTTTTAAACCTAGTGCAGTTTACTTAAGTTACTTGCTGGTTTTTATCTGCAAGGAAAGATAACTAGGCTGAGGACATACTGAAGTTTCCAGTTGTTGGTTGAAGTAAAGTTAGTTCATAAATCCCTACTTTGTAAGGCCTACATTTAGAAGTTTTGGCCAAGCCAATCTCCACCTTAGGGTGAACTTGTGCTGTTCGCTACTGTTTGCTCCATAAACAGCATACTCACAGCTTATTCTCAAAGCAGAAGTTTGAATGCAAAGGTAGAATGGATAGGGGTCACCCTGTTGTTGCACCAGGACTGGAAGTCTGTACAGTTACTATACTTACTCTAAGACGTGTCAAAAAGTGTGCAGAGATACAAAGACAATGCAAGATAAATAAATAAAATAAAGAATTAAGCTGAGATGAGATACCAATCTTAACCTAGATAATAAACAATTCCTGAAGAGAGCAACTTACACATGTCATCCGTCATTTGTTTCCTCTTAATGACTTCTTTCCACGCCCACTCCATTAATGGTCGCAATCCGATGCCAGAAGAAAAATCTAATCAAATCAAAACTCAGTCCATTAAAAGATCAAACTATTTTATTTTAAATTTAATTATTATTTTACTTAGTTGTCTGATTGATAGAGCAATTTAGTTAAAAGTGTCAAAGAATTGAATCATAACCAGGAGATCAGGGAGTTCTAGTTTCCTTGACCATTTGTAAGATTCATTTGTGGACCACATGTGATACAGATTTAAAATATGAAAAGCCTGTTGCTAAAATAGTCCAGTGACATAAAAACACAGACAAGCAGAGGGCATTTTCTCTAACCAAATGGAGCTGGTAACTCAATTCTGCCATCAACCTGTAAAACAAACTTTGGTACAAATTAATGCAAGCTGCTTACAAGGTTTTTACATTTAGACCACTGATGACCTAAATGGCTTTTGGCCTCCATTACATAAATGCAAATACTACAAAGAACTTGTATCTGCATATTCACCTACATATGTACTATGAGTAAAAATCTTCATATTAACGACAAGTATGAGATTCACCAAAGCTGAACTCAGTTGAGTTATCTTCTTTACAAGGTTTTAATTTTTTTTGTTTAAATTGCTGATCTCAAAGACCTTTGATCTTCATTAAAAGTACTAGGAGATTATTACTCATCAAGGGGCACCTACCACCCAACTACTGTATGAGATTCACTAAAGCTAAAGTTACTTAGGATCCTTCTTTACACACCCTTCATTTTGCGTTCATACATACACACATGTATACATACATACCCACACTTAATACCTTATGGGGAACACCTTGTGAGGAACAGCAATGAGCGTGAGGATACCTTAGGGGTAACGGTGAGGATGAAGATACCTTGTGAGGAACAATGGTGGCTAGCATACACATTAGTGTTTTAATTATTCCTTAATTAATTGGACAGTTAATTAAATAAATGACACTTTTAAGGATCGTGTTGTATTGTGTGGTGTTGTTTAATCCTGATTTGCTGTAGCTCAACTGAATATACAAGAAAGGGTTTTAAGCTGTTCCATGAACAAAACATATGATGATTGTGGTGTAAACAAAAACTAATTAAGTTCAAGGTTACACTACATCTCTTGCTTTATAATACGGATCGGGGAATGAAAACCATAAGAATCTAAACAAATAAAGGTATAAAAGTTAGGAGCTACCAGGTAAGCTAGGATATATTGATCCCTTCAAGTAAATGAGATTAACCTTTACTGTGTAGCCTGGAAGGAGATTACCTAATTACTATCACTGTATATTGTTGAATCATGTTTCTTGTGTTATTGTTACCATTTGCATTCTAGGACCTAAATATTATTTGAGTACCAGTGTAGCTTGTGGGGTACAGAACTTAAATGTGATATCAATGCACCTTAATGCATCCTTGTTGCAGCCTAAAGTAGATGCCTTCATTGCTATTAGAAGCCAACAATAACTTCGACAGTTGCTGTATACTGGATAATGAAAATTCACCAATTGATGCTGGCCATGTTGTATGAGTGCCAGGATACCTTGTGGCGTACAGAAAGTGAAATAAAACTTCAATTTGCAATTTGGCTCAAAAGAACTAAATCCTTCTACCTAGCAAACAATGGAAATTTCTTGATATGAATTCATCTAATTGACAGTAGTAATCTGTACAGTAAATTTATTAATTTCATTGTAGGACAGAAGATTATATGGGTACAAGTGTAGCTTGTGAGGTACAAAATTAAAATGTGATATAAGTATACCTTAATGCATCTAAGTGGCAGCCTAAAGTAGATGCCTTTGTTTCTATTAGAAGTTATAAACAATAACTTTGACCTTGGTTTTATACTGGAATATGAAAATTCACCTATTGATGCTGTATTCTGGTCATGTTGTATGAGTGCCAGGATACCTTGTGGGGTACAGACAGTTAAATTTAATTAAAATTTGTCTCTCAAGAACTTAACAAGAACTAAATCCTTCTACCTATCAAACAATGGTTGTTTCTTGATATGAATTCATCGATTGACAGTGGTTATCTGTACAGTAAAATTTTTATTCGCATTGTAGGATTTAAGATTAATATGAGTACAAGTGTACCTTGTGGGGTACAGAACTTAAATGTAATATAAATATACTTTAATGCATCTAAATGGCAGCCTAAAGTAGATGTCTCCATTGCTATGAGTAGCCAACAATATTTTTTACAGTGCTTTATATGCTGGATAATAAATATTAACTTGTTGATACTGTACTCTGGTTATGTGGTATGAGTGCCAGGATACCTTGTGGGGTACAGAGAGTTAAATTATATTAATATTTGTCTCTCAAGAACTAATAACAAAACCTTTATCCTTCTACCTAGCAAACAATGGAAATTCTTCAATATCAATTCAAAGAATTTACCATGGTTATCTGTACAGTAAAACTTTTATTCGCATTGTAGGACTAAAGATTATATGAGTACAAGTGTAGCTTGTGGGGTACAGAACTTAAATGTAATATAAATATACCTTAATTCATCTAAATGGCAACCTAAAGTAGATGCCTTCATTGCTATGAGTAGCCAACAATAATTTTTACAGTGCTTTATATACTGGATAATAAATATGAACTTGCTGATACTGTACTCTGGTCATGTGGTATGAGTGCCAGGATACCTCGTGGGGTACAGACAGTTAAATTACAATTTGTCGTACTGTACTCTGGTCATGTGGTATGAGTGCCAATATACCTTGTGGGGTACAGACAGTTAAATTACAATTTGTCTCTCAAGAACTAAACAAGAACTAAATCCTTCTACCTAGCAAACAATGGATATTCCTTGATATGAATTCAGCAAATTGACAGCGATAATCTATACAGAAAAATACTTATCATTCGCATTGTAGGACCTAATATTATATGAGTACCAGTGTAGCTTGTGGGGTACAGAACTTAAAAGTGATATAAATACACCTTAATGCATCTAAGTGGCAGCTAGAATAGATACCTCCATTGAGAAGCCAAACGATAACTTTGACCCTGGTTTAATACTGTAATATGAAAATTCACCTATTGATGCTGTATTCTGGTCATGTGGTATGAGTACCAGGATACCTTGTGGGGTACAGACAGTTAAATTTAATTAAAATTTGTCTCTCAAGAACTTAACAAGAACTAAATCCTTCTACCTAGCAAACAATGGATATTCCTTGATATGAATTCATCAATTGACCGTGGTAATCTGTACAGCAAAATTTTTATTCGCATTGTAGGACTTAAGATTATATGAGTACAAGTGTAGCTTGTGGGGTACAGAACTTAAATGTAATATAAACATACCTTATGCATCTAAATGGCAACCTAAAGTAGATGCCTTCATTGCTATAAGTAGCCAACAATATTTTTTACAGTGCTTTATATACTGGTAATAAATATTAACTTGTTGATTTTGTACTCTGGTCATGTTGTATGAGTGCCAGGATACCTTGTGGGGTACAGACAGTTCAATTACAATTTGTCGTACTGTACTCTGGTCATGTGGTATGAGTGTCAGGATACCTTGAGGGGTACAGACAGTTCAATTACAATTTGTCTCTCAAGAACTTAAAAAGAAGTAAATCCATCTACCTAGCAAACAATGAAAATTCTTCAATATAAATTCATCTCATTGACAGCGATAATCCATACAGAAAAATACTTATCATTCGCATTGTAGGACATCATATTATATGAGTACCAGTGTAGCTTGTGGGGTACAAAACTTAAATGTGATATAAATACACCTTAATGCATCTAAGTGGCAGCTAGAGTAGATGCCTCCATTGCTATTAGAAGCCAAACAATAACTTTGACCCTGGTTTTATACTGGAATATGAAAATTCACCTATTGATGCTGTATTCTGGTCATGTTGTATGAGTGCCAGAATACCTTGTGGGGTACAGACAGTTATATTAAATTAAAATTTGTCTCTCAAGAACTTAACAAGAGCTAAATCCTTCTACCTAGCCAAAAATATACCTTAATGCATCTATGCAGGCAGTCTAAAGTAGATGTCTTCAGTGCTATGAATAGCCAACAATAACTTTGACAATGCTTTATATACTGGATAATAAAAATTCACCTATTGATGCTGTATTCTGGTCATGTGGTATGAGTGCCAGGATACCTTGTGGGGTACAGACAGTTAAATTACAATTACAATATGTCTCTCAAGAACTTAATTAGAAATAAATCCATCTACCTAGCAAACAATGCAAACTCTTCAATATAAATATATCTAATTGACAGCGATAATCTGTACAGAATAAAACTTATCATTCGCATTGTAGGACCTAATATTATGAGTACCAGTGTAGCTTGTGGGGTACAGAACTTAAATGTGATATAAATATACCTTAATGCATCTAAGTGGCAGCTAGAGTAGATGCCTCCATTGCTATTAGAAGCCAAACAATAACTTTGACCCTGGTTTTATACTGGAATATGAAAATTCACCTATTGATGCTGTGTTCTGGTCATGCTGTATGAGTGCCAGGATACCTTGTGGGGTACAGACAGTTATATTAAATTAAAATTTGTCTCTCAAGAATGTAACAAGAGCTAAATCCTTCTACCTAGCCAAAAATATACCTTAATGCATCTTTGCAGGCAGCCTTGAGTAGATGCCTTCAGTGCTATGAGTAGCCAACAATAACTTTGACAGTGCTTTATATACCGGATAATAAATATTAACTTGTTGATACTGTACTCTGGTCATGTGGTATGAGTGCTAGGATACCTTGTGGGGTACAGACAGTTAAATTACAATTTGTCTCTCAAGAACTTAACAAGAACTAAATCCTTCTACCTAACAAACAATGGAATTCCTTCAATATGGATTCAAAGAATTTACCATGGATATCTGTATAGTAAATTGATAATTTGCATCATAGGACATAAGATTATATGAGTACCAGTGTAGCTTGTGGGGTACAGAACTTTGACGTGATATAAATATACCTTAATGCATCTAAGTGGCAGCCTAAAGTAGATGCCTTCATTGCTATTAGAAGCCAACAATAACTTTGACCTTGGTTTTATACTGGAATATGAAAATTCACGAATTGATACTGTATTCTGGTAATGTGGTAAGAGTACCAGGATAACTTGTGGGGTACAGACAGTTAAATTAAATTAAAGGTTGTCTCTCAAGAACTTAACAAGAACTAAATCCTTCTACCTAGCAAACAATGGATATTCCTTGATATGAATTCATTGATTGACCGTGGTTATCTGTACAGTAAAATTTTTATTCGCATTGTAGGACTTAAGATTATATGAGTACAAGTGTAGCTTGTGGGGTACAGAACTTAAATGTAATATCAACATGTTCATCTAAATGGCAGCCTAAAGTAGATTTGCCTTCATTGCTATGAGTAGCCAACAATATTTTTTACAGTGCTTGATATACTGGATAATAAATATTAACTTGTTGATTTTGTACTCTGGTCATGTTGTATGAGTGCCAGGATACCTTGTGGGGTACAGACATTGAAATTAAATTACAATATATCTCTCAAGAACTTAATAAGAACTAAATCCATCTACCTAGCAAACAATGAAAATTCTTCAATATAAATTCATCTAATTGACAGCGATAATCTATACAAAAAAATACTTATCATTCGCATTGTAGGATCTAACATTATATGAGTACCAGTGTAGCTTGTGGGGTACAAAACTTAAATGCCATATAAATATACCTTAAAAACAATGCAACTAATGGCAGCCTAAAGTAGATGCCTTCATTGCTATGAGTAGCCAACAATATTTTTTACAGTGCTTGATATACTGGATAATAAATATTAACTTGTTGATTTTGTACTCTGGTCATGTTGTATGAGTGCCAGGATACCTTGTGGGGTACAGACAGTTAAATTACAATTTGTCGTACTGTACTCTGGTCATGTGGTATGAGTGCCAGGATACCTTGTGGGGTACAGACAGTTAAATTACAATTTGTTGTACTATACTCTGGTCATGTGGTATGAGTGCCAGGATACCTTGTGGGGTACAGACAGTTAAATTACAATTTGTCGTACTGTACTCTGGTCATGTGGTATGAGTGCCAGGATACCTTGTGGGGTACCGACAGTTAAATTACAATTAGTCTCTCAAGAACTTAATAAGAACTAAATCCATCTACCTAGCAAACAATGAAAATTCTTCAATATAAATTCATCTAATTGACAGCGATAATCTATACAAAAAAAATACTTATCATTCGCATTGTAGGACCTAACATTATATGAGTACCAGTGTAGCTTGTGGGGTACAAAACTTAAATGTCATATATATACCTTAAAAACAATGCAACTAATGGCAGCCTAAAGTAGATGCCTTCATTGCTATGAGTAGCCAACAATATTTTTTACAGTGCTTGATATACTGGATAATAAATATTAACTTGTTGATACTGTACTCTGGTCATGTTGTATGAGTGCCAGGATACCTTGTGGGGTACAGACATTGAAATTAAATTACAATATGTCTCTCAAGAACTTAATAAGAACTAAATCCATCTACCTAGCAAACAATGGAAATTCTTCAATATAAATTCATCTAATTGACAGCGATAATCTATACAAAAAAATACTTATCATTCGCATTGTAGGACCTAACATTACAGTATATGAGTACCAGTGTAGCTTTTGGGGTACAAAACTTAAATGCCATATAAATATACCTTAAAAACAATGCAACTAATGGCAGCCTAAAGTAGATGCCTTCATTGCTATGAGTAGCCAACAATATTTTTTACAGTGCTTGATATACTGGATAATAAATATTAACTTGTTGATTTTGTACTCTGGTCATGTTGTATGAGTGCCAGGATACCTTGTGGGGTACAGACAGTTAAATTACAATTTGTCGTACTGTACTCTGGTCATGTGGTATGAGTGCCAGGATACCTTGTGGGGTACAGACAGTTAAATTACAATTTGTCTTACTGTACTCTGGTCATGTGGTATGAGTACCAGGATACCTTGTGGGGTACAGACAGTTAAATTACAATTTGTTGTACTATACTCTGGTCATGTGGTATGAGTGCCAGGATACCTTGTGGGGTACAGACAGTTAAATTACAATTTGTCGTACTGTACTCTGGTCATGTGGTATGAGTGCTAGGATACCTTGTGGGGTACAGACAGTTCAATTACAATTTGTCTCTCAAGAACTTAATAAGAACTAAATCCATCTACCTAACAAACAATGAAAATTCTTCAATATAAATTCATCTAATTGACAGCGATAATCTATACAAAAAAATACTTATTATTCGCATTGTAGGACCTAACATTATATGAGTACCAGTGTAGCTTGTGGGGTACAAAACTTAAATGTCATATATATACCTTAAAAACAATGCAACTAATGGTAGCCTAAAGTAGATGCCTTCATTGCTATGAGTAGCCAACAATATTTTTTACAGTGCTTGATATACTGGATAATAAATATTAACTTGTTGATACTGTACTCTGGTCATGTTGTATGAGTGCCAGGATACCTTGTGGGGTACAGACAGTTCAATTACAATTTGTCGTACTGTACTCTGGTCATGTGGTATGAGTGCCAGGATACCTTGTGGGGTACAGACAGTTAAATTACAATTTGTCTTACTGTACTCTGGTCATGTGGTATGAGTACCAGGATACCTTGTGGGGTACAGACAGTTAAATTACAATTTGTTGTACTATACTCTGGTCATGTGGTATGAGTGCCAGGATACCTTGTGGGGTACAGACAGTTAAATTACAATTTGTTGTACTGTACTCTGGTCATGTGGTATGAGTGCTAGGATACCTTGTGGGGTACAGACAGTTCAATTACAATTTGTCTCTCAAGAACTTAATAAGAACTAAATCCATCTACCTAGCAAACAATGAAAATTCTTCAATATAAATTCAACTAATTGACAGCAATAATCTATACAAAAAAATACTTATCATTCGCATTGTAGGACCTAACATTATATGAGTACCAGTGTAGCTTGTGGGGTACAAAACTTAAATGTCATATATATACCTTAAAAACAATGCAACTAATGGCAGCCTAAAGTAGATGCCTTCATTGCTATGAGTAGCCAACAATATTTTTTACAGTGCTTGATATACTGGATAATAAATATTAACTTGTTGATTTTGTACTCTGGTCATGTTGTATGAGTGCCAGGATACCTTGTGGGGTACAGACATTGAAATTAAATTACAATATGTCTCTCAAGAACTTAATAAGAACTAAATCCATCTACCTAGCAAACAATGGAAATTCTTCAATATAAATTCATCTAATTGACAGCGATAATCTATACAAAAAAATACTTATCATTCGCATTGTAGGACCTAACATTATATGAGTACCAGTGTAGCTTGCTGGGTACAAAACTTAAATGTCATATAAATATACCTTAAAAACAATGCAACTAAATGGCAGCCTGAAGTAGATGCTTTCATTGCTATGAGTAGCCAACAATATTTTTTACAGTGCTTGATATACTGGATAATAAATATTAACTTGTTGATTTTGTACTCTGGTCATGTTGTATGAGTGCCAGGATACCTTGTGGGGTACAGACAGTTAAATTACAATTTGTCGTACTGTACTCTGGTCATGTGGTATGAGTGCCAGGATACCTTGTGGGGTACAGACAGTTAAATTACAATTACAATATGTCTCTCAAGAACTTAATTAGAAATAAATCCATCTACCTAGCAAACAATGTAAACTCTTCAATATAAATATATCTAATTGACAGCGATAATCTGTACAGAATAAAACTTATCATTCGCATTGTAGGACCTAACATTATATGAGTACCAGTGTAGCTTGTGGGGTACAAAACTTAACTGTCATATAAATATACCTTAAAAACAATGCAACTAATGGCAGCCTAAAGTAGATGCCTTCATTGCTATGAGTAGCCAACAATATTTTTTACAGTGCTTGATATACTGGATAATAAATATTAACTTGTTGATTTTGTACTCTGGTCATGTTGTATGAGTGCCAGGATACCTTGTGGGGTACAGACATTGAAATTAAATTACAATATGTCTCTCAAGAACTTAATAAGAACTAAATCCATCTACCTAGCAAACAATGGAAATTCTTCAATATAAATTCATCTAATTGACAGTGATAATCTATACAAAAAAATACTTATCATTCGCATTGTAGGACCTAACATTATATGAGTACCAGTGTAGCTTTTGGGGTACAAAACTTAAATGTCATATAAATATACCTTAAAGACAATGCAACTAAATAGCAGCCTAAAGTAGATGCCTTCATTGCTATGAGTAGCCAACAATATTATTTACAGTGCTTGATATACTGGATAATAAATATTAACTTGTTGATTTTGTACTCTGGTCATGTTGTATGAGTGCCAGGATACCTTGTGGGGTACACAGACAGTTAAATTACAATTTGTTGTACTGTACTCTGGTAATGTGGTATGAGTACCAGGATACCTTGTGGGGTACAGACATTTAAATTACAATTTGTTGTACTATACTCTGGTCATGTGGTATGAGTGCCAGGATACCTTGTGGGGTACAGACAGTTAAATTACAATTTGTCGTACTGTACTCTGGTCATGTGGTATGAGTGCTAGGATACCTTGTGGGGTACAGACAGTTCAATTACAATTTGTCTCTCAAGAACTTAATAAGAACTAAATCCATCTACCTAGCAAACAATGAAAATTCTTCAATATAAATTCAACTAATTGACAGCGATAATCTATACAAAAAAATACTTATCATTCGCATTGTAGGACCTAACATTATATGAGTACCAGTGTAGCTTGTGGGGTACAAAACTTAAATGTCATATATATACCTTAAAAACAATGCAACTAATGGCAGCCTAAAGTAGATGCCTTCATTGCTATGAGTAGCCAACAATATTTTTTACAGTGCTTGATATACTGGATAATAAATATTAACTTGTTGATTTTGTACTCTGGTCATGTTGTATGAGTGCCAGGATACCTTGTGGGGTACAGACATTGAAATTAAATTACAATATGTCTCTCAAGAACTTAATAAGAACTAAATCCATCTACCTAGCAAACAATGGAAATTCTTCAATATAAATTCATCTAATTGACAGCGATAATCTATACAAAAAAATACTTATCATTCGCATTGTAGGACCTAACATTATATGAGTACCAGTGTAGCTTGCTGGGTACAAAACTTAAATGTCATATAAATATACCTTAAAAACAATGCAACTAAATGGCAGCCTGAAGTAGATGCTTTCATTGCTATGAGTAGCCAACAATATTTTTTACAGTGCTTGATATACTGGATAATAAATATTAACTTGTTGATTTTGTACTCTGGTCATGTTGTATGAGTGCCAGGATACCTTGTGGGGTACAGACAGTTAAATTACAATTTGTCGTACTGTACTCTGGTCATGTGGTATGAGTGCCAGGATACCTTGTGGGGTACAGACAGTTAAATTACAATTACAATATGTCTCTCAAGAACTTAATTAGAAATAAATCCATCTACCTAGCAAACAATGTAAACTCTTCAATATAAATATATCTAATTGACAGCGATAATCTGTACAGAATAAAACTTATCATTCGCATTGTAGGACCTAACATTATATGAGTACCAGTGTAGCTTGTGGGGTACAAAACTTAACTGTCATATAAATATACCTTAAAAACAATGCAACTAATGGCAGCCTAAAGTAGATGCCTTCATTGCTATGAGTAGCCAACAATATTTTTTACAGTGCTTGATATACTGGATAATAAATATTAACTTGTTGATACTGTACTCTGGTCATGTTGTATGAGTGCCAGGATACCTTGTGGGGTACAGACATTGAAATTAAATTACAATATGTCTCTCAAGAACTTAATAAGAACTAAATCCATCTACCTAGCAAACAATGGAAATTCTTCAATATAAATTCATCTAATTGACAGTGATAATCTATACAAAAAAATACTTATCATTCGCATTGTAGGACCTAACATTATATGAGTACCAGTGTAGCTTGTGGGGTACAAAACTTAAATGTCATATAAATATACCTTAAAGACAATGCAACTAAATAGCAGCCTAAAGTAGATGCCTTCATTGCTATGAGTAGCCAACAATATTATTTACAGTGCTTGATATACTGGATAATAAATATTAACTTGTTGATTTTGTACTCTGGTCATGTTGTATGAGTGCCAGGATACCTTGTGGGGTACACAGACAGTTAAATTACAATTTGTTGTACTGTACTCTGGTAATGTGGTATGAGTACCAGGATACCTTGTGGGGTACAGACATTTAAATTACAATTTGTTGTACTATACTCTGGTCATGTGGTATGAGTGCCAGGATACCTTGTGGGGTACAGACAGTTAAATTACAATTTGTCGTACTGTACTCTGGTCATGTGGTATGAGTGCTAGGATACCTTGTGGGGTACAGACAGTTCAATTACAATTTGTCTCTCAAGAACTTAATAAGAACTAAATCCATCTACCTAGCAAACAATGAAAATTCTTCAATATAAATTCAACTAATTGACAGCGATAATCTATACAAAAAAATACTTATCATTCGCATTGTAGGACCTAACATTATATGAGTACCAGTGTAGCTTGTGGGGTACAAAACAATGCAACTAATGGCAGCCTAAAGTAGATGCCTTCATTGCTGAGTAGCCAACAATATTTTTTACAGTGCTTGATATACTGGATAATAAATATTAACTTGTTGATTTTGTACTCTGGTCATGTTGTATGAGTGCCAGGATACCTTGTGGGGTACAGACATTGAAATTAAATTACAATATGTCTCTCAAGAACTTAATAAGAACTAAATCCATCTACCTAGCAAACAATGAAAATTCTTCAATATAAATTCATCTAATTGACAGCGATAATCTATACAAAAAAATACTTATCATTCGCATTGTAGGACCTAACATTATATGAGTACCAGTGTAGCTTGTGGGGTACAAAACTTAAATGTCATATAAATATACCTTAAAAACAATGCAACTAAATGGCAGCCTAAAGTAGATGCCTTCATTGCTATGAGTAGCCAACAATAGTTTTGGCAGTGCTTTATATACAGGATAATGAAAATTCCCATACTGATGCTGTATTCTGGTCATGTGGTATGAGTGCCAGGATACCTTGTGGGGTACAGACAGTTAAATTACAATTACAATATGTCTCTCAAGAACTTAATTAGAAATAAATCCATCTACCTAGCAAACAATGCAAACTCTTCAATATAAATATATCTAATTGACAGCGATAATCTGTACAGAATTAAACTTATCATTCGCATTGTAGGACCTAACATTATATGAGTACCAGTGTAGCTTGTGGGGTACAAAACTTAAATGTCATATAAATATACCTTAAAAACAATGCAACTAATGGCAGCCTAAAGTAGATGCCTTCATTGCTATGAGTAGCCAACAATATTTTTTACAGTGCTTGATATACTGGATAATAAATATTAACTTGTTGATTTTGTACTCTGGTCATGTTGTATGAGTGCCAGGATACCTTGTGGGGTACAGACATTGAAATTAAATTACAATATGTCTCTCAAGAACTTAATAAGAACTAAATCCATCTACCTAGCAAACAATGGAAATTCTTCAATATAAATTCATCTAATTGACAGCGATAATCTATACAAAAAAATACTTATCATTCGCATTGTAGGACCTAACATTACAGTATATGAGTACCAGTGTAGCTTTTGGGGTACAAAACTTAAATGTCATATAAATATACCTTAAAAACAATGCAACTAAATGGCAGCCTAAAGTAGATGCCTTCATTGCTATGAGCAGCCAACAATAGTTTTTACAGTGCTTGATATACTGGATAATGAATATTAACTTGTTGATTTTGTACTCTGGTCATGTTGTATGAGTGCCAGGATACCTTGTGGGGTACAGACAGTTAAATTACAATTTGTCGTACTGTACTCGGGTCATGTGGTATGAGTGCCAGGATACCTTGTGGGGTACAGACAGTTAAATTACAATTTGTTGTACTATACTCTGGTCATGTGGTATGAGTGCCAGGATACCTTGTGGGGTACAGACAGTTAAATTACAATTTGTCGTACTGTACTCTGGTCATGTGGTATGAGTGCTAGGATACCTTGTGGGGTACAGACAGTTAAATTACAATTTGTCTCTCAAGAACTTAATAAGAACTAAATCCATCTACCTAGCAAACAATGCAAACTCTTCAATATAAATATATCTAATTGACAGCGATAATCTGTACAGAATAAAACTTATCATTCGCATTGTAGGACCTAACATTATATGAGTACCAGTGTAGCTTGTGGGGTACAAAACTTAAATGTCATATAAATATACCTTAAAAACAATGCAACTAATGGCAGCCTAAAGTAGATGCCTTCATTGCTATGAGTAGCCAACAATATTTTTTACAGTGCTTGATATACTGGATAATAAATATTAACTTGTTGATACTGTACTCTGGTCATGTTGTATGAGTGCCAGGATACCTTGTGGGGTACAGACATTGAAATTAAATTACAATATGTCTCTCAAGAACTTAATTAGAACTAAATCCATCTACCTAGCAAACAATGGAAATTCTTCAATATAAATTCATCTAATTGACAGCGATAATCTATACAAAAAAATACTTATCATTCGCATTGTAGGACCTAACATTACAGTATATGAGTACCAGTGTAGCTTTTGGGGTACAAAACTTAAATGTCATATAAATATACCTTAAAAACAATGCAACTAAATGGCAGCCTAAAGTAGATGCCTTCATTGCTATGAGCAGCCAACAATAGTTTTTACAGTGCTTGATATACTGGATAATGAATATTAACTTGTTAATTTTGTACTCTGGTCATGTGGTATGAGTGCCAGGATACCTTGTGGGGTACAGACAGTTAAATTACAATTTGTTGTACTATACTCTGGTCATGTGGTATGAGTGCCAGGATACCTTGTGGGGTACAGACAGTTAAATTACAATTTGTTGTACTGTACTCTGGTCATGTGGTATGAGTGCTAGGACACCTTGTGGGGTACAGACAGTTCAATTACAATTTGTCTCTCAAGAACTTAAGAAGAACTAAATCCATCAACCTAGCAAACAATGAAAATTCTTCAATATAAATTCATCTAATTGACAGCGATAATCTATACAAAAAAATACTTATCATTCGCATTGTAGGACCTAACATTATATGAGTACCAGTGTAGCTTGTGGGGTACAAAACTTAAATGTCATATATATACCTTAAAAACAATGCAACTAATGGCAGCCTAAAGTAGATGCCTTCATTGCTATGAGTAGCCAACAATATTTTTTACAGTGCTTGATATACTGGATAATAAATATTAACTTGTTGATACTGTACTCTGGTCATGTTGTATGAGTTAGGATACCTTGTGGGGTACAGACATTGAAATTAAATTACAATATGTCTCTCAAGAACTTAATAAGAACTAAATCCATCTACCTAGCAAACAATGGAAATTCTTCAATATAAATTCATCTAATTGACAGCGATAATCTATACAAAAAAATACTTATCATTCGCATTGTAGGACCTAACATTATATGAGTACCAGTGTAGCTTGTGGGGTACAAAACTTAAATGCCATATAAATATACCTTAAAAACAATGCAACTAAATGGCAGCCTAAAGTAGATGCCTTCATTGCTATGAGTAGCCAACAATATTTTTTACAGTGCTTGATATACTGGATAATAAATATTAACTTGTTGATTTTGTACTCTGGTCATGTTGTATGAGTGCCAGGATACCTTGTGGGGTACAGACATTGAAATTAAATTACAATATGTCTCTCAAGAACTTAATAAGAACTAAATCCATCTACCTAGCAAACAATGAAAATTCTTCAATATAAATTCATCTAATTGACAGCGATAATCTATACAAAAAAATACTTATCATTCGCATTGTAGGACCTAACATTATATGAGTACCAGTGTAGCTTGTGGGGTACAAAACTTAAATGTCATATAAATATACCTTAAAAACAATGCAACTAAATGGCAGCCTAAAGTAGATGCCTTCATTGCTATGAGTAGCCAACAATAGTTTTGGCAGTGCTTTATATACAGGATAATGAAAATTCCCATACTGATGCTGTATTCTGGTCATGTGGTATGAGTGCCAGGATACCTTGTGGGGTACAGACAGTTAAATTACAATTACAATATGTCTCTCAAGAACTTAATTAGAAATAAATCCATCTACCTAGCAAACAATGCAAACTCTTCAATATAAATATATCTAATTGACAGCGATAATCTGTACAGAATTAAACTTATCATTCGCATTGTAGGACCTAACATTATATGAGTACCAGTGTAGCTTTTGGGGTACAAAACTTAAATGTCATATAAATATACCTTAAAAACAATGCAACTAATGGCAGCCTAAAGTAGATGCCTTCATTGCTATGAGTAGCCAACAATATTTTTTACAGTGCTTGATATACTGGATAATAAATATTAACTTGTTGATTTTGTACTCTGGTCATGTTGTATGAGTGCCAGGATACCTTGTGGGGTACAGACATTGAAATTAAATTACAATATGTCTCTCAAGAACTTAATAAGAACTAAATCCATCTACCTAGCAAACAATGGAAATTCTTCAATATAAATTCATCTAATTGACAGCGATAATCTATACAAAAAAATACTTATCATTCGCATTGTAGGACCTAACATTACAGTATATGAGTACCAGTGTAGCTTTTGGGGTACAAAACTTAAATGTCATATAAATATACCTTAAAAACAATGCAACTAAATGGCAGCCTAAAGTAGATGCCTTCATTGCTATGAGCAGCCAACAATAGTTTTTACAGTGCTTGATATACTGGATAATGAATATTAACTTGTTGATTTTGTACTCTGGTCATGTTGTATGAGTGCCAGGATACCTTGTGGGGTACAGACAGTTAAATTACAATTTGTTGTACTATACTCTGGTCATGTGGTATGAGTGCCAGGATACCTTGTGGGGTACAGACAGTTAAATTACAATTTGTCGTACTGTACTCTGGTCATGTGGTATGAGTGCTAGGATACCTTGTGGGGTACAGACAGTTAAATTACAATTTGTCTCTCAAAAACTTAATAAGAACTAAATCCATCTACCTAGCAAACAATGCAAACTCTTCAATATAAATATATCTAATTGACAGCGATAATCTGTACAGAATAAAACTTATCATTCGCATTGTAGGACCTAACATTATATGAGTACCAGTGTAGCTTGTGGGGTACAAAACTTAAATGTCATATAAATATACCTTAAAAACAATGCAACTAATGGCAGCCTAAAGTAGATGCCTTCATTGCTATGAGCAGCCAACAATATTTTTTACAGTGCTTGATATACTGGATAATAAATATTAACTTGTTGATACTGTACTCTGGTCATGTTGTATGAGTGCCAGGATACCTTGTGGGGTACAGACATTGAAATTAAATTACAATATGTCTCTCAAGAACTTAATTAGAACTAAATCCATCTACCTAGCAAACAATGGAAATTCTTCAATATAAATTCATCTAATTGACAGCGATAATCTATACAAAAAAATACTTATCATTCGCATTGTAGGACCTAACATTACAGTATATGAGTACCAGTGTAGCTTTTGGGGTACAAAACTTAAATGTCATATAAATATACCTTAAAAACAATGCAACTAAATGGCAGCCTAAAGTAGATGCCTTCATTGCTATGAGCAGCCAACAATAGTTTTTACAGTGCTTGATATACTGGATAATGAATATTAACTTGTTAATTTTGTACTCTGGTCATGTGGTATGAGTGCCAGGATACCTTGTGGGGTACAGACAGTTAAATTACAATTTGTTGTACTATACTCTGGTCATGTGGTATGAGTGCCAGGATACCTTGTGGGGTACAGACAGTTAAATTACAATTTGTTGTACTGTACTCTGGTCATGTGGTATGAGTGCTAGGACACCTTGTGGGGTACAGACAGTTCAATTACAATTTGTCTCTCAAGAACTTAAGAAGAACTAAATCCATCAACCTAGCAAACAATGAAAATTCTTCAATATAAATTCATCTAATTGACAGCGATAATCTATACAAAAAAATACTTATCATTCGCATTGTAGGACCTAACATTATATGAGTACCAGTGTAGCTTGTGGGGTACAAAACTTAAATGTCATATATATACCTTAAAAACAATGCAACTAATGGCAGCCTAAAGTAGATGCCTTCATTGCTATGAGTAGCCAACAATATTTTTTACAGTGCTTGATATACTGGATAATAAATATTAACTTGTTGATACTGTACTCTGGTCATGTTGTATGAGTTAGGATACCTTGTGGGGTACAGACATTGAAATTAAATTACAATATGTCTCTCAAGAACTTAATAAGAACTAAATCCATCTACCTAGCAAACAATGGAAATTCTTCAATATAAATTCATCTAATTGACAGCGATAATCTATACAAAAAAATACTTATCATTCGCATTGTAGGACCTAACATTATATGAGTACCAGTGTAGCTTGTGGGGTACAAAACTTAAATGCCATATAAATATACCTTAAAAACAATGCAACTAAATGGCAGCCTAAAGTAGATGCCTTCATTGCTATGAGTAGCCAACAATATTTTTTACAGTGCTTGATATACTGGATAATAAATATTAACTTGTTGATTTTGTACTCTGGTCATGTTGTATGAGTGCCAGGATACCTTGTGGGGTACAGACAGTTAAATTACAATTTGTCGTACTGTACTCTGGTCATGTGGTATGAGTGCCGAACACCTTGTGGGGTACAGACAGTTAAATTACAATTTGTCTTACTGTACTCTGGTCATGTGGTATGAGTACCAGGATACCTTGTGGGGTACAGACAGTTAAATTACAATTTGTTGTACTATACTCTGGTCATGTGGTATGAGTGCCAGGATACCTTGTGGGGTACAGACAGTTAAATTACAATTTGTCGTACTGTACTCTGGTCATGTGGTATGAGTGCTAGGATACCTTGTGGGGTACAGAGAGTTCAATTACAATTTGTCTCTCAAGAACTTAATAAGAACTAAATCCATCTACCTAGCAAACAATGAAAATTCTTCAATATAAATATATCTAATTGACAGCGATAATCTATACAAAAAAATACTTATCATTCGCATTGTAGGACCTAACATTATATGAGTACCAGTGTAGCTTGTGGGGTACAAAACTTAAATGTCATATATATACCTTAAAAACAATGCAACTAAATGGCAGCCTAAAGTAGATGCCTTCATTGCTATGAGTAGCCAACAATATTTTTTACAGTGCTTGATATACTGGATAATAAATATTAACTTGTTGATTTTGTACTCTGGTCATGTTGTATGAGTGCCAGGATACCTTGTGGGGTACAGACAGTTAAATTACAATTTGTCGTACTGTACTCTGGTCATGTGGTATGAGTGCCAGGATACCTTGTGGGGTACAGACAGTTAAATTACAATTTGTCTTACTGTACTCTGGTCATGTGGTATGGGTACCAGGATACCTTGTGGGGTACAGACAGTTAAATTACAATTTGTTGTACTATACTCTGGTCATGTGGTATGAGTGCCAGGATACCTTGTGGGGTACAGACAGTTAAATTACAATTTGTCGTACTGTACTCTGGTCATGTGGTATGAGTGCTAGGATACCTTGTGGGGTACAGAGAGTTCAATTACAATTTGTCTCTCAAGAACTTAATAAGAACTAAATCCATCTACCTAGCAAACAATGAAAATTCTTCAATATAAATATATCTAATTGACAGCGATAATCTATACAAAAAAATACTTATCATTCGCATTGTAGGACCTAACATTATATGAGTACCAGTGTAGCTTGTGGGGTACAAAACTTAAATGTCATATATATACCTTAAAAACAATGCAACTAAATGGCAGCCTAAAGTAGATGCCTTCATTGCTATGAGTAGCCAACAATATTTTTTACAGTGCTTGATATACTGGATAATAAATATTAACTTGTTGATTTTGTACTCTGGTCATGTTGTATGAGTGCCAGGATACCTTGTGGGGTACAGACAGTTAAATTACAATTTGTCGTACTGTACTCTGGTCATGTGGTATGAGTGCCAGGATACCTTGTGGGGTACAGACAGTTAAATTACAATTTGTCGTACTGTACTCTGGTCATGTGGTATGAGTACCAGGATACCTTGTGGGGTACAGACATTTAAATTACAATTTGTTGTACTGTACTCTGGTCATGTGGTATGAGTGCCAGGATACCTTGTGGGGTACAGACAGTTAAATTACAATTTGTCGTACTGTACTCTGGTCATGTGGTATGAGTGCCAGGATACCTTGTGGGGTACAGACAGTTAAATTACAATTTGTTGTACTATACTCTGGTCATGTGGTATGAGTGCCAGGATACCTTGTTGGGTACAGACAGTTAAATTACAATTTGTCGTACTGTACTCTGGTCATGTGGTATGAGTGCTAGGATACCTTGTGGGGTACAGACAGTTAAATTACAATTTGTCTCTCAAGAACTTAATAAGAACTAAATCCATCTACCTAGCAAACAATGAAAATTCTTCAATATAAATTCATCTAATTGACAGCGATAATCTATACAAAAAAATACTTATCATTCGCATTGTAGGACCTAACATTATATGAGTACCAGTGTAGCTTGTGGGGTACAAAACTTAAATGTCATATATATACCTTAAAAACAATGCAACTAATGGCAGCCTAAAGTAGATGCCTTCATTGTTATGAGTAGCCAACAATATTTTTTACAGTGCTTGATATACTGGATAATAAATATTAACTTGTTGATACTGTACTCTGGTCATGTTGTATGAGTGCCAGGATACCTTGTGGGGTACAGACATTGAAATTAAATTACAATATGTCTCTCAAGAACTTAATAAGAACTAAATCCATCTACCTAGCAAACAATGGAAATTCTTCAATATAAATTCATCTAATTGACAGCGATAATCTATACAAAAAAATACTTATCATTCGCATTGTAGGACCTAACATTATATGAGTACCAGTGTAGCTTGTGGGGTACAAATCTTAAATGCCATATAAATATACCTTAAAAACAATGCAACTAAATGGCAGCCTAAAGTAGATGCCTTCATTGCTATGAGTAGCCAACAATATTTTTTACAGTGCTTGATATACTGGATAATAAATATAAACTTGTTGATTTTGTACTCTGGTCATGTTGTATGAGTGCCAGGATACCTTGTGGGGTACAGACAGTTAAATTACAAATTGTCGTACTGTACTCTGGTCATGTGGTATGAGTGCCAGGATACCTTGTGGGGTACAGACATTGAAATTAAATTACAATATGTCTCTCAAGAACTTAATAAGAACTAAATCCATCTACCTAGCAAACAATGAAAATTCTTCAATATAAATTCATCTAATTGACAGCGATAATCTATACAAAAAAATACTTATCATTCGCATTGTAGGACCTAACATTATATGAGTACCAGTGTAGCTTGTGGGGTACAAAACTTAAATGTCATATAAATATACCTTAAAAACAATGCAACTAAATGGTAGCCTAAAGTAGATGCCTTCATTGCTATGAGTAGCCAACAATAGTTTTGGCAGTGCTTTATATACAGGATAATGAAAATTCCCCTACTGCTGCTGTATTCTGGTCATGTGGTATGAGTACCAGGCTACCTTGTGGGGTACAGACAGTTAAATTACAATTCCAATATGTCTCTCAAGAACTTAATTAGAAATAAATCCATCTACCTAGCAAACAATGCAAACTCTTCAATATAAATATATCTAATTGACAGCGATAATCTGTACAGAATAAAACTTATCATTCGCATTGTAGGACCTAACATTATATGAGTACCAGTGTAGCTTGTGGGGTACAAAACTTAAATGTCATATAAATATACCTTAAAAACAATGCAACTAATGGCAGCCTAAAGTAGATGCCTTCATTGCTATGAGTAGCCAACAATATTTTTTACAGTGCTTGATATACTGGATAATAAATATTAACTTGTTGATTTTGTACTCTGGTCATGTTGTATGAGTGCCAGGATACCTTGTGGGGTACAGACAGTTAAATTACAATTTGTCGTACTGTACTCTGGTCATGTGGTATGAGTGCCAGGATACCTTGTGGGGTACAGACAGTTAAATTACAATTTGTCTTACTGTACTCTGGTCATGTGGTATGAGTACCAGGATACCTTGTGGGGTACAGACAGTTAAATTACAATTTGTTGTACTATACTCTGGTCATGTGGTATGAGTGCCAGGATACCTTGTGGGGTACAGACAGTTAAATTACAATTTGTCGTACTGTACTCTGGTCATGTGGTATGAGTGCTAGGATACCTTGTGGGGTACAGACAGTTCAATAACAATTTGTCTCTCAAGAACTTAATAAGAACTAAATCCATCTACCTAGCAAACAATGAAAATTCTTCAATATAAATTCAACTAATTGACAGCGATAATCTATACAAAAAAATACTTATCATTCGCATTGTAGGACCTAACATTATATGAGTACCAGTGTAGCTTGTGGGGTACAAAACTTAAATGTCATATATATACCTTAAAAACAATGCAACTAAATGGCAGCCTAAAGTAGATGCCTTCATTGCTATGAGTAGCCAACAATATTTTTTACAGTGCTTGATATACTGGATAATAAATATTAACTTGTTGATTTTGTACTCTGGTCATGTTGTATGAGTGCCAGGATACCTTGTGGGGTACAGACAGTTAAATTACAATTTGTCGTACTGTACTCTGGTCATGTGGTATGAGTGCCAGGATACCTTGTGGGGTACAGACAGTTAAATTACAATTTGTCGTACTGTACTCTGGTCATGTGGTATGAGTACCAGGATACCTTGTGGGGTACAGACATTTAAATTACAATTTGTTGTACTATACTCTGGTCATGTGGTATGAGTGCCAGGATACCTTGTGGGGTACAGACAGTTAAATTACAATTTGTCGTACTGTACTCTGGTCATGTGGTATGAGTGCTAGGATACCTTGTGGGGTACAGACAGTTAAATTACAATTTGTCTCTCAAGAACTTAATAAGAACTAAATCCATCTACCTAGCAAACAATGAAAATTCTTCAATATAAATATATCTAATTGACAGCGATAATCTATACAAAAAAATACTTATCATTCGCATTGTAGGACCTAACATTATATGAGTACCAGTGTAGCTTGTGGGGTACAAAACTTAAATGTCATATATATACCTTAAAAACAATGCAACTAAATGGCAGCCTAAAGTAGATGCCTTTATTGCTATGAGTAGCCAACAATATTTTTTACAGTGCTTGATATACTGGATAATAAATATTAACTTGTTGATTTTGTACTCTGGTCATGTTGTATGAGTGCCAGGATACCTTGTGGGGTACAGACAGTTAAATTACAATTTGTTGTACTGTACTCTGGTCATGTGGTATGAGTGCCAGGATACCTTGTGGGGTACAGACAGTTAAATTACAATTTGTCGTACTGTACTCTGGTCATGTGGTATGAGTACCAGGATACCTTGTGGGGTACAGACATTTAAATTACAATTTGTTGTACTGTACTCTGGTCATGTGGTATGAGTGCCAGGATACCTTGTGGGGTACAGACAGTTAAATTACAATTTGTCTCTCAAGAACTTAATAAGAACTAAATCCATCTACCTAGCAAACAATGAAAATTCTTCAATATAAATATATCTAATTGACAGCGATAATCTATACAAAAAAATACTTATCATTCGCATTGTAGGACCTAACATTATATGAGTACCAGTGTAGCTTGTGGGGTACAAAACTTAAATGTCATATATATACCTTAAAAACAATGCAACTAAATGGCAGCCTAAAGTAGATGCCTTTATTGCTATGAGTAGCCAACAATATTTTTTACAGTGCTTGATATACTGGATAATAAATATTAACTTGTTGATTTTGTACTCTGGTCATGTTGTATGAGTGCCAGGATACCTTGTGGGGTACAGACAGTTAAATTACAATTTGTTGTACTGTACTCTGGTCATGTGGTATGAGTGCCAGGATACCTTGTGGGGTACAGACAGTTAAATTACAATTTGTCGTACTGTACTCTGGTCATGTGGTATGAGTACCAGGATACCTTGTGGGGTACAGACATTTAAATTACAATTTGTTGTACTGTACTCTGGTCATGTGGTATGAGTGCCAGGATACCTTGTGGGGTACAGACAGTTAAATTACAATTTGTCGTACTGTACTCTGGTCATGTGGTATGAGTGCCAGGATACCTTGTGGGGTACAGACAGTTAAATTACAATTTGTTGTACTGTACTCTGGTCATGTGGTATGAGTGCCAGGACACCTTGTGGGGTACAGACAGTTAAATTACAATTTGTCGTACTGTACTCTGGTCATGTGGTATGAGTGCTAGGATACCTTGTGGGGTACAGACAGTTAAATTACAATTTGTCTCTCAAGAACTTAATAAGAACTAAATCCATCTACCTAGCAAACAATGAAAATTCTTCAATATAAATTCATCTAATTGACAGCGATAATCTATACAAAAAAATACTTATCATTCGAATTGTAGGACCTAACATTATATGAGTACCAGTGTAGCTTGTGGGGTACAAAACTTAAATGTCATATATATACCTTAAAAACAATGCAACTAAATGGCAGCCTAAAGTAGATGCCTTCATTGCTATGAGTAGCCAACAATATTTTTTACAGTGCTTGATATACTGGATAATAAATATTAACTTGTTGATTTTGTACTCTGGTCATGTTGTATGAGTGCCAGGATACCTTGTGGGGTACAGACAGTTAAATTACAATTTGTTGTACTGTACTCTGGTCATGTGGTATGAGTGCCAGGATACCTTGTGGGGTACAGACAGTTAAATTACAATTTGTCGTACTGTACTCTGGTCATGTGGTATGAGTACCAGGATACCTTGTGGGGTACAGACATTTAAATTACAATTTGTTGTACTGTACTCTGGTCATGTGGTATGAGTGCCAGGATACCTTGTGGGGTACAGACAGTTAAATTACAATTTGTCGTACTGTACTCTGGTCATGTGGTATGAGTGCCAGGATACCTTGTGGGGTACAGACAGTTAAATTACAATTTGTTGTACTATACTCTGGTCATGTGGTATGAGTGCCAGGATACCTTGTGGGGTACAGACAGTTAAATTACAATTTGTCATACTGTACTCTGGTCATGTGGTATGAGTGCTAGGATACCTTGTGGGGTACAGACAGTTAAATTGCAATTTGTCTCTCAAGAACTTAATAAGAACTAAATCCATCTACCTAGCAAACAATGAAAATTCTTCAATATAAATTCATCTAATTGACAGCGATAATCTATACAAAAAAATACTTATCATTCGCATTGTAGGACCTAACATTATATGAGTACCAGTGTAGCTTGTGGGGTACAAAACTTAAATGTCATATATATACCTTAAAAACAATGCAACTAATGGCAGCCTAAAGTAGATGCCTTCATTGTTATGAGTAGCCAACAATATTTTTTACAGTGCTTGATATACTGGATAATAAATATTAACTTGTTGATACTGTACTCTGGTCATGTTGTATGAGTGCCAGGATACCTTGTGGGGTACAGACATTGAAATTAAATTACAATATGTCTCTCAAGAACTTAATAAGAACTAAATCCATCTACCTAGCAAACAATGGAAATTCTTCAATATAAATTCATCTAATTGACAGCGATAATCTATACAAAAAAATACTTATCATTCGCATTGTAGGACCTAACATTATATGAGTACCAGTGTAGCTTGTGGGGTACAAAACTTAAATGCCATATAAATATACCTTAAAAACAATGCAACTAAATGGCAGCCTAAAGTAGATGCCTTCATTGCTATGAGTAGCCAACAATATTTTTTACAGTGCTTGATATACTGGATAATAAATATTAACTTGTTGATTTTGTACTCTGGTCATGTTGTATGAGTGCCAGGATACCTTGTGGGGTACAGACAGTTAAATTACAATTTGTCGTACTGTACTCTGGTCATGTGGTATGAGTGCCAGGATACCTTGTGGGGTACAGACAGTTAAATTACAATTTGTCGTACTGTACTCTGGTCATGTGGTATGAGTGCTAGGATACCTTGTGGGGTACAGACAGTTAAATTACAATTTGTCTCTCAAGAACTTAATAAGAACTAAATCCATCTACCTAGCAAACAATGAAAATTCTTCAATATAAATATATCTAATTGACAGCGATAATCTATACAAAAAAATACTTATCATTCGCATTGTAGGACCTAACATTATATGAGTACCAGTGTAGCTTGTGGGGTACAAAACTTAAATGTCATATATATACCTTAAAAACAATGCAACTAAATGGCAGCCTAAAGTAGATGCCTTTATTGCTATGAGTAGCCAACAATATTTTTTACAGTGCTTGATATACTGGATAATAAATATTAACTTGTTGATTTTGTACTCTGGTCATGTTGTATGAGTGCCAGGATACCTTGTGGGGTACAGACAGTTAAATTACAATTTGTTGTACTGTACTCTGGTCATGTGGTATGAGTGCCAGGATACCTTGTGGGGTACAGACAGTTAAATTACAATTTGTCGTACTGTACTCTGGTCATGTGGTATGAGTACCAGGATACCTTGTGGGGTACAGACATTTAAATTACAATTTGTTGTACTGTACTCTGGTCATGTGGTATGAGTGCCAGGATACCTTGTGGGGTACAGACAGTTAAATTACAATTTGTCTCTCAAGAACTTAATAAGAACTAAATCCATCTACCTAGCAAACAATGAAAATTCTTCAATATAAATATATCTAATTGACAGCGATAATCTATACAAAAAAATACTTATCATTCGCATTGTAGGACCTAACATTATATGAGTACCAGTGTAGCTTGTGGGGTACAAAACTTAAATGTCATATATATACCTTAAAAACAATGCAACTAAATGGCAGCCTAAAGTAGATGCCTTTATTGCTATGAGTAGCCAACAATATTTTTTACAGTGCTTGATATACTGGATAATAAATATTAACTTGTTGATTTTGTACTCTGGTCATGTTGTATGAGTGCCAGGATACCTTGTGGGGTACAGACAGTTAAATTACAATTTGTTGTACTGTACTCTGGTCATGTGGTATGAGTGCCAGGATACCTTGTGGGGTACAGACAGTTAAATTACAATTTGTCGTACTGTACTCTGGTCATGTGGTATGAGTACCAGGATACCTTGTGGGGTACAGACAGTTAAATTACAATTTGTCTCTCAAGAACTTAATAAGAACTAAATCCATCTACCTAGCAAACAATGAAAATTCTTCAATATAAATTCATCTAATTGACAGCGATAATCTATACAAAAAAATACTTATCATTCGCATTGTAGGACCTAACATTATATGAGTACCAGTGTAGCTTGTGGGGTACAAAACTTAAATGTCATATATATACCTTAAAAACAATGCAACTAATGGCAGCCTAAAGTAGATGCCTTCATTGTTATGAGTAGCCAACAATATTTTTTACAGTGCTTGATATACTGGATAATAAATATTAACTTGTTGATACTGTACTCTGGTCATGTTGTATGAGTGCCAGGATACCTTGTGGGGTACAGACATTGAAATTAAATTACAATATGTCTCTCAAGAACTTAATAAGAACTAAATCCATCTACCTAGCAAACAATGGAAATTCTTCAATATAAATTCATCTAATTGACAGCGATAATCTATACAAAAAAATACTTATCATTCGCATTGTAGGACCTAACATTATATGAGTACCAGTGTAGCTTGTGGGGTACAAAACTTAAATGCCATATAAATATACCTTAAAAACAATGCAACTAAATGGCAGCCTAAAGTAGATGCCTTCATTGCTATGAGTAGCCAACAATATTTTTTACAGTGCTTGATATACTGGATAATAAATATTAACTTGTTGATTTTGTACTCTGGTCATGTTGTATGAGTGCCAGGATACCTTGTGGGGTACAGACAGTTAAATTACAATTTGTCGTACTGTACTCTGGTCATGTGGTATGAGTGCCAGGATACCTTGTGGGGTACAGACAGTTAAATTACAATTTGTCGTACTGTACTCTGGTCATGTGGTATGAGTGCTAGGATACCTTGTGGGGTACAGACAGTTAAATTACAATTTGTCTCTCAAGAACTTAATAAGAACTAAATCCATCTACCTAGCAAACAATGAAAATTCTTCAATATAAATATATCTAATTGACAGCGATAATCTATACAAAAAAATACTTATCATTCGCATTGTAGGACCTAACATTATATGAGTACCAGTGTAGCTTGTGGGGTACAAAACTTAAATGTCATATATATACCTTAAAAACAATGCAACTAAATGGCAGCCTAAAGTAGATGCCTTTATTGCTATGAGTAGCCAACAATATTTTTTACAGTGCTTGATATACTGGATAATAAATATTAACTTGTTGATTTTGTACTCTGGTCATGTTGTATGAGTGCCAGGATACCTTGTGGGGTACAGACAGTTAAATTACAATTTGTTGTACTGTACTCTGGTCATGTGGTATGAGTGCCAGGATACCTTGTGGGGTACAGACAGTTAAATTACAATTTGTCGTACTGTACTCTGGTCATGTGGTATGAGTACCAGGATACCTTGTGGGGTACAGACATTTAAATTACAATTTGTTGTACTGTACTCTGGTCATGTGGTATGAGTGCCAGGATACCTTGTGGGGTACAGACAGTTAAATTACAATTTGTCTCTCAAGAACTTAATAAGAACTAAATCCATCTACCTAGCAAACAATGAAAATTCTTCAATATAAATATATCTAATTGACAGCGATAATCTATACAAAAAAATACTTATCATTCGCATTGTAGGACCTAACATTATATGAGTACCAGTGTAGCTTGTGGGGTACAAAACTTAAATGTCATATATATACCTTAAAAACAATGCAACTAAATGGCAGCCTAAAGTAGATGCCTTTATTGCTATGAGTAGCCAACAATATTTTTTACAGTGCTTGATATACTGGATAATAAATATTAACTTGTTGATTTTGTACTCTGGTCATGTTGTATGAGTGCCAGGATACCTTGTGGGGTACAGACAGTTAAATTACAATTTGTTGTACTGTACTCTGGTCATGTGGTATGAGTGCCAGGATACCTTGTGGGGTACAGACAGTTAAATTACAATTTGTCGTACTGTACTCTGGTCATGTGGTATGAGTACCAGGATACCTTGTGGGGTACAGACATTTAAATTACAATTTGTTGTACTATACTCTGGTCATGTGGTATGAGTGCCAGGATACCTTGTGGGGTACAGACAGTTAAATTACAATTTGTCGTACTGTACTCTGGTCATGTGGTATGAGTGCCAGGATACCTTGTGGGGTACAGACAGTTAAATTACAATTTGTTGTACTGTACTCTGGTCATGTGGTATGAGTGCCAGGACACCTTGTGGGGTACAGACAGTTAAATTACAATTTGTCGTACTGTACTCTGGTCATGTGGTATGAGTGCTAGGATACCTTGTGGGGTACAGACAGTTAAATTACAATTTGTCTCTCAAGAACTTAATAAGAACTAAATCCATCTACCTAGCAAACAATGAAAATTCTTCAATATAAATTCATCTAATTGACAGCGATAATCTATACAAAAAAATACTTATCATTCGAATTGTAGGACCTAACATTATATGAGTACCAGTGTAGCTTGTGGGGTACAAAACTTAAATGTCATATATATACCTTAAAAACAATGCAACTAAATGGCAGCCTAAAGTAGATGCCTTCATTGCTATGAGTAGCCAACAATATTTTTTACAGTGCTTGATATACTGGATAATAAATATTAACTTGTTGATTTTGTACTCTGGTCATGTTGTATGAGTGCCAGGATACCTTGTGGGGTACAGACAGTTAAATTACAATTTGTCGTACTGTACTCTGGTCATGTGGTATGAGTGCCAGGATACCTTGTGGGGTACAGACAGTTAAATTACAATTTGTCGTACTGTACTCTGGTCATGTGGTATGAGTACCAGGATACCTTGTGGGGTACAGACATTTAAATTACAATTTGTTGTACTGTACTCTGGTCATGTGGTATGAGTGCCAGGATACCTTGTGGGGTACAGACAGTTAAATTACAATTTGTCGTACTGTACTCTGGTCATGTGGTATGAGTGCCAGGATACCTTGTGGGGTACAGACAGTTAAATTACAATTTGTTGTACTATACTCTGGTCATGTGGTATGAGTGCCAGGATACCTTGTGGGGTACAGACAGTTAAATTACAATTTGTCATACTGTACTCTGGTCATGTGGTATGAGTGCCAGGATACCTTGTGGGGTACAGACAGTTAAATTGCAATTTGTCTCTCAAGAACTTAATAAGAACTAAATCCATCTACCTAGCAAACAATGAAAATTCTTCAATATAAATTCATCTAATTGACAGCGATAATCTATACAAAAAAATACTTATCATTCGCATTGTAGGACCTAACATTATATGAGTACCAGTGTAGCTTGTGGGGTACAAAACTTAAATGTCATATATATACCTTAAAAACAATGCAACTAATGGCAGCCTAAAGTAGATGCCTTCATTGTTATGAGTAGCCAACAATATTTTTTACAGTGCTTGATATACTGGATAATAAATATTAACTTGTTGATACTGTACTCTGGTCATGTTGTATGAGTGCCAGGATACCTTGTGGGGTACAGACATTGAAATTAAATTACAATATGTCTCTCAAGAACTTAATAAGAACTAAATCCATCTACCTAGCAAACAATGGAAATTCTTCAATATAAATTCATCTAATTGACAGCGATAATCTATACAAAAAAATACTTATCATTCGCATTGTAGGACCTAACATTATATGAGTACCAGTGTAGCTTGTGGGGTACAAAACTTAAATGCCATATAAATATACCTTAAAAACAATGCAACTAAATGGCAGCCTAAAGTAGATGCCTTCATTGCTATGAGTAGCCAACAATATTTTTTACAGTGCTTGATATACTGGATAATAAATATTAACTTGTTGATTTTGTACTCTGGTCATGTTGTATGAGTGCCAGGATACCTTGTGGGGTACAGACAGTTAAATTACAATTTGTCGTACTGTACTCTGGTCATGTGGTATGAGTGCCAGGATACCTTGTGGGGTACAGACAGTTAAATTACAATTTGTCTTACTGTACTCTGGTCATGTGGTATGAGTACCAGGATACCTTGTGGGGTACAGACAGTTAAATTACAATTTGTTGTACTATACTCTGGTCATGTGGTATGAGTGCCAGGATACCTTGTGGGGTACAGACAGTTAAATTACAATTTGTCGTACTGTACTCTGGTCATGTGGTATGAGTGCTAGGATACCTTGTGGGGTACAGACAGTTCAATAACAATTTGTCTCTCAAGAACTTAATAAGAACTAAATCCATCTACCTAGCAAACAATGAAAATTCTTCAATATAAATATATCTAATTGACAGCGATAATCTATACAAAAAAATACTTATCATTCGCATTGTAGGACCTAACATTATATGAGTACCAGTGTAGCTTGTGGGGTACAAAACTTAAATGTCATATATATACCTTAAAAACAATGCAACTAAATGGCAGCCTAAAGTAGATGCCTTCATTGCTATGAGTAGCCAACAATATTTTTTACAGTGCTTGATATACTGGATAATAAATATTAACTTGTTGATTTTGTACTCTGGTCATGTTGTATGAGTGCCAGGATACCTTGTGGGGTACAGACAGTTAAATTACAATTTGTTGTACTGTACTCTGGTCATGTGGTATGAGTGCCAGGATACCTTGTGGGGTACAGACAGTTAAATTACAATTTGTCGTACTGTACTCTGGTCATGTGGTATGAGTACCAGGATACCTTGTGGGGTACAGACATTTAAATTACAATTTGTTGTACTGTACTCTGGTCATGTGGTATGAGTGCCAGGATACCTTGTGGGGTACAGACAGTTAAATTACAATTTGTCGTACTGTACTCTGGTCATGTGGTATGAGTGCCAGGATACCTTGTGGGGTACAGACAGTTAAATTACAATTTGTTGTACTATACTCTGGTCATGTGGTATGAGTGCCAGGATACCTTGTGGGGTACAGACAGTTAAATTACAATTTGTCATACTGTACTCTGGTCATGTGGTATGAGTGCTAGGATACCTTGTGGGGTACAGACAGTTAAATTACAATTTGTCTCTCAAGAACTTAATAAGAACTAAATCCATCTACCTAGCAAACAATGAAAATTCTTCAATATAAATTCATCTAATTGACAGCGATAATCTATACAAAAAAATACTTATCATTCGCATTGTAGGACCTAACATTATATGAGTACCAGTGTAGCTTGTGGGGTACAAAACTTAAATGTCATATATATACCTTAAAAACAATGCAACTAATGGCAGCCTAAAGTAGATGCCTTCATTGTTATGAGTAGCCAACAATATTTTTTACAGTGCTTGATATACTGGATAATAAATATTAACTTGTTGATACTGTACTCTGGTCATGTTGTATGAGTGCCAGGATACCTTGTGGGGTACAGACATTGAAATTAAATTACAATATGTCTCTCAAGAACTTAATAAGAACTAAATCCATCTACCTAGCAAACAATGGAAATTCTTCAATATAAATTCATCTAATTGACAGCGATAATCTATACAAAAAAATACTTATCATTCGCATTGTAGGACCTAACATTATATGAGTACCAGTGTAGCTTGTGGGGTACAAAACTTAAATGCCATATAAATATACCTTAAAAACAATGCAACTAAATGGCAGCCTAAAGTAGATGCCTTCATTGCTATGAGTAGCCAACAATATTTTTTACAGTGCTTGATATACTGGATAATAAATATTAACTTGTTGATTTTGTACTCTGGTCATGTTGTATGAGTGCCAGGATACCTTGTGGGGTACAGACAGTTAAATTACAATTTGTCGTACTGTACTCTGGTCATGTGGTATGAGTGCCAGGATACCTTGTGGGGTACAGACAGTTAAATTACAATTTGTCTTACTGTACTCTGGTCATGTGGTATGAGTACCAGGATACCTTGTGGGGTACAGACAGTTAAATTACAATTTGTTGTACTATACTCTGGTCATGTGGTATGAGTGCCAGGATACCTTGTGGGGTACAGACAGTTAAATTACAATTTGTCGTACTGTACTCTGGTCATGTGGTATGAGTGCTAGGATACCTTGTGGGGTACAGACAGTTCAATAACAATTTGTCTCTCAAGAACTTAATAAGAACTAAATCCATCTACCTAGCAAACAATGAAAATTCTTCAATATAAATTCAACTAATTGACAGTGATAATCTATACAAAAAAATACTTATCATTCGCATTGTAGGACCTAACATTATATGAGTACCAGTGTAGCTTGTGGGGTACAAAACTTAAATGTCATATATATACCTTAAAAACAATGCAACTAAATGGCAGCCTAAAGTAGATGCCTTCATTGCTATGAGTAGCCAACAATATTTTTTACAGTGCTTGATATACTGGATAATAAATATTAACTTGTTGATTTTGTACTCTGGTCATGTTGTATGAGTGCCAGGATACCTTGTGGGGTACAGACAGTTAAATTACAATTTGTCGTACTGTACTCTGGTCATGTGGTATGAGTGCCAGGATACCTTGTGGGGTACAGACAGTTCAATTACAATTTGTCGGACTGTACTCTGGTCATGTGGTATGAGTACCAGGATACCTTGTGGGGTACAGACATTTAAATTACAATTTGTTGTACTATACTCTGGTCATGTGGTATGAGTGCCAGGATACCTTGTGGGGTACAGACAGTTAAATTACAATTTGTCGTACTGTACTCTGGTCATGTGGTATGAGTGCTAGGATACCTTGTGGGGTACAGACAGTTAAATTACAATTTGTCTCTCAAGAACTTAATAAGAACTAAATCCATCTACCTAGCAAACAATGAAAATTCTTCAATATAAATTCAACTAATTGACAGCGATAATCTATACAAAAAAATACTTATCATTCGCATTGTAGGACCTAACATTATATGAGTACCAGTGTAGCTTGTGGGGTACAAAACTTAAATGTCATATATATACCTTAAAAACAATGCAACTAAATGGCAGCCTAAAGTAGATGCCTTCATTTCTATGAGTAGCCAACAATATTTTTTACAGTGCTTGATATACTGGATAATAAATATTAACTTGTTGATTTTGTACTCTGGTCATGTTGTATGAGTGCCAGGATACCTTGTGGGGTACAGACAGTTAAATTACAATTTGTTGTACTGTACTCTGGTCATGTGGTATGAGTGCCAGGATACCTTGTGGGGTACAGACAGTTAAATTACAATTTGTCGTACTGTACTCTGGTAATGTGGTATGAGTACCAGGATACCTTGTGGGGTACAGACATTTAAATTACAATTTGTTGTACTATACTCTGGTCATGTGGTATGAGTGCCCGGATACCTTGTGGGGTACAGACAGTTAAATTACAATTTGTCGTACTGTACTCTGGTCATGTGGTATGAGTGCTAGGATACCTTGTGGGGTACAGACAGTTAAATTACAATTTGTCTCTCAAGAACTTAATAAGAACTAAATCCATCTACCTAGCAAACAATGAAAATTCTTCAATATAAATTCAACTAATTGACAGCGATAATCTATACAAAAAAATACTTATCATTCGCATTGTAGGACCTAACATTATATGAGTACCAGTGTAGCTTGTGGGGTACAAAACTTAAATGTCATATATATACCTTAAAAACAATGCAACTAATGGCAGCCTAAAGTAGATGCCTCCATTGCTATGAGTAGCCAACAATATTTTTTACAGTGCTTGATATACTGGATAATAAATATTAACTTGTTGATTTTGTACTCTGGTCATGTTGTATGAGTGCCAGGATACCTTGTGGGGTACAGACATTGAAATTAAATTACAATATGTCTCTCAAGAACTTAATAAGAACTAAATCCATCTACCTAGCAAACAATGAAAATTCTTCAATATAAATTCATCTAATTGACAGCGATAATCTATACAAAAAAATACTTATCATTCGCATTGTAGGACCTAACATTATATGAGTACCAGTGTAGCTTTTGGGGTACAAAATTTAAATGTCATATAAATATACCTTAAAAACAATGCAACTAAATGGCAGCCTAAAGTAGATGCCTTCATTGCTATGAGTAGCCAACAATATTATTTACAGTGCTTGATATACTGCATAATAAATATTAACTTGTTGATTTTGTACTCTGGTCATGTTGTATGAGTGCCAGGATACCTTGTGGGGTACAGACAGTTAAATTACAATTTGTCGTACTGTACTCTGGTAATGTGGTATGAGTACCAGGATACCTTGTGGGGTACAGACATTTAAATTACAATTTGTTGTACTATACTCTGGTCATGTGGTATGAGTGCCAGGATACCTTGTGGGGTACAGACAGTTAAATTACAATTTGTCGTACTGTACTCTGGTCATGTGGTATGAGTGCTAGGATACCTTGTGGGGTACAGACAGTTAAATTACAATTTGTCTCTCAAGAACTTAATAAGAACTAAATCCATCTACCTAGCAAACAATGAAAATTCTTCAATATAAATTCAACTAATTGACAGCGATAATCTATACAAAAAAATACTTATCATTCGCATTGTAGGACCTAACATTATATGAGTACCAGTGTAGCTTGTGGGGTACAAAACTTAAATGTCATATATATACCTAAAAAACAATGCAACTAATGGCAGCCTAAAGTAGATGCCTTCATTGCTATGAGTAGCCAACAATATTTTTTACAGTGCTTGATATACTGGATAATAAATATTAACTTGTTGACTTTGTACTCTGGTCATGTTGTATGAGTGCCAGGATACCTTGTGGGGTACAGACATTGAAATTAAATTACAATATGTCTCTCAAGAACTTAATAAGAACTAAATCCATCTACCTAGCAAACAATGGAAATTCTTCAATATAAATTCATCTAATTGACAGCGATAATCTATACAAAAAAATACTTATCATTCGCATTGTAGGACCTAACATTATATGAGTGCCAGGATACCTTGTGGGGTACAGACATTGAAATTAAATTACAATATGTCTCTCAAGAACTTAATAAGAACTAAATCCATCTACCTAGCAAACAATGAAAATTCTACAATATAAATTCATCTCATTGACAGCGATAATCTATACAGAATAAAACTTATCATTTCCATTGTAGGACCTAATATTATATGAGTACCAGTGTAGCTTGTGGGGTACAGAACTTAAATGTGATATGAATACACCTTAATGCATCTAAGTGGCAGCCTAAAGTAGATGCCTTTGAACATTGCTATTAGAAGCCAACAATAACTTTGACCTTGGTTTTATACTGGAATATGAAAATTCACCTATTGATACTGTATTCTGGTAATGTGGTATGAGTACCAGGATACCTTGTGGGGTACAGACATTTTAATTAAAATTTGTCTCTCAAGAACTTAACAAGAACTAAATCCTTCTACCTAGCAAACAATGGATATTCCTTGATACGAATTCACCGATTGACCGCGGTTATCTGTACAGTCAAATTTTTATTCGCATTGTAGGACTTAAGATTATATGAGTACAAGTGTAGCTTGTGGGGTACAGAACTTTAATGTGATATAAATATACCTTAATGCATCTAAGTGGAAGCCTTAAGTAGATGCCTTCATTGCTATGAGTAGCCTACAATAACTTTGACAGTGCTTTATATACAGGATAATGAAAATTCACCTATTGATGCTGTATTCTGGTCATGTGGTATGAGTGCCAGGATACCTTGTGGGGTACAGACAGTTAAATTACAATTACAATATGTCTCTTAAGAACTTGATTAGAACTAAATCCATCTACCTAGCAAACAATGAAAACTCTTCAATATAAATTCATCTATTTGACAGCAATAATCTATACAGAATGAAACTTATCATTCGCATTGTAGGACCTAATATTATATGAGTACCAGTGTAGCTTGTGGGGTACAGAACTTAAATGTGATATAAATATACCTTAATGCATCTAAGTGACAGCTAGAGTAGATGCCTCCATTGCTATTAGAAGCCAAACAATAACTTTGACCCTGGTTTTATACTGGAATATGAAAATTCACCTATTGATGTTGTATTCTGGTCATGTTGTATGAGTGCCAGGATACCTTGTGGGGTACAGACAGTTAAATTACAATTTGTCTCTCAAGAACTTAATAAGAACTAAAGCCATCTACTGTACGTAGCAAACAATGAAAATTCTTCAATATAAATTCATCTAATTGACAGCGATAATCTATACACAAAAAAATTACTTATTATTCGCATTGTATGACCTAATATTATATGAGTACCAGTGTAGCTTGTGGGGTACAGAACTTAAATGTGATATGAATACACCTTAATGCATCTAAGTGGCAGCCTAAAGTAGATGCCTTTGAACATTGCTATTAGAAGCCAACAATAACTTTGACCTTGGTTTTATACTGGAATATGAAAATTCACCTATTGATACTGTATTCTGGTAATGTGGTATGAGTACCAGGATACCTTGTGGGGTACAGACATTTAACTTAAAATTTGTCTCTCAAGAACTTAACAAGAACTAAATCCTTCTACCTAGCAAACAATGGATATTCCTTGATATGAATTCACCGATTGACCGCGGTTATCTGTACAGTCAAATTTTTATTCGCATTGTAGGACTTAAGATTATATGAGTACAAGTGTAGCTTGTGGGGTACAGAACTTTAATGTGATATAAATATACCTTAATGCATCTAAGTGGAAGCCTTAAGTAGATGCCTTCATTGCTATGAGTAGCCAACAATATTTTTTACAGTGCTTAATATACTGGATAATAAATATTAACTTGTTGATACTATACTCTGGTCATGTGGTATGAGTGCCAGGATACCTTGTGGGGTACAGACAGTTAAATTACAATTTGTAGTACTGTACTCTGTTCATGTGGTATGAGTGCCAGGATACCTTGTGGGGTACAGACAGTTAAATTACAATTTGTCTCTCAAGAACTTAATAAGAACTAAAGCCATCTACTGTACGTAGCAAACAATGAAAATTCTTCAATATAAATTCATCTAATTGACAGCGATAATCTATACACAAAAAAATACTTATTATTCGCATTGTAGGACCTAATATTATATGAGTACCAGTGTAGCTTGTGGGGTACAGAACTTAAATGTGATATAAATACACCTTAATGCATCTAAGTGGCAGCCTAAAGTAGATGCCTTTGAACATTGCTATTAGAAGCCAACAATAACCTTGACCTTGGTTTTATACTGGAATATGAAAATTCACCTATTGATACTGTATTCTGGTAATGTGGTATGAGTACCAGGATACCTTGTGGGGTACAGACATTTAAATTAAAATTTGTCTCTCAAGAACTTAACAAGAACTAAATCCTTCTACCTAGCAAACAATGGATATTCCTTGATATGAATTCACCGATTGACCGCGGTTATCTGTACAGTCAAATTTTTATTCGCATTGTAGGACTTAAGATTATATGAGTACAAGTGTAGCTTGTGGGGTACAGAACTTTAATGTGATTTAAATATACCTTAATGCATCTAAGTGGAAGCCTTAAGAAGATGCCTTCATTGCTATGAGTAACCTACAATAACTTTGACAGTGCTTTATATACAGGATAATGAAAATTCACCTATTGATGCTGTATTCTGGTCATGTGGTATGAGTGCCAGGATACCTTGTGGGGTACAGACAGTTAAATTACAATTACAATATGTCTCTCAAGAACTTGATTAGAACTAAATCCATCTACCTAGCAAACAATGAAAACTCTTCAATATAAATTCATCTAATTGACAGCAATAATCTATACAGAATAAAACTTATCATTCGCATTGTAGGACCTAATATTATATGAGTACCAGTGTAGCTTGTGGGGTACAGAACTTAAATGTGATATAAATATACCTTAATGCATCTAAGTGACAGCTAGAGTAGATGCCTCCATTGCTATTAGAAGCCAAACAATAACTTTGACCCTGGTTTTATACTGGAATATGAAAATTCACCTATTGATGTTGTATTCTGGTCATGTTGTATGAGTGCCAGGATACCTTGTGGGGTACAGACAGTTAAATTACAATTTGTCTCTCAAGAACTTAATAAGAACTAAAGCCATCTACTGTACGTAGCAAACAATGAAAATTCTTCAATATAAATTCATCTAATTGACAGCGATAATCTATACACAAAAAAATACTTATTATTCGCATTGTAGGACCTAATATTATATGAGTTCCAGTGTAGCTTGTGGGGTACAGAACTTAAATGTGATATAAATACACCTTAATGCATCTAAGTGGCAGCCTAAATTTAGATGCCTTCATTGCTATTAGAAGCCAACAATAACTTTGACCTTGGTTTTATACTGGAATATGAAAATTCACCTATTGATACTGTGTTCTGGTAATGTGGTATGAGTACCAGGATACCTTGTGGGGTACAGACATTTAAATTAAAATTTGTCTCTCAAGAACTTAACAAGAACTAAATCCTTCTACCTAGCAAACAATGGATATTCCTTGATATGAATTCACCGATTGACCGCGGTTATCTGTACAGTCAAATTTTTATTCGCATTGTAGGACTTAAGATTATATGAGTACCAGTGTAGCTTGTGGGGTACAGAACTTTAATGTGATATAAATATACCTTAATGCATCTAAGTGGAAGCCTTAAGTAGATGCCTTCATTGCTATGAGTAGCCAACAATATTTTTTACAGTGCTTAATATACTGGATAATAAATATTAACTTGTTGATACTATACTCTGGTCATGTGGTATGAGTGCCAGGATACCTTGTGGGGTACAGACAGTTAAATTACAATTTGTGGTACTGTACTCTGTTCATGTGGTATGAGTGCCAGGATACCTTGTGGGGTACAGACAGTTAAATTACAATTTGTCTCTCAAGAACTTAATAAGAACTAAAGCCATCTACTGTACGTAGCAAACAATGAAAATTCTTCAATATAAATTCAACTAATTGACAGCGATAATCTATACACAAAAAAATACTTATTATTCGCATTGTAGGACCTAACATTATATGAGTACCAGTGTAGCTTGTGGGGTACAGAACTTAAATGTGATATAAATACACCCTAATGCATCTAAGTGGCAGACTAAAGTAGATGCCTTTGAACATTGCTATTAGAAGCCAACAATAACTTTGACCTTGGTTTTTTTATACTGGAATATGAAAATTCACCTATTGATACTGTATTCTGGTAATGTGGTATGAGTGCCAGGATACCTTGTGGGGTACAGACAGTTAAATTACAATTTGTAGTACTGTACTCTGGTCATGTGGTATGAGTGCCAGGATACCTTGTGGGGTACAGACAGTTAAATTACAATTTGTAGTACTGTACTCTGTTCATGTGGTATGAGTGCCAGGATACCTTGTGGGGTACAGACAGTTAAATTACAATTTGTCTCTCAAGAACTTAATAAGAACTAAAGCCATCTACTGTACGTAGCAAACAATGAAAATTCTTCAATATAAATTCATCTAATTGACAGCGATAATCTATACACAAAAAAATACTTATTATTCGCATTGTAGGACCTAATATTATATGAGTACCAGTGTAGCTTGTGGGGTACAGAACTTAAATGTGATATAAATACACCTTAATGCATCTAAGTGGCAGCCTAAAGTAGATGCCTTTGAACATTGCTATTAGAAGCCAACAATAACCTTGACCTTGGTTTTATACTGGAATATGAAAATTCACCTATTGATACTGTATTCTGGTAATGTGGTATGAGTACCAGGATACCTTGTGGGGTACAGACATTTAAATTAAAATTTGTCTCTCAAGAACTTAACAAGAACTAAATCCTTCTACCTAGCAAACAATGGATATTCCTTGATATGAATTCACCGATTGACCGCGGTTATCTGTACAGTCAAATTTTTATTCGCATTGTAGGACTTAAGATTATATGAGTACAAGTGTAGCTTGTGGGGTACAGAACTTTAATGTGATTTAAATATACCTTAATGCATCTAAGTGGAAGCCTTAAGAAGATGCCTTCATTGCTATGAGTAGCCTACAATAACTTTGACAGTGCTTTATATACAGGATAATGAAAATTCACCTATTGATGCTGTATTCTGGTCATGTGGTATGAGTGCCAGGATACCTTGTGGGGTACAGACAGTTAAATTACAATTACAATATGTCTCTCAAGAACTTGATTAGAACTAAATCCATCTACCTAGCAAACAATGAAAACTCTTCAATATAAATTCATCTAATTGACAGCAATAATCTATACAGAATAAAACTTATCATTCGCATTGTAGGACCTAATATTATATGAGTACCAGTGTAGCTTGTGGGGTACAGAACTTAAATGTGATATGAATACACCTTAATGCATCTAAGTGGCAGCCTAAAGTAGATGCCTTTGAACATTGCTATTAGAAGCCAACAATAACTTTGACCTTGGTTTTATACTGGAATATGAAAATTCACCTATTGATACTGTATTCTGGTAATGTGGTATGAGTACCAGGATACCTTGTGGGGTACAGACATTTTAATTAAAATTTGTCTCTCAAGAACTTAACAAGAACTAAATCCTTCTACCTAGCAAACAATGGATATTCCTTGATACGAATTCACCGATTGACCGCGGTTATCTGTACAGTCAAATTTTTATTCGCATTGTAGGACTTAAGATTATATGAGTACAAGTGTAGCTTGTGGGGTACAGAACTTTAATGTGATATAAATATACCTTAATGCATCTAAGTGGAAGCCTTAAGTAGATGCCTTCATTGCTATGAGTAGCCTACAATAACTTTGACAGTGCTTTATATACAGGATAATGAAAATTCACCTATTGATGCTGTATTCTGGTCATGTGGTATGAGTGCCAGGATACCTTGTGGGGTACAGACAGTTAAATTACAATTACAATATGTCTCTTAAGAACTTGATTAGAACTAAATCCATCTACCTAGCAAACAATGAAAACTCTTCAATATAAATTCATCTATTTGACAGCAATAATCTATACAGAATGAAACTTATCATTCGCATTGTAGGACCTAATATTATATGAGTACCAGTGTAGCTTGTGGGGTACAGAACTTAAATGTGATATAAATATACCTTAATGCATCTAAGTGACAGCTAGAGTAGATGCCTCCATTGCTATTAGAAGCCAAACAATAACTTTGACCCTGGTTTTATACTGGAATATGAAAATTCACCTATTGATGTTGTATTCTGGTCATGTTGTATGAGTGCCAGGATACCTTGTGGGGTACAGACAGTTAAATTACAATTTGTCTCTCAAGAACTTAATAAGAACTAAAGCCATCTACTGTACGTAGCAAACAATGAAAATTCTTCAATATAAATTCATCTAATTGACAGCGATAATCTATACACAAAAAAATTACTTATTATTCGCATTGTATGACCTAATATTATATGAGTACCAGTGTAGCTTGTGGGGTACAGAACTTAAATGTGATATGAATACACCTTAATGCATCTAAGTGGCAGCCTAAAGTAGATGCCTTTGAACATTGCTATTAGAAGCCAACAATAACTTTGACCTTGGTTTTATACTGGAATATGAAAATTCACCTATTGATACTGTATTCTGGTAATGTGGTATGAGTACCAGGATACCTTGTGGGGTACAGACATTTAACTTAAAATTTGTCTCTCAAGAACTTAACAAGAACTAAATCCTTCTACCTAGCAAACAATGGATATTCCTTGATATGAATTCACCGATTGACCGCGGTTATCTGTACAGTCAAATTTTTATTCGCATTGTAGGACTTAAGATTATATGAGTACAAGTGTAGCTTGTGGGGTACAGAACTTTAATGTGATATAAATATACCTTAATGCATCTAAGTGGAAGCCTTAAGTAGATGCCTTCATTGCTATGAGTAGCCAACAATATTTTTTACAGTGCTTAATATACTGGATAATAAATATTAACTTGTTGATACTATACTCTGGTCATGTGGTATGAGTGCCAGGATACCTTGTGGGGTACAGACAGTTAAATTACAATTTGTAGTACTGTACTCTGTTCATGTGGTATGAGTGCCAGGATACCTTGTGGGGTACAGACAGTTAAATTACAATTTGTCTCTCAAGAACTTAATAAGAACTAAAGCCATCTACTGTACGTAGCAAACAATGAAAATTCTTCAATATAAATTCATCTAATTGACAGCGATAATCTATACACAAAAAAATACTTATTATTCGCATTGTAGGACCTAATATTATATGAGTACCAGTGTAGCTTGTGGGGTACAGAACTTAAATGTGATATAAATACACCTTAATGCATCTAAGTGGCAGCCTAAAGTAGATGCCTTTGAACATTGCTATTAGAAGCCAACAATAACCTTGACCTTGGTTTTATACTGGAATATGAAAATTCACCTATTGATACTGTATTCTGGTAATGTGGTATGAGTACCAGGATACCTTGTGGGGTACAGACATTTAAATTAAAATTTGTCTCTCAAGAACTTAACAAGAACTAAATCCTTCTACCTAGCAAACAATGGATATTCCTTGATATGAATTCACCGATTGACCGCGGTTATCTGTACAGTCAAATTTTTATTCGCATTGTAGGACTTAAGATTATATGAGTACAAGTGTAGCTTGTGGGGTACAGAACTTTAATGTGATTTAAATATACCTTAATGCATCTAAGTGGAAGCCTTAAGAAGATGCCTTCATTGCTATGAGTAACCTACAATAACTTTGACAGTGCTTTATATACAGGATAATGAAAATTCACCTATTGATGCTGTATTCTGGTCATGTGGTATGAGTGCCAGGATACCTTGTGGGGTACAGACAGTTAAATTACAATTACAATATGTCTCTCAAGAACTTGATTAGAACTAAATCCATCTACCTAGCAAACAATGAAAACTCTTCAATATAAATTCATCTAATTGACAGCAATAATCTATACAGAATAAAACTTATCATTCGCATTGTAGGACCTAATATTATATGAGTACCAGTGTAGCTTGTGGGGTACAGAACTTAAATGTGATATAAATATACCTTAATGCATCTAAGTGACAGCTAGAGTAGATGCCTCCATTGCTATTAGAAGCCAAACAATAACTTTGACCCTGGTTTTATACTGGAATATGAAAATTCACCTATTGATGTTGTATTCTGGTCATGTTGTATGAGTGCCAGGATACCTTGTGGGGTACAGACAGTTAAATTACAATTTGTCTCTCAAGAACTTAATAAGAACTAAAGCCATCTACTGTACGTAGCAAACAATGAAAATTCTTCAATATAAATTCATCTAATTGACAGCGATAATCTATACACAAAAAAATACTTATTATTCGCATTGTAGGACCTAATATTATATGAGTTCCAGTGTAGCTTGTGGGGTACAGAACTTAAATGTGATATAAATACACCTTAATGCATCTAAGTGGCAGCCTAAATTTAGATGCCTTCATTGCTATTAGAAGCCAACAATAACTTTGACCTTGGTTTTATACTGGAATATGAAAATTCACCTATTGATACTGTGTTCTGGTAATGTGGTATGAGTACCAGGATACCTTGTGGGGTACAGACATTTAAATTAAAATTTGTCTCTCAAGAACTTAACAAGAACTAAATCCTTCTACCTAGCAAACAATGGATATTCCTTGATATGAATTCACCGATTGACCGCGGTTATCTGTACAGTCAAATTTTTATTCGCATTGTAGGACTTAAGATTATATGAGTACCAGTGTAGCTTGTGGGGTACAGAACTTTAATGTGATATAAATATACCTTAATGCATCTAAGTGGAAGCCTTAAGTAGATGCCTTCATTGCTATGAGTAGCCAACAATATTTTTTACAGTGCTTAATATACTGGATAATAAATATTAACTTGTTGATACTATACTCTGGTCATGTGGTATGAGTGCCAGGATACCTTGTGGGGTACAGACAGTTAAATTACAATTTGTGGTACTGTACTCTGTTCATGTGGTATGAGTGCCAGGATACCTTGTGGGGTACAGACAGTTAAATTACAATTTGTCTCTCAAGAACTTAATAAGAACTAAAGCCATCTACTGTACGTAGCAAACAATGAAAATTCTTCAATATAAATTCAACTAATTGACAGCGATAATCTATACACAAAAAAATACTTATTATTCGCATTGTAGGACCTAACATTATATGAGTACCAGTGTAGCTTGTGGGGTACAGAACTTAAATGTGATATAAATACACCCTAATGCATCTAAGTGGCAGACTAAAGTAGATGCCTTTGAACATTGCTATTAGAAGCCAACAATAACTTTGACCTTGGTTTTTTTATACTGGAATATGAAAATTCACCTATTGATACTGTATTCTGGTAATGTGGTATGAGTGCCAGGATACCTTGTGGGGTACAGACAGTTAAATTACAATTTGTAGTACTGTACTCTGGTCATGTGGTATGAGTGCCAGGATACCTTGTGGGGTACAGACAGTTAAATTACAATTTGTAGTACTGTACTCTGTTCATGTGGTATGAGTGCCAGGATACCTTGTGGGGTACAGACAGTTAAATTACAATTTGTCTCTCAAGAACTTAATAAGAACTAAAGCCATCTACTGTACGTAGCAAACAATGAAAATTCTTCAATATAAATTCATCTAATTGACAGCGATAATCTATACACAAAAAAATACTTATTATTCGCATTGTAGGACCTAATATTATATGAGTACCAGTGTAGCTTGTGGGGTACAGAACTTAAATGTGATATAAATACACCTTAATGCATCTAAGTGGCAGCCTAAAGTAGATGCCTTTGAACATTGCTATTAGAAGCCAACAATAACCTTGACCTTGGTTTTATACTGGAATATGAAAATTCACCTATTGATACTGTATTCTGGTAATGTGGTATGAGTACCAGGATACCTTGTGGGGTACAGACATTTAAATTAAAATTTGTCTCTCAAGAACTTAACAAGAACTAAATCCTTCTACCTAGCAAACAATGGATATTCCTTGATATGAATTCACCGATTGACCGCGGTTATCTGTACAGTCAAATTTTTATTCGCATTGTAGGACTTAAGATTATATGAGTACAAGTGTAGCTTGTGGGGTACAGAACTTTAATGTGATTTAAATATACCTTAATGCATCTAAGTGGAAGCCTTAAGAAGATGCCTTCATTGCTATGAGTAGCCTACAATAACTTTGACAGTGCTTTATATACAGGATAATGAAAATTCACCTATTGATGCTGTATTCTGGTCATGTGGTATGAGTGCCAGGATACCTTGTGGGGTACAGACAGTTAAATTACAATTACAATATGTCTCTCAAGAACTTGATTAGAACTAAATCCATCTACCTAGCAAACAATGAAAACTCTTCAATATAAATTCATCTAATTGACAGCAATAATCTATACAGAATAAAACTTATCATTCGCATTGTAGGACCTAATATTATATGAGTACCAGTGTAGCTTGTGGGGTACAGAACTTAAATGTGATATAAATATACCTTAATGCATCTAAGTGACAGCTAGAGTAGATGCCTCCATTGCTATTAGAAGCCAAACAATAACTTTGACCCTGGTTTTATACTGGAATATGAAAATTCACCTATTGATGTTGTATTCTGGTCATGTTGTATGAGTGCCAGGATACCTTGTGGGGTACAGACAGTTAAATTACAATTTGTCGTACTGTACTCTGGTCATGTGGTATGAGTGCCAGGATACCTTGTGGGGTACAGACAGTTAAATTACAATTTGTCTCTCAAGAACTTAATAAGAACTAAAGCCATCTACTGTACGTAGCAAACAATGAAAATTCTTCAATATAAATTCATCTAATTGACAGCGATAATCTATACACAAAAAAATACTTATTATTCGCATTGTAGGACCTAATATTATATGAGTACCAGTGTAGCTTGTGGGGTACAGAACTTAAATGTGATATAAATATACCTTAATACATCTAAGTGACAGCTAGAGTAGATGCCTCCATTGCTATTAGAAGCCAAACAATAACTTTGACCCTGGTTTTATACTGGAATATGAAAATTCACCTATTGATGTTGTATTCTGGTCATGTTGTATGAGTGCCAGGATACCTTGTGGGGTACAGACCGTTAAATTACAATTTGTAGTACATTACTCTGGTCATGTGGTATGAGTGCCAGGATACCTTGTGGGGTACAGACAGTTAAATTACAATTTGTCTCTCAAGAACTTAACAAGAACTAAATCCTTCTACGTAACAAACAATGGAAATCCTTCAATATGAATTCAAAGAATTTACCATGGATATCTGTATAGTAAATTGATAATTTGCATCATAGGACTTAAGATTATATGAGTACCAGTGTAGCTTGTGGGGTACAGAACTTTGATGTGATATAAATATACCTTAATGCATCTAAGTGGCAGCCTAAATTAGATGCCTTCATTGCTATTAGAAGCCAACAATAACTTTGACCTTGGTTTTATACTGGAATATGAAAATTCACCTATTGATACTGTGTTCTGGTAATGTGGTATGAGTACCAGGATACCTTGTGGGGTACAGACATTTAAATTAAAATTTGTCTCTCAAGAACTTAAGAACTAAATCCATCTACCTAGCAAACAATGGATATTCCTAGATATGAATTCATTGATTGACCGTGGTATTCTGTACAGTCAAATTTTTATTCGCATTGTAGGACTTAAGATTATATGAGTACAAGTGTAGCTTGTGGGGTACAGAACTTAAATGTCATATAAACATACCATAATGCATCTAAATGGCAGCCTAAAGTAGATGCCTTCATTGCTATGAGTAGCCAACAATATTTTTTACAGTGCTTTATATGCTGGATAATAAATATTAACTTGTTGATACTGTACTCTGGTCATGTGGTATGAGTGCCAGGATACCTTGTGGGGTACAGACAGTTAAATTACAATTTGTCGTACTGTACTCTGGTCATGTGGTATGAGTGCCAGGAAACCTTGTGGGGTACAGACAGTTCAATTACAATTTGTCTCTCAAGAACCTAAAAAGAACTAAATCCATCTACCTAGCAAACAATGAAAATTCTTCAATATAAATTCATCTCATTGACAGCGATAGTCCATACAGAAAAATACTTATCATTTGCATTGTAGGACCTAATATTATATGAGTACCAGTGTAGCTTGTGGGGTACAGAACTTAAATGTGATATAAATACACCCTAATGCATCTAAGTGGCAGACTAAAGTAGATGCCTTTGAACATTGCTATTAGAAGCCAACAATAACTTTGACCTTGGTTTTTTTATACTGGAATATGAAAATTCACCTATTGATACTGTATTCTGGTAATGTGGTATGAGTACCAGGATACCTTGTGGGGTACAGACATTTAAATTAAAATTTGTCTCTCAAGAACTTAACAAGAACTAAATCCTTCTACTTAGCAAACAATGGATATTCCTTGATATGAATTCACCGATTGACCGCGGTTATCTGTACAGTCAAATTTTTATTCGCATTGTAGGACTTAAGATTATATGAGTACAAGTGTAGCTTGTGGGGTACAGAACTTTAATGTGATATAAATATACCTTAATGCATCTAAGTGGAAGCCTTAAGTAGATGTCTTCATTGCTATGAGTAGCCTACAATAACTTTGACAGTGCTTTATATACAGGATAATGAAAATTCACCTATTGATGCTGTATTCTGGTCATGTGGTATGAGTGCCAGGATACCTTGTGGGGTACAGACAGTTAAATTACAATTACAATATGTCTCTCAAGAACTTGATTAGAACTAAATCCATCTACCTAGCAAACAATGAAAACTCTTCAATATAAATTCATCTAATTGACAGCAATAATCTATACAGAATAAAACTTATCATTCGCATTGTAGGACCTAATATTATATGAGTACCAGTGTAGCTTGTGGGGTACAGAACTTAAATGTGATTTAAATATACCTTAATGCATCTAAGTGACAGCTAGAGTAGATGCCTCCATTGCTATTAGAAGCCAAACAATAACTTTGACCCTGGTTTTATACTGGAATATGAAAATTCACCTATTGATGTTGTATTCTGGTCATGTTGTATGAGTGCCAGGATACCTTGTGGGGTACAGACAGTTAAATTACAATTTGTAGTACTGTACTCTGGTCATGTGGTATGAGTGCCAGGATACCTTGTGGGGTACAGACAGTTAAATTACAATTTGTCTCTCAAGAACTTAATAAGAACTAAAGCCATCTACTGTACGTAGCAAACAATGAAAATTCTTCAATATAAATTCATCTAATTGACAGCGATAATCTATACACAAAAAAATACTTATTATTCGCATTGTAGGACCTAATATTATATGAGTACCAGTGTAGCTTGTGGGGTACAGAACTTAAATGTGATATAAATACACCTTAATGCATCTAAGTGGCAGCCTAAAGTAGATGCCTTTGAACATTGCTATTAGAAGCCAACAATAACCTTGACCTTGGTTTTATACTGGAATATGAAAATTCACCTATTGATACTGTATTCTGGTAATGTGGTATGAGTACCAGGATACCTTGTGGGGTACAGACAATTTTATTAAATTAAAATTTGTCTCTCAAGAACTTAACAAGAACTAAATCCTTCTACCTAGCAAACAATGGATATTCCTTGATATGAATTCACCGATTGACCGCGGTTATCTGTACAGTCAAATTTTTATTCGCATTGTAGGACTTAAGATTATATGAGTACAAGTGTAGCTTGTGGGGTACAGAACTTTAATGTGATATAAATATACCTTAATGCATCTAAGTGGAAGCCTTAAGTAGATGCCTTCATTGCTATGAGTAGCCAACAATATTTTTGACAGTGCTTTATATACTGGATAATAAATATTAACTTGTTGATACTATACTCTGGTCATGTGGTATGAGTGCCAGGATACCTTGTGGGGTACAGACAGTTAAATTACAATTTGTCTCTCAAGAACTTAACAAGAACTAAATCCTTCTACCTAACAAACAATGGAAATCCTTCAATATGAATTCAAAGAATTTACCATGGATATCTGTATAGTAAATTGATAATTTGCATCATAGGACTTAAGATTATATGAGTACCAGTGTAGCTTGTGGGGTACAGAACTTTGATGTGATATAAATATACCTTAATGCATCTAAGTGGCAGCCTAAATTAGATGCCTTCATTGCTATTAGAAGCCAACAATAACTTTGACCTTGGTTTTATACTGGAATATGAAAATTCACCTATTGATACTGTATTCTGGTTATGTGGTATGAGTACCAGGATACCTTGTGGGGTACAGACATTTAAATTAAAATTTGTCTCTCAAGAACTTAACAAGAACTAAATCCTTCTACCTAGCAAACAATGGATATTCCTTGATATGAATTCATTGATTGACCGTGGTATTAGGTACAGTAAAATTTTTATTCGCATTGTAGGACTTAAGATTATATGAGTACAAGTGTAGCTTGTGGGGTACAGAACTTAAATGTTATATAAACATACCTTAATGCATCTAAATGGCAGCCTAAAGTAGATGTCTTCATTGCTATGAGTAGCCAACAATATTTTTTGCAGTGCTTTATATGCTGGATAATAAATATTAACTTGTTGATACTGTACTCTGGTCATGTGGTATGAGTGCCAGGATACCTTGTGGGGTACAGACAGTTAAATTACAATTTGTCTTTCAAGAACCTAAAAAGAACTAAATCCATCTACCTATATAGCAAACAATGAAAATTCTTCAATATAAATTCATCTCATTGACAGCGATAATCCATACAGAAAAATAGTTATCATTCGCATTGTAGGACCTAATATTATATGAGTACCAGCGTAGCTTGTGGGGTACAAAACTTAAATGTGATAAAAATACACCTTAATGCATCTAAGTGGCAGCTAGAGTAGATGCCTCCATTGCTATTAGAAGCCAAACAATAACTTTGACCCTGGTTTTACACTGGAATATGAAATTTCACCTATTGATGCTGTATTCTGGTCATGTTGTATGGGTTCCAGGATACCTTGTGGGGTACAGAGAGTTATATTAAATTAAAATTTGTCTCTCAAAAACTTAACAAGAGCTAAATCCTTCTACCTAGCCAAAAATATACCTTAATGCATCTCTGCGGCAGTCTAAAGTAGATGCCTTCAGTGCTATGAGTAGCCAACAATATTTTTTACAGTGCTTTATATGCCGGATAATAAATATTAACTTGTTGATACTGTACTCTGGTCATGTTGTATGAGTGCCAGGATACCTTGTGGGGTACAGACAGTTAAATTACAATTTGTAGTACTGTACTCTGGTCATGTGGTATGAGTGCCAGGATACCTTGCGGGGTACAGACAGTTAAATTACAATTGGTCTCTCAATAACTTAATCAGAACTAAATCCATCTACCTAGCAAACAATGAAAATTCTTCAATATAAATTTAACTAATTGACAGCGATTATCTATACAGAAAAATAATTATCATTTGCATTTTAGGACCTAATATTATATGAGTACCAGTGTAGCTTGTGGGGTACAAAACTTAAATGTGATAAAAATACACCTTAATGCATCTAAGTGGCAGCTAGAGTAGATGCCTCCATTGCTATTAGAAGCAAAACAATAACTTTGACCCTGGTTTTATACTGGAATATGAAAATTCACCTATTGATGCTGTATTCTGGTCATGTTGTATGAGTGCCAGGACACCTTGTGGGGTACAGACAATTTTATTAAATTAAAATTTGTCTCTCAAGAACTTAACAAGAGCTAAATGCTTCTACCTAGCCAAAAATATACCTTAATGCATCTATACAGGCAGCCTTGAGTAGATGCCTTCAGTACTATGAGTAGCCAACAATAACTTTGACAGTGCTTTATATACCGATAATAAATATTAACTTGTTGATACTGTACTCTGGTCATGTGGTATGAGTGCCAGGATACCTTGTGGGGTACAGACAGTTAAATTACAATTTGTCTCTCAAGAACTTAACAAGAACTAAATCCTTCTACCTAACAAACAATGGAAATCCTTCAATATGAATTCAAAGAATTTACCATGGATATCTGTATAGTAAATTGATAATTTGCATCATAGGACTTAAGATTATATGAGTACCAGTGTAGCTTGTGGGGTACAGAACTTTGATGTGATATAAATATACCTTAATGCATCTAAGTGGCAGCCTAAATTAGATGCCTTCATTGCTATTAGAAGCCAACAATAACTTTGACCTTGGTTTTATACTGGAATATGAAAATTCACCTATTGATACTGTATTCTGGTAATGTGGTATGAGTACCAGGATACCTTGTGGGGTACAGACATTTAAATTAAAATTTGTCTCTCAAGAACTTAACAAGAACTAAATCCTTCTACCTAGCAAACAATGGATATTCCTTGATATGAATTCATTGATTAACCGTGGTATTAGGTACAGTAAAATTTTTATTCGCATTGTAGGGAGTACAAGTGTAGCTTGTGGGGTACAGAACTTACATGACATATAAACATACCTTAATGCATCTAAATGGCAGCCTAAAGTAGATGCCTTCATTGCTATGAGTAGCCAACAATATATTTTACAGTGCTTTATATACTGGATAATAAATATTAACTTGTTGATACTGTACTCTGGTCATGTGGTATGAGTGCCAGGATACCTTGTGGGGTACAGACAAGTAAAATTACAATTTGTCTCTCAAGAACTTAACAAGAACTAAATCCTTCTACCTAACAAACAATGGAAATCCTTCAATATGAATTCAAAGAGTTTACCATGGATATCTGTATAGTAAATTGATAATTTGCATCATAGGACTTAAGATTATATGAGTACCAGTGTAGCTTGTGGGGTACAGAACTTTGATGTGATATAAATATACCTTAATGCATCTAAGTGGCAGCCTAAAGTAGATGCCTTCATTGCTATTAGAAGCCAACAATAACTTTGACCTTGGTTTTATACTGGAATATGAAAATTCACCTATTGATACTGTATTCTGGTAATGTGGTATGAGTACCAGGATACCTTGTGGGGTACAGACAGTTAAATTAGACTTTGTCTCTCAAGAACTTAACAAGAACTAAATCCTTCTACCTAGCAAACAATGGATATTCCTTGATATGAATTCATTGATTGACCGTGGTATTAGGTACAGTAAAATTTTTATTCGCATTGTAGGACTTAAGATTATATGAGTACAAGTGTAGCTTGTGGGGTACAGAACTTAAATGTCATATAAACATACCTTAATGCATCTAAATGGCAGCCTAAAGTAGATGTCTTCATTGCTATGAGTAGCCAACAATATTTTTTGCAGTGCTTTATATGCTGGATAATAAATATTAACTTGTTGATACTGTACTCTGGTCATGTGGTATGAGTGCCAGGATACCTTGTGGGGTACAGACAGTTAAATTACAATTTGTCCTACTGTACTCTGGTCATGTGGTATGAGTGCCAGGATACCTTGTGGGGTACAGACAGTTAAATTACAATTTGTCTTTCAAGAACCTAAAAAGAACTAAATCCATCTACCTATATAGCAAACAATGAAAATTCTTCAATATAAATTCATCTCATTGACAGCGATAATCCATACAGAAAAATAGTTATCATTCGCATTGTAGGACCTAATATTATATGAGTACCAGTGTAGCTTGTGGGGTACAAAACTTAAATGTGATAAAAATACACCTTAATGCATCTAAGTGGCAGCTAGAGTAGATGCCTCCATTGCTATTAGAAGCAAAACAATAACTTTGACCCTGGTTTTACACTGGAATATGAAAATTCACCTATTGATGCTGTATTCTGGTCATGTTGTATGGGTTCCAGGATACCTTGTGGGGTACAGACAGTTATATTAAAATAAAATTTGTCTCTCAAAAACTTAACAAGAGCTAAATCCTTCTACCTAGCCAAAAATATACCTTAATGCATCTCTGCGGCAGTCTAAAGTAGATGCCTTCAGTGCTATGAGTAGCCAACAATATTTTTTACAGTGCTTTATATGCTGGATAATAAATATTAACTTGTTGATACTGCACTCTGGTCATGTTGTATGAGTGCCAGGATACCTTGTGGGGTACAGACAGTTAAATTACAATTTGTAGTACTGTACTCTGGTCATGTGGTATGAGTGCCAGGATACCTTGCGGGGTACAGACAGTTAAATTAAAATTTGTCTCTCAAGAACTTAACAAGAACTAAATCCTTCTACCTAGCAAACAATGGATATTCCTTGATATGAATTCATTGATTGACCGTGTTATTAGGTACAGTAAAATTTTTATTCGCATTGTAGGACTTAAGATTATATGAGTACAAGTGTAGCTTGTGGGGTACAGAACTTAAATGTCATATAAACATACCTTAATGCATCTAAATGGCAGCCTAAAGTAGATGTCTTCATTGCTATGAGTAGCCAACAATATTTTTTGCAGTGCTTTATATGCTGGATAATAAATATTAACTTGTTGATACTGTACTCTGGTCATGTGGTATGAGTGCCAGGATACCTTGTGGGGTACAGACAGTTAAATTACAATTTGTCCTACTGTACTCTGGTCATGTGGTATGAGTGCCAGGATACCTTGTGGGGTACAGACAGTTAAATTACAATTTGTCTTTCAAGAACCTAAAAAGAACTAAATCCATCTACCTAGCAAACAATGAAAATTCTTCAATATAAATTTAACTAATTGACAGCGATAATCTATACAGAAAAATAATTATCATTTGCATTGTAGGACCTAATATTATATGAGTACCAGTGTAGCTTGTGGGGTACAAAACTTAAATGTGATAAAACTACACCTTAATGCATCTAAGTGGCAGCTAGAGTAGATGCCTCCATTGCTATTAGAAATCAAACAATAACTTTGACCCTGGTTTTATACTGGAATATGAAAATTCACCTATTGATGTTATATTCTGGTCATGTTGTATGAGTGCCAGGATACCTTGTGGAGAACAGACAGTTAAATTAAATTAAAATTTGTCTCTCAAGAACTTAACAAGAGCTAAATCCTTCTACCTAGCAAAAAATATACCTTAATGCATCTCTGCGGCAGCCTAAAGTAGATGCCTTCATTGCTATGAGTAGCCAACAATAACTTTGACAGTGCTTTATATACTGGATAATGAAAATTCACCAATTGATGCTGTATTCTGGTAATGTGGTATGAGTACCAGGATACCTTGTGGGATACAGACAGTTAAATTACAATTTGTCTCTCAAGAACTTAATAAGAACTAAATCCATCTACCTAGCAAACAATGGAAATTCTTCAATATAAATTCATCTCATTGACTGCGATAACCTATAGAGAAAAATACTTATCATTCGCATTGTAGGATCTAATATTATATGAGTACCAGTGTAGCTTATGGGGTACAGAACTTAAATGTGATATAAATATACCTTAATGCCTCTACTGTAAGTGGCAACTTAAAGGAGATGCCTTCATTGCTATGAGTAGCCTACAAAAACTTTGACAGTGCTTTATATACTGGAAAATAAATATTAACTTGTTGATACTGTACTCTGGTCATGTGGTATGAGTACCAGGATACCTTGTGGGGTACAGACAGTTAAATTACAATTACAATATGTCTCTCAAGAACTTAATTAGAACTAAATCCATCTACCTAGCAAACAATGAAAACTCTTCAATATAAATTCATCTAATTGACAGCGATAATCTATACAGAAAAAAACTTATCATTCGCATTGTAGGACCTAATATTATATGAGTACCAGTGTAGCTTGTGGGGTACAGAACTTAAATGTGATATAAATATACCTTAAAAATAATGCATCTAAGTGGAAGCCTTAAGTAGATGCCTTCATTGCTATGAGTAGCCAACAATATTTTTTACAGTGCTTAATATACTGGATAATAAATATTAACTTGTTGACAGACAGTTAAATTACAATTTGTCGTACTGTACTCTGTTCATGTGGTATGAGTGCCAGGATACCTTGTGGGGTACAGACAGTTAAATTACAATTTGTCTGTCAAGAACTTAATAAGAACTAAAGCCATCTACTGTACGTAGCAAACAATGAAAATTCTTCAATATAAATTCATCTAATTGACAGCGATAATCTATACACAAAAAAATACTTATTATTCGCATTGTAGGACCTACTATTATATGAGTACCAGTGTAGCTTGTGGGGTACAGAACTTAAATGTGATATAAATACACCTTAATGCATCTAAGTGGCAGCCTAAAGTAGATGCCTTTGAACATTGCTATTAGAAGCCAACAATAATTTTGACCTTCGTTTTATACTGGAATATGAAAATTCACCTATTGATACTGTATTCTGGTAATGTGGTATGAGTACCAGGATACCTTGTGGGGTACAGACATTTAAATTAAAATTTGTCTCTCAAGAACTTAACAAGAACTAAATCCTTCTACCTAGCAAACAATGGATATTCCTTGATATGAATTCACCGATTGACCGCGGTTATCTGTACAGTCAAATTTTTATTCGCATTGTAGGACTTAAGATTATATGAGTACAAGTGTAGCTTGTGGGGTACAGAACTTTAATGTGATATAAATATACCTTAATGCATCTAAGTGGAAGCCTTAAGTAGATGCCTTCATTGCTATGAGTAGCCTACAATAACTTTGACAGTGCTTTATATACAGGATAATGAAAATTCACCTATTGATGCTGTATTCTGGTCATGTGGTATGAGTGCCAGGATACCTTGTGGGGTACAGACAGTTAAATTACAATTACAATATGTCTCTCAAGAACTTGATTAGAACTAAATCCATCTACCTAGCAAACAATGAAAACTCTTCAATATAAATTCATCTAATTGACAGCAATAATCTATACAGAATGAAACTTATCATTCGCATTGTAGGACCTAATATTATATGAGTACCAGTGTAGCTTGTGGGGTACAGAACTTAAATGTGATATAAATATACCTTAATGCATCTAAGTGACAGCTAGAGTAGATGCCTCCATTGCTATTAGAAGCCAAACAATAACTTTGACCCTGGTTTTATACTGGAATATGAAAATTCACCTATTGATGTTGTATTCTGGTCATGTTGTATGAGTGCCAGGATACCTTGTGGGGTACAGACAGTTAAATTACAATTTGTCTGTCAAGAACTTAATAAGAACTAAAGCCATCTACTGTACGTAGCAAACAATGAAAATTCTTCAATATAAATTTATCTAATTGACAGCGATAATCTATACACAAAAAAATACTTATTATTCGCATTGTAGGACCTAATATTATATGAGTACCAGTGTAGCTTGTGGGGTACAGAACTTAAATGTGATATAAATACACCTTAATGCATCTAAGTGGCAGCCTAAATTAGATGCCTTCATTGCTATTAGAAGCCAACAATAACTTTGACCTTGGTTTTATACTGGAATATGAAAATTCACCTATTGATACTGTATTCTGGTAATGTGGTATGAGTACCAGGATACCTTGTGGGGTACAGACATTTAAATTAAAATTTGTCTCTCAAGAACTTAACAAGAACTAAATCCTTCTACCTAGCAAACAATGGATATTCCTTGATACGAATTCACCGATTGACCGCGGTTATCTGTACAGTAAAATTTTTATTCGCATTGTAGGACTTAAGATTATATGAGTACAAGTGTAGCTTGTGGGGTACAGAACTTTAATGTGATATAAATATACCTTAATGCATCTAAGTGGAAGCCTAAAGTAGATGCCTTCATTGCTATGAGTAGCCAACAATATTTTTTACAGTGCTTAATATACTGGATAATAAATATTAACTTGTTGATACTATACTCTGGTCATGTGGTATGAGTGCCAGGATACCTTGTGGGGTACAGACAGTTAAATTACAATTTGTCTCTCAAGAACTTAACAAGAACTAAATCCTTCTACCTAACAAACAATGGAAATCCTTCAATATGAATTCAAAGAATTTACCATGGATATCTGTATAGTAAATTGATAATTTGCATCATAGGACTTAAGATTATATGAGTACCAGTGTAGCTTGTGGGGTACAGAACTTTGATGTGATATAAATATACCTTAATGCATCTAAGTGGCAGCCTAAATTAGATGCCTTCATTGCTATGAGTAGCCAACAATATTTTTTACAGTGCTTAATATTCTGGATAATAAATATTAACTTGTTGATACTATACTCTGGTCATGTGGTATGAGTGCCAGGATACCTTGTGGGGTACAGACAGTTAAATTACAATTTGTCTCTCAAGAACTTAACAAGAACTAAATCCTTCTACGTAACAAACAATGGAAATCCTTCAATATGAATTCAAAGAATTTACCATGGATATCTGTATAGTAAATTGATAATTTGCATCATAGGACTTAAGATTATATGAGTACCAGTGTAGCTTGTGGGGTACAGAACTTTGATGTGATATAAATATACCTTAATGCATCTAAGTGGCAGCCTAAATTAGATGCCTTCATTGCTATTAGAAGCCAACAATAACTTTGACCTTGGTTTTATACTGGAATATGAAAATTCACCTATTGATACTGTGTTCTGGTAATGTGGTATGAGTACCAGGATACCTTGTGGGGTACAGACATTTAAATTAAAATTTGTCTCTTAAGAACTTAACAAGAACTAAATCCTTCTACCTAGCAAACAATGGATATTCCTTGATACGAATTCACCGATTGACCGCGGTTATCTGTACAGTCAAATTTTTATTCGCATTGTAGGACTTAAGATTATATGAGTACAAGTGTAGCTTGTGGGGTACAGAACTTTAATGTGATATAAATATACCTTAATGCATCTAAGTGGAAGCCTTAAGTAGATGCCTTCATTGCTATGAGTAGCCTACAATAACTTTGACAGTGCTTTATATACAGGATAATGAAAATTCACCTATTGATGCTGTATTCTGGTCATGTGGTATGAGTGCCAGGATACCTTGTGGGGTACAGACAGTTAAATTACAATTACAATATGTCTCTTAAGAACTTGATTAGAACTAAATCCATCTACCTAGCAAACAATGAAAACTCTTCAATATAAATTCATCTAATTGACAGCAATAATCTATACAGAATGAAACTTATCATTCTCATTGTAGGACCTAATATTATATGAGTACCAGTGTAGCTTGTGGGGTACAGAACTTAAATGTGATATAAATATACCTTAATGCATCTAAGTGACAGCTAGAGTAGATGCCTCCATTGCTATTAGAAGCCAAACAATAACTTTGACCCTGGTTTTATACTGGAATATGAAAATTCACCTATTGATGTTGTATTCTGGTCATGTTGTATGAGTGCCAGGATACCTTGTGGGGTACAGACAGTTAAATTACAATTTGTCTCTCAAGAACTTAATAAGAACTAAAGCCATCTACTGTACGTAGCAAACAATGAAAATTCTTCAATATAAATTCATCTAATTGACAGCGATAATCTATACACAAAAAAATTACTTATTATTCGCATTGTATGACCTAATATTATATGAGTACCAGTGTAGCTTGTGGGGTACAGAACTTAAATGTGATATGAATACACCTTAATGCATCTAAGTGGCAGCCTAAAGTAGATGCCTTTGAACATTGCTATTAGAAGCCAACAATAACTTTGACCTTGGTTTTATACTGGAATATGAAAATTCACCTATTGATACTGTATTCTGGTAATGTGGTATGAGTACCAGGATACCTTGTGGGGTACAGACATTTAACTTAAAATTTGTCTCTCAAGAACTTAACAAGAACTAAATCCTTCTACCTAGCAAACAATGGATATTCCTTGATATGAATTCACCGATTGACCGCGGTTATCTGTACAGTCAAATTTTTATTCGCATTGTAGGACTTAAGATTATATGAGTACAAGTGTAGCTTGTGGGGTACAGAACTTTAATGTGATATAAATATACCTTAATGCATCTAAGTGGAAGCCTTAAGTACATGCCTTCATTGCTATGAGTAGCCAACAATATTTTTTACAGTGCTTAATATACTGGATAATAAATATTAACTTGTTGATACTATACTCTGGTCATGTGGTATGAGTGCCAGGATACCTTGTGGGGTACAGACAGTTAAATTACAATTTGTAGTACTGTACTCTGTTCATGTGGTATGAGTGCCAGGATACCTTGTGGGGTACAGACAGTTAAATTACAATTTGTCTCTCAAGAACTTAATAAGAACTAAAGCCATCTACTGTACGTAGCAAACAATGAAAATTCTTCAATATAAATTCATCTAATTGACAGCGATAATCTATACACAAAAAAATACTTATTATTCGCATTGTAGGACCTAATATTATATGAGTACCAGTGTAGCTTGTGGGGTACAGAACTTAAATGTGATATAAATACACCTTAATGCATCTAAGTGGCAGCCTAAAGTAGATGCCTTTGAACATTGCTATTAGAAGCCAACAATAACCTTGACCTTGGTTTTATACTGGAATATGAAAATTCACCTATTGATACTGTATTCTGGTAATGTGGTATGAGTACCAGGATACCTTGTGGGGTACAGACATTTAAATTAAAATTTGTCTCTCAAGAACTTAACAAGAACTAAATCCTTCTACCTAGCAAACAATGGATATTCCTTGATATGAATTCACCGATTGACCGCGGTTATCTGTACAGTCAAATTTTTATTCGCATTGTAGGACTTAAGATTATATGAGTACAAGTGTAGCTTGTGGGGTACAGAACTTTAATGTGATTTAAATATACCTTAATGCATCTAAGTGGAAGCCTTAAGAAGATGCCTTCATTGCTATGAGTAGCCTACAATAACTTTGACAGTGCTTTATATACAGGATAATGAAAATTCACCTATTGATGCTGTATTCTGGTCATGTGGTATGAGTGCCAGGATACCTTGTGGGGTACAGACAGTTAAATTACAATTTGTCGTACTGTACTCTGGTCATGTGGTATGAGTGCCAGGATACCTTGTGGGGTACAGACAGTTAAATTACAATTTGTCTCTCAAGAACTTAATAAGAACTAAATCCATCTACCTAGCAAACAATGAAAATTCTTCAATATAAATATATCTAATTGACAGCGATAATCTATACAGAAAAATACTTATCATTCGCATTGTAGGACCTAATATTATATTAGTATCAGTGTAGCTTGTGGGGTACAGAACTTAAATGTGATAAAAATACACCTTAATGCATCTAAGTGGCAGCTAGAGTAGATGCCTCCATTGCTATTAGAAGCCAACAATAACTTTGACCTTGGTTTTATACTGGAATATGAAAATTCACCTATTGATGCTGTATTCTGGTCATGTTGTATGAGTGCCAGGACACCTTGTGGGGTACAGACAATTTTATTAAATTAAAATTTGCCTCTCAAGAACTTAACAAGAACTAAATCCTTCTACCTAGCAAACAATGGATATTCCTTGATATGAATTCACCGATTGACCGCGGTTATCTGTACAGTAAAATTTTTATTCGCATTGTAGGACTTAAGATTATATGAGTACAAGTGTAGCTTGTGGGGTACAGAACTTTAATGTGATATGAATATACCTTAATGCATCTAAGTGGAAGCCTTAAGTAGATGCCTTCATTGCTATGAGTAGCCAACAATATTTTTTACAGTGCTTAATATACTGGATAATAAATATTAACTTGTTGATACTATACTCTGGTCATGTGGTATGAGTGCCAGGATACCTTGTGGGGTACAGACAGTTAAATTACAATTTGTAGTACTGTACTCTGTTCATGTGGTATGAGTGCCAGGATACCTTGTGGGGTACAGACAGTTCAATTACAATTTGTCTCTCAAGAACTTAATAAGAACTAAATCCATCTACCTAGCAAACAATGAAAATTCTTCAATATAAATTCATCTCATTGACAGCGATAGTCCATACAGAAAAATACTTATCATTCGCATTGTAGGACCTAATATTATATGAGTACCAGTGTAGCTTGTGGGGTACAAAACTTAAATGTGATAAAAATACACCTTAATGCATCTAAGTGGCAGCTAGAGAAGATGCCTCCATTGCTATTAGAAGCAAAACAATAACTTTGACCCTGGTTTTATACTGGAATATGAAAATTCACCTATTGATGCTGTATTCTGGTCATGTTGTATGAGTGCCAGGACACCTTGTGGGGTACAGACAATTTTATTAAATTAAAATTTGCCTCTCAAGAACTTAACAAGAACTAAATCCTTCTACCTAGCAAACAATGGATATTCCTTGATATGAATTCACCGATTGACCGCGGTTATCTGTACAGTAAAATTTTTATTCGCATTGTAGGACTTAAGATTATATGAGTACAAGTGTAGCTTGTGGGGTACAGAACTTTAATGTGATATAAATATACCTTAATGCATCTAAGTGAAAGCCTTAAGTAGATGCCTTCATTGCTATGAGTAGCCAACAATATTTTTTACAGTGCTTAATATACTGGATAATAAATATTAACTTGTTGATACTATACTCTGGTCATGTGGTATGAGTGCCAGGATACCTTGTGGGGTACAGACAGTTAAATTACAATTTGTAGTACTGTACTCTGTTCATGTGGTATGAGTGCCAGGATACCTTGTGGGGTACAGACAGTTAAATTACAATTTGTCTCTCAAGAACTTAATAAGAACTAAATCCATCTACCTAGCAAACAATGAAAATTCTTCAATATAAATATATCTAATTGACAGCGATAATCTATACAGAAAAATACTTATCATTCGCATTGTAGGACCTAATATTATATTAGTATCAGTGTAGCTTGTGGGGTACAGAACTTAAATGTGATAAAAATACACCTTAATGCATCTAAGTGGCAGCTAGAGTAGATGCCTCCATTGCTATTAGAAGCCAAACAATAACTTTGACCCTGGTTTTACACTGGAATATGAAAATTCACCTATTGATGCTGTATTCTGGTCATGTTGTATGAGTGCCAGGATACCTTGTGGGGTACAGACAGTTAAATTACAATTTGTCGTACTGTACTCTGGTCATGTGGTATGAGTGCCAGGATACCTTGTGGGGTACAGACAGTTAAATCACAATTTGTCTCTCAAGAACTTAATAAGAACTAAAGCCATCTACTGTACGTAGCAAACAATGAAAATTCTTCAATATAAATTCATCTAATTGACAGCGATAATCTATACACAAAAAAATACTTATTATTCGCATTGTAGGACCTAATATTATATGAGTACCAGTGTAGCTTGTGGGGTACAGAACTTAAATGTGATATAAATACACCTTAATGCATCTAAGTGGCAGCCTAAAGTAGATGCCTTTGAACATTGCTATTAGAAGCCAACAATAAATTTGACCTTCGTTTTATACTGGAATATGAAAATTCAACTATTGATACTGTATTCTGGTAATGTGGTATGAGTACCAGGATACCTTGTGATGTACAGACATTTAAATTTAAATTTGTCTCTCAAGAACTTAACAAGAACTAAATCCTTCTACCTAGGAAACAATGGATATTCCTTGATATGAATTCACCGATTGACCGCGGTTATCTGTACAGTAAAATTTTTATTCGCATTGTAGGACTTAAGATTATATGAGTACAAGTGTAGCTTGTGGGGTACAGAACTTTAATGTGATATAAATATACCTTAATGCATCTAAGTGGAAGCCTTAAGTAGATGCCTTCATTGCTATGAGTAGCCAACAATATTTTTTACAGTGCTTAATATACTGGATAATAAATATTAACTTGTTGATACTATACTCTGGTCATGTGGTATGAGTGCCAGGATACCTTGTGGGGTACAGACAGTTAAATTACAATTTGTCCCTCAAGAACTTAACAAGAACTAAATCCTTCTACCTAACAAACAATGGAAATCCTTCAATATGAATTCAAAGAATTTACCATGGATATCTGTATAGTAAATTGATAATTTGCATCATAGGACTTAAGATTATATGAGTACCAGTGTAGCTTGTGGGGTACAGAACTTTGATGTGATATAAATATACCTTAATGCAACTAAGTGGCAGCCTAAAGTAGATGCCTTCATTGCTATTAGAAGCCAACAATAACTTTGACCTTGGTTTTACACTGGAATATGAAAATTCACCTATTGTTGCTGTATTCTGGTCATGTTGTATGAGTGCCAGGATACCTTGTGGGGTACAGACAGTTAAATAACAATTTGTCGTACTGTACTCTGGTCATGTGGTATGAGTGCCAGGGTACCTTGTGGGGTACAGACAGTTAAATTAAATTAAAATTTGTCTCTCAAGAACTTAACAAGAACTAAATCCTTCTACCTAGCCAAAAATATACCTTAATGCATCTATGCGGCAGCCTAAAGTAGATGCCTTCATTGCTATGAGTAGCCAACAATAACTTTGACAGTGCTTTATATACTGGGTAATGAAAATTCACCTATTGATGCTGTATTCTGGTCATGTGGTATGAGTGCCAGAATACCTTGTGGGGTACAGACAGTTAAATAACAATTTGTCGTACTGTACTCTGGTCATGTGGTATGAGTGCCAGGATACCTTGTGGGGTACAGACAGTTAAATTACAATATGTCTCTCAAGAAGTTAATAAGAACTAAATCCATCTACCTAGCAAACAATGGAAATTCTTCAATATGAATTCATCTTATTGACTGCGATAACCTATAGAGAAAAATACTTATCATTCGCATTGTAGGATCTAATATTATATGAGTACCAGTGTAGCTTGTGGGGTACAGAACTTAAATGTGATATAAATATACCTTAATGCCTCTACTGTAAGTGGCAGCCTAAAGTTGATGCCTTTATTGCTATGAGTAGCCAACAATAACTTTGACAGTGCTTTATATACTGGAAAATAAATATTAACTTGTTGATACTGTACTCTGGTCATGTGGTATGAGTGCTAGGATACCTTGTGGGGTACAGACAGTTAAATTACAATTACAATATGTCTCTCAAGAACTTAATTAGAACTAAATCCATCTACCTAGCAAACAATGAAAACTCTTCAATATAAATTCATCTAATTGACAGCGATAATCTATACAGAAAAAAACTTATCATTCGCATTGTAGGACCTAATATTATATGAGTACCAGTGTAGCTTGTGGGGTACAAAACTTAAATGTCATATAAATAAACCTTAAAAATAATGCATCTAAATGGCAGCCTTAAGTAGATGCCTTCATTGCTATGAGTAGCCAACAATAACTTTGACAGTGATTTATATACAGGATAATGAAAATTCACCTATTGATGCTGTGTTCTGGTCATGTGGTATGAGTGCCAGGATACCTTGTGGGGTACAGACAGTTAAATAACAATTTGTCGTACTGTACTCTGGTCATGTGGTATGAGTGCCAGGATACCTTGTGGGGTACAGACAGTTAAATTAAATTAAAATTTGTCTCTCAAGAACTTAACAAGAACTAAATCCTTCTACCTCGCCAAACATATACCTTAATGCATCTAAGTGGCAGCCTAAAGTTGATGCCTTTATTGCTATGAGTAGCCAACAATAACTTTGACAGTGCTTTATATACTGGATAATAAATATTAACTTGTTGATACTGTACTCTGGTCATGTTGTATGAGTGCCAGGATACCTTGTGGGGTACAGACAGTTGAATTACAATATGTCTCTCAAGAACTTAATAAGAACTAAATCCATCTACCTAGCAAACAATGAAAATTCTTCAATATAAATTCATCTAATTGACAGCGATAATCTATACAAAAAAAATACTTATTATTCGCATTGTAGGACTTAAGAATATATGAGTACAAGTGTAGCTTGTGGGGTACAGAACTTAAATGTCATATCAACATACCTTAATGCATCTAAATGGCAGCCTAAAGTAGATGCCTTCATTGCTATGAGTAGCCAACGGTATTTTTTACAGTGCTTTATATGCTGGATAATAAATATTAACTTGTTGATACTGTACTCTGGTCATGTTGTATGAGTGCCAGGATACCTTGTGGGGTACAGACAGTTAAATTACAATTTGTCGTACTGTACTCTGGTCATGTGGTATGAGTGTCAGGATACCTTGAGGGGTACAGACACTTCAATTACAATTTGTCTCTCAAGAACTTAAAAAGAACTAAATCCATCTACCTATATAGCAAACAATGAAAATTCTTCAATATAAATTCATCTCATTGACAGCGATAATCCATACAGAAAAATACTTATCATTCACATTGTAGGACCTAATATTATATGAGTACCAGTGTAGCTTGTGCGGTACAGAACTTTAATGTGATATAAATATACCTTAATGCATCTAAGTGGAAGCCTTAAGTAGATGCCTTCATTGCTATGAGTAGTCAACAATATTTTTTAACAGTGCTTTATATACTGGATAATAAATATTAACTTGTTGATACTGTACTCTGGTCATGTGGTATGAGTGCCAGGATACCTTGTGGGGTACAGACAGTTAAATTAAATTAATATTTGTCTCTCAAGAACTTAACAAGAACTAAATCCTTCTACCTAGCTAACAATGGATATTCCTTGATATGAATTCATTGATTGACCATGGTATACTGTACAGTAAAATTTTTATTCGCAACGTTGGACTTAAGATTATATGAGTACCAGTGTAGCTTGTGGGGTACAGAACTTTAATGTGATATAAACATACCTTAATGCATCTAAATGGCAGCCTAGAGTAGATGCCTTCATTGCTATGAGTAGCCAACGGTATTTTTTACAGTGCTTTATATGCTGGATAATAAATATTAACTTGATACTGTACTCTGGTCATGTGGTATGAGTGTCGGGATACCTTGTGGGGTACAGACTGTGAAATTAAATTACAATTTGTCTCTCAAGAACTTAACAAGAACTTAAACTTTCGACCTAGCAGACAATGGCAGTTCCTTGATATGAATTCATCTAATTGACAGCTGTAATCTGTTCAGGAAAATACTTTTTTACTCCCATTGTAGGACCTAAGATTATATGAGTTCAAGTGTAGCTTGTGGGGTACAGAACTTTAATGTAATATAAATATACCTTAATGCATCCTTGTTGCAGCCTAAAGTAGATGCCTTCATTGCTATTAGAAGCCAACAATAACTTTGACCCTGGCTTTATACTGGATAATGAAAATTCACCTATTGATGCTGTATTCTGGCCATGTTGTATGAGTGCCAGGATACCATGTGGTGTACAGAAAGTGAAATAAAACTTCAATTTGGCTCAAAAGAACTAAATCCTTCTACCTAGCAAACAATGGAAATTTCTTGATATGAATTCATCTAATTGACAGTGGTAATCTGTACAGTAAATTTATTCTTTTCATTGTAGGACCTAAATATTATATGAGTACAAGTGTAGCTTGTGGGGTACAAAATTCAAATGTGATATAAGTATACCTTAATGCATCTAAGTTGCAGCCTAAAGTAGATGCCTTCGTTGCTATAAGATGCCAAACAATAACTTTGACCCAGGTTTTATACTGGAATATGAAAATTCACCTATTGATGCTGTATTCTGGTCATGTTGTATGAGTGCCAGGATACCTTGTGGGGTACAGAGAGTGAAATTAAATACAATTTTTCTCTAAAGAACTTAAATTTTCGACCCAGCAAACAATGGAAATTCCTTGATATGAATTCATCTAATTGATAGCGATAATCTGTACAGGAAAATACTTATTATTTGCATAATTATAGGACCTAAATATAATTTGAAAACCAGGGTATGGCTTGTGGGGTACAGAACTATAATGTGATATAAGTATACCTTAATGTATCTAATAGCACCCTAAAGTAGAAACCTTCATTTACCTTGTGGGATACAGACAGTGAGATTCCATTTGTTTCTCATGACCTTAACCTTCAACCTTGCAAACAATGCAAATATTACTTTGATAAATAAAGTATTAACTGGAGATGACTTCATGGGCCATTCCACATTAGAGCCAAATTTGACAAAAAAAAATCGATCTCCTCCTCACTCGGACATGTAGCTTAAGTCAGAAAAATATTTACTTTATGCTTTGGCAATCTGCAGTTGTGTTATGACAATTGGTTTAGCTACTCTCATGCTGTATGAGATAGCATGCTTAAGTACACATCACGTAAGTTGCGCAGAGAAAAGAACAAAATTCTACTTCTTTGAAGAAACCAAGAAATCCTGTGGAGTGTTATGGAAAAAGGGCATGTGGAGGAATAAATTCAAGGCCAACTCTGATTGAAATATGTTATATGTAGGTTTTGGCAATGATACTACGTCATGCGTCTTGCATTGTAGAAAACAATCTAAGACCAAGTGATAGTTCACTGGAGGATGGAGGGCTTGGATACCATATTGGGGGAAATGAGCCCATTTGACAAACCTGATTGGCTTCTTCACTTTTCCGCAGCAAATCTGCCATAATCAAAGGAAGGCTTCTGATAAATGTACAAGACCATAGTATCAACTGAAATTGTTGAATATCGAGATAGTGATAATTACACATAACAGAATGAATTGCGTATTAATTGCAACAAACCCTGCATCAAACAGCCAGATGCGTATTCCTACGTCAGGACACTACGGGAGAGAGAACAAGGAAATCTTCAAATAACAGTGACTAATGGCAATAATGCGACAGTTTGTTTCAGTATTGGATCATAGAAACGAAGTATGGTAAAATGTGGCCAAGACATACATACAAAGTATGCCAAACTGTAGCAGCTGGACGAAACAATTTGGGGGAATCCCGAAGTGACGTCAATTGTGACATCACTCAAAATTACCCCACAGCTGTGGCCTCGCTAACCATTTAGTATATACACCAGCAGAAAACCAGCACATTTAAGATCTCAAGACATTTATGGTTCGCTTATTATTACCTAATTTGATCAAAAGGTAGAAATTGAGGACAATCTTACCTAGGTTAGAGAGAACAAGGAAAACTTCATGTAGCCAACCGGAGACTAGTGGCAATAATGCAACAGTCTCTGCATGAGAGTCCCATGCTATGGACCACAAAATGCGCCTTAAATATGACATTTTGGCGGGGCATAATTTCCACCCATTAAATTTGGCAAATTAGATCGTTGGGAATGGTTGTGTTTGTAATGCGGAATATGAAATCGAATATCCAGAAAATAATTACCTCAGCCCATGCTCCCCCCTCCTCCACCGGTGAATATTTTTTATCCAACTGTTGAAAGTGATTTTCCCTCAACCGACCAGTGTTGGGGCCAAGGCCTCACTGCCTCCTTTATAATCACAATCCCCATTTATTGGGCCACTTCTAATAGGGCTCCTGGTATCAGTGGTTCCAGAATTCACGTTTGGAAAAGACCAAAATGAAGTGATAGTGATCAGGTACTGGTAGAGGGGCATAGGGGCAGGAACCGCCCCCCCCCCAGAACTGTTTAAGAAATAATTTTCAGGGTTCCTACATGCAAACTGGTAATATGTTAAGTCCAAAATCAAAATTCTTTTTAAGTTATTTTGATTGCCCTCGGGAGGGCGGGGGTGGCGGGTATCTACCCATGATCCTGAAGAGGGGTCTCAGAGAACGGGACAATCCTTCCCCCTTGGAAAGTTGCTGCATTTAAGAGAGTTTTGAATTTTCTATAAATTTGGTAGTTTTTTAGTATGCTAAGCCCCCTTGTGGCCCCCAGGATCCACCAGTATTAACAATTTCATCTGAAAGTAGCTATGGGAATAAATAGTGAGAGTTAATAACTAGAAATGTGCTTAAAAATTGCATGTAAAACAAGTCTATCAACAGTATCCACAGTGGTACTGGGGGTGATGAGTTCTTCACAACGATACTGCATTCTTCTTATTTCATGAATCCCCTGTTCTCATTTGTTTGCCCTGTACATGCCTACCAAGGAAGGACCAATCAGAGATCCTATAGAACTTATGGCATTCAAAAGCTTGAGCTGAAAGAGTCACAAAGTTACAATCAAATGTGGCTTAACTCAGTTTGTTGATATTGCACATATAGAAGGTAGCAATGTCCTCACATAAGGACACACAGCAATTAAAGCTGCCTTAGGGGAAGTAATTGACCCTTTCATGGTGGATTAGCTTTCTGCCAAGGTCTTTTATTAGCTGAAACACAAAGACTTCAGTCCTTTATTTCAGTAGGCAAGGGGATTCAAATTAACTACACATGGCCTACCTTGATTGGCAGAAGGGTGAGGGTGGGAGCAGGGAGCTGCTGTTAGAGTAGCAGCTCCCTGGTGGGAGGGTATCATGTTTTACTTTATTAGGTATTACTGTGTGGCAGTGGACAGTACTTGTGTCAGGGAGCTGCTACTAGCAGCTCCCTGCTTGTGTCAAACAACTTTTCTCTGGGAATTAATTTTACTGAACAGTATTATCTATCTGCATGCCTATCGTATTTCAATTCAGGCTTACAATTGGTAATATCAAATTAAAGTCCAATTCACAGTTTGCTTATGAATTTCTGAGAACAAACTTCCGAAGTAGATTCAATGTTTGTTAACCTAAATTCACTCTGACCAGGTGGGTATATGGAGAAAAGCTGTCACAATCGAAAGAAATATTTCTGTTGCCCTTATGGCGGTATCGATTTACCCTAATATCACTGCGACTGCCTATTTTAGTAAGGTTCATTACACAAATGTAAACAAAATAGTCTTCAATGCAGTCCCATTCGTATCGAACACTATTTAAAATTCCACGGAGGAAACGTCTGAAATCACCTGCGTATTCATTGCAATGGAAGCAAATTACACAATTTGCAAGCTACATCGGTAAAACCGATAGAAAGATACCTTTCAAGAGAAGGAACAGCTTAAACATGAAAGTGATAGTAAAGGCCTAGGTTTATAACGGTCATAAACAACACAGAGAGATTTGATTGGCGGGTGATCTGTTTGGCGGGACTTGCATATATTGATCGAAGTTTGTAGAATCTACACCCTCCTTAAAAATTATGGCAGCATTTATTCAGTTCAGTATTTTTAACGACAGATAACTCAATAAAGCTAATGACTATTGATATGAAAAATGCACAGAAATGTGTTATTTTCACTGACATTTCAGTGCAATAAACTGGGATGGTCAAAGTTTAAATTTGGCAAACCCTGAATGGGACTGTTAAACAATTTATGGAAACATAGTAGCAATTGCTGCAGATTCTCAATATTCTATAATACAAAATCACTGAACGTTATTTATCATCAGTCTGATGTTGTGCTGTAAATGTAATTGTCTTCTTGAAAAGCTTTGTTCACTTCAGTCTTGTTATCATTTATGAGACATTAAATTCCTGCAAATGTTTCTCCATTACTAGTTTGGACAGTATTTCAGAATGGGAAAGTTATTACACCTAATTATGTCTTGAACTTAAGTATTGTGTTGCCAATTTTAAAGAAACGAGGTCTAATTTTCTAACCATACTAGAAGATATGTAAACAAGCTTCTTTTCTTCTAAGACGTATTTCTGTGTGACTGATCAATTTTCAAAAAATTTTATGTGTATATAGGCTAATGAACAAGTGGATCAGTTGCTCATTAAGTAATTGCATATATGCAAGAAAAGAGTTCGGGCATTTCCTCAGCAGACAAATGTTCTTTGTGGGATTGCACAGCCAGATGTGGGAATTGCAAACACTGCATTGCCCTGATGAATTATTTAGGGGTTAGGGGCAAAAATATAAGCACACTTTTAAAAAATAGCCCATATGATGAAATGTTTCAATTTATACTGTCAGTCCACTTCGTTTTAACATTTTGTACACTAACTTGGTTGAAATATTACGAGGTTGAGCTTTGACACCGGTTGCATGATACAAATGCGTCAGCTATCCCAGAAAGCAATTTGAGGAATTCACAGATAATCCATGTGTACAGAATTCCTGTAGACATTTGTTTCAGTTGTTCATATGATCTGATTGGGCAACTGAAGTCGAGCAGGTAAACATGTGTTTGAGTAACCATAGAAATGAAGTTACACATATTGTTCATGAAGACTGTGTTTGAGCCCGATTTGGGCCATTTGATCCCTAAAACCGTGTAAGAGTCATAGAAAAGAACAGATTTATCAACTCCAAATAGTAACTTCTTTTTGCTTCATCATAAATACATAGTACTAGTTTCAGAATAAAAGGTTCAGAAATGGAGCGGCTGCAAAATTATTTTTGACTCAGAAAACCACATAGAAATAATAACAGTTAACTTTGTTACATTAAACACTTTTACAGTGTTGCAAACACAGTGTTGCAAAGTGAATCTTGAATTAGCATAAATAGCTTAGCAGCTCAACACATTTGAGAGATAGAAAGATGACAACAAAGCATTAAAGAAGTGGTAACTACTTTGCACACATGTTAAATATATTTCAATTATATATTCAATTATGTTCAATAAAAACCAAAATAACTGATAATAGCAAATACAAACAAGTGATAACTAATAATAACCATAATAACAAATGTGAAAAACATTGTACTCTTTGTGTTACAGGGGAAAATGAAGCAAAATACAGCAATACCTGTGTTTTCTATAAGTGAAGCTGGCATTGCCAATGTAGGAAAATACTCTGGACTTTGTTATTTTGTACAAAAATAATGTAAAGCATATGCTTATGTTCAATGCCGAACTGTGTATTCTCCTATAATGCTCATTTCCCCCACCCCCCACCCCCACATCACCCATTATCAGACACGATTTGGATCTTTTCTGCCAAAAAATTGTAGCAGAAAGTGTACTCAGTGAATACCTAACTGTGTATTCTCGGATAATGCAAGTGAAGCTGGCATTGTCACTCTAGGAAACTACTTTGGACTTTGTTATTTTGTACAAAAATAATGGAAAGCATATATGCTTATGTTCAATACAGAACTGTGTATTTTCTATAATGCTCGTGTCCCCCACCCTCCTCCCCAAAGATAGTGGAATATGCTCAATGCAAAATTATAATCTCCAATAATGCCAATGCACAATGATGATGGAATGCATATAAGCTTAATGCATTACTGTATATTCTCCTATAATGATCGTGCCCCCACCTACGCACAATTAGATACACTTTTGGACTTTTTTTCCAAAAAAATTATATTCTCCAATAATGGTAGTGCAGCTGGCATTGTCACTCTAGAAAAATACTTTGGAATTTTGTCATTTTGTACAAAGATGGTGGAGTATGCTCAATGCATAACTGTTTATTCTCCTATAATGCTCGTGCCCCCACCCACACACAATTAGATACACTTTTGGACTTTTTTTCTGAATTAAAATTATATTCTCCATTATTGCCAGTGCAGCTAGAATTGCCACTCTAGGAAAATACTCTGGGACTTTGTCATTTGGTACAAAGATGGTGGAATATGCTCAATGCATAACTGTTTATTCTCCTATAATGCTCGTGCCCCCACCTACACACAATCAGATACACTTTTGGACTTTATTTCTGAAGATTTTTTTTTTTATAATATCCAATATTGCCAATGCACAATGATGATGGAATGCAAATAAGCTTAATGCATTACTGTATATTCTCCTATAATGATCGTGCCCCCACCTACGCACAATTAGATACACTTTTGGACTTTTTTTCCAAAAAAATTATATTCTCCAATAATGGTAGTGCAGCTGGCATTGTCACTCTAGGAAAATACTTTGGAATTTTGTCATTTTGTACAAAGATGGTGGAATATGCTCAATGCATAACTGTTTATTCTCCTATAATGCTCGTGCCCCACCTACGCACAATTAGATACACTTTTGGACTTTTTTTCCAAAAAAATTATATTCTCCAATAATGGTAGTGCAGCTGGCATTGTCACTCTAGAAAAATACTTTGGAATTTTGTCATTTTGTACAAAGATGGTGGAGTATGCTCAATGCATAACTGTTTATTCTCCTATAATGCTCGTGCCCCCACCCACACACAATTAGATACACTTTTGGACTTTTTTTCTGAATTAAAATTATATTCTCCATTATTGCCAGTGCAGCTGGAATTGCCACTCTAGGAAAATACTCTGGGACTTTGTCATTTGGTACAAAGATGGTGGAATATGCTCAATGCATAACTGTTTATTCTCCTATAATGATCGTGCCCCCACCTACGCACAATTAGATACACTTTTGGACTTTTTTTCCAAAAAAAATTATATTCTCCAATAATGGTAGTGCAGCTGGCATTGTCACTCTAGGAAAATACTTTGGAATTTTGTCATTTTGTACAAAGATGGTGGAATATGCTCAATGCATTACTGTTTATTCTCCTATAATGCTCGTGCCCCTACCTACGCACAATTAGATACACTTTTGGACTTTTTTTCTGAATTAAAATTATATTCTCCATTATTGCCAGTGCAGCTGGTATTGCCACTCTAGGAAAATACTCTGGACTTTGTCATTTTGTACAAAGATGGTGGAATATGCTCAATGCATAACTGTTTATTCTCCTATAATGCTCGTGCCCCCACCTACACACAATCAGATACACTTTTGGACTTTATTTCTGAAGATTTTTTTTTTTATAATATCCAATATTGCCAATGCACAATGATGATGGAATGCAAATAAGCTTAATGCATTTCTGTATATTCTCCTATAATGATCGTGCCCCACCTACGCACAATTAGATACACTTTTGGACTTTTTTTCCAAAAAAATTATATTCTCCAATAATGGTAGTGCAGCTGGCATTGTCACTCTAGGAAAATACTTTGGAATTTTGTCATTTTGTACAAAGATGGTGGAATATGCTCAATGCATAACTGTTTATTCTCCTATAATGCTCGTGCCCCACCTACGCACAATTAGATACACTTTTGGACTTTTTTTCTGAATTAAAATTATATTCTCCATTATTGCCAGTGCAGCTGGTATTGCCACTCTAGGAAAATACTCTGGGACTTTGTCATTTTGTACAAAGATGGTGAAATATGCTCAATGCATAACTGTTTATTCTCCTATAATGATCGTGCCCCCACCTACGCACAATTAGATACACTTTTGGACTTTTTTTCCAAAATAAACTATATTCTCCAATAATGGTAGTGCAGCTGGCATTGTCACTCTAGGAAAATACTTTGGAATTTTGTCATTTTGTACAAAGATGGTGGAATATGCTCAATGCATAACTGTTTATTCTCCTATAATGCTCGTGCCCCCACCTACGCACAATTAGATACACTTTTGGACTTTTTTTCTGAATTAAAATTATATTCTCCATTATTGCCAGTGCAGCTGGTATTGCCACTCTAGGAAAATACTCTGGACTTTGTCATTTTGTACAAAGATGGTGGAATATGCTCAATGCATAACTGTTTATTCTCCTATAATGCTCGTGCCCCCACCTACACACAATCAGATACACTTTTGGACTTTATTTCTGAAGAAAAAAAAAATTATAATATCCATTATTGCCAATGCACAATGATGATGGAATGCAAATAAGCTTAATGCATTACTGTATATTCTCCTATAATGATCGTGCCCCCACCTACGCACAATTAGATACACTTTTGGACTTTTTTTCCAAAAAAATTACATTCTCCAATAATGGTAGTGCAGCTGGCATTGTCACTCTAGGAAAATACTTTGGAATTTTGTCATTTTGTACAAAGATGGTGGAATATGCTCAATGCATAACTGTTTATTCTCCTATAATGATCGTGCCCCACCTATGCACAATTAGATACACTTTTGGACTTTTTTTCTGAATTAAAATTATATTCTCCATTATTGCCAGTGCAGCTGGTATTGCCACTCTAGGAAAATACTCTGGGACTTTGTCATTTTGTACAAAGATGGTGGAATATGCTCAATGCATAACTGTTTATTCTCCTATAATGCTCGAGCCCCCACCCACACACAATCACATACACTTTTGGACTTTGTTTCTGAAAAAAACTATATTCTCCAATAATGCCAATGCAGTTGGCATTGCCACTCTAGGAAAATACTCTGGACTTTATCATTTGTACAAAGATGGTGGAATATGCTCAATGCATAACTGTATATTCTCCTATAATGCTCGTGCCCCCACCTACGCACAATTAGATACACTTTTGGACTTTTATTCTGAAAACAAAAAATCATATTCTCCAATCATGCCATGCAGCTGGCATTGTCACTCTAGGAAAATACTTTGGAATTTTGTCATTTTGTACAAAGATGGTGGAATATGCTCAATGCATAACTGTTTATTCTCCTATAATGATCGTGCCCCCACCCACACACAATCAGATACAATTTTGGACTTTTTTTCCAAAAAAATTATATTCTCCAATAATGGTAGTGCAGCTGACATTGTCACTCTAGGAAAATACTTTGGAATTTTGTCATTTTGTACAAAGATGGTGGAATATGCTCAATGCATAACTGTTTATTCTCCTATCATAAAGTTAGTGCCCCCACCTACACACAATCAGATACACTTTTGGACTTTATTTCTGAGAAAAAAAAAATTATAATCTCCAATAATGCCAATGCACAATGATGATGGAATGCATATGGAATGTATTACTGGATATTCTCCTATAATGATCGTGCCCCCACCCACACACAATCAGATACACTTTTGGACTTTGTTTCTGAAAAAATTATATTCTCCAATAATGCCAATGCAGCTAGCATTGCCACTCCAGGAAAATACTTTAGACTTTGTCATTTGTACAAAAATAATGGAAAGCGTATATGCTCTTGTTTATGTTAAATAGTTTAGTTTAGAGACCCAAAGATGAAGAAGCCTGACATTAGCTTATTTGAGGCCATATATACGTGTTAGATCGTGGACGAACACCGGCTTATTTCAAGCCTTCTCTTTACGATAAGTGTTCAAAGGATAACGAGGCAGGTGTGTGATTTTGCTCCCATTCCTGCTACCGGGACCGCCATTTAATGTCCCCGTCCTACGGACTACAGTGTATACCCCAGCATCTGACCACTGTCTCAAATACTGAGGTAGGCAAAGGCACCCCATTTGACATCAATGCAGTGCAGCCATGACAAACAAAGTTGTTTCAAAACCAAATGCACAACTGTGTATTGTTCTATATAATGCTCATGACCCCCCCCCCCCCACTCCCCACAACCTGCTATCAGATACAATGCTGGCCATTTTTTCCCTGCAAAAACAAAAGTGCAGCAGAAAGTGTACTCAGTGAATACCTAACTGTGTATTCTCTAATGATTTATCAATCTATCAGACACACTTCTGGACTTTTTTTCTGAACAAAAAATTGTAGCAGAAAGTGTACTCAGAATATGCACTCAGTATTCTCTAATAATGCCAGTGCAGCTGGCATTGCCACTTTATGAAAATATGCTGGACTTTTGTCATTTTGTAAAAAGATGGTGGAATGTGTATATGCCTAATGCATTAAACTGTATATTCTCCTATAATGCTTGTGTTTTCTATAAGTGAAGCTGGCATAGCCAGTCTAGGTACATACTTCAGATTAGACACACTTTTGGACTTTTTTTCTGCAGCAAAAAATGGAACAGAAAGTGTACTCAGTAAAAAACCTTACTGTGTATTCTATAATAATGCCAGAGAAGCTGGCATTGCCAATCTAGGAAATTACTCTGGACTTTGTCATTTTGTACAAATATGGTGGAATGTGTATATGCTTAATGCATAACTGTATATTCTCTGTACTCAGTATTCTCTAATAATGCCAGTGCAGCTGGCATTGCCACTTTATGAAAATACGCTGGACTTTTGTCATTTTGTAATAATGCTTGTCCCCAATTTTGTATAATACTTGTCCCCAATGTCCCCGCCCCCCCCCCCCCTCCACAAACTCTCAGACACAATTCTGGACTATTTTCTCAACAGAAAAAATGTAGCAGAAAGATAGCAGATATTGTACTCAAAAAGTGTACTCAGTATTCTCTAATAAACCATTGCCACTCTAGGAAAATACTTATACTTTGGCATCTACACAAAGCCAAAAAATTAAAAAATGTCGCGTCTAAATGCTTGGCAGTTTTAATGATGACGAAATGTTTCTAATGCAATCCTTAATGTTTTTCCAGGTCCTTCCTGAAAAATTGGCTGGATAATTTTCCATGCATACTAAAATCTTATCCTTTCCAGGAATGGTCCCTCTCTTGATGTATTTCTTGAAGTGTTTAGTTAAAATATCCTTGTCTTCTTCTGGCCACTTTCTTGGAATGCCTTTTAAAGAGAGAAATGCCAAAATACAGGAAAACTAAGTCACTTCATTTATCAATATAATTGTTATTTTCAAAATTAGACAGTGACTCAAAGTCGAAAATTTTTGTGGCATTGCAAAAAACATAAATGGATAACTTCTATCAGTCATGCAACATACCAAAATAAATTCCTTGACTCTTTGAGATATTAATATTTTTATACTGTATACTCATCAATTTCAGAAGGTGGAATTCATAGTTTATGACACATTCCTGTCAGAAACAACACATGAAGTGGCTAGGATGCATATGATAGACTATTCTCTTATCAAAGGACAAGATAACAATTTAAACTTAACAAGGACATGTCTTAGTAAGTATGCAGTATCTATATAATACTTGAAGACAAGAAATATATCAATATTTAGGTAATAGAAGTTTGCAACTTTCTGCATCCTTTTGTATGATTTTCACAACCTCATTGACCTCACAATGCCATAACGTCATACAAAAGAAGAAATCTAACTTCAAATGGTGAAATTAAAAGAAAAAAGTTAGAACTTTCAACATTGTCTCAAAGAAATTTTCTGAAAAAGAATTGCTGAATATCTTAGTTTGCTTTTTTGTGATTGATACATGTAGAAAACTTGATGGACATGTCACAAGGGTGGAAAATGGCGACAAAATGCAAAAAGCTGCTTAAAGTTTGCTACAAAGGAGCTAACCACTCTTCAAAAAGCAGGACATATATAGAAAAATAAATGTACTTAAAATAAGTTTGTATTCAATCGACTATCACCAACCATAGCAAATTTTATGCCTCAAGTTTAAGTATTTTGTTATGAAACTAGGCTTTGCTAGTGCTTCTCAATTTGTGTTTCCAAGATGAGCATTTGGAAAGTTAGTTAGTTATTCTCATTTTTTCTCCATCACCAGGTGAGAAAGAAATCCATAAACATACAAAGTACGCAGACAGTCCATCTGTCTACTCAGTAGCCTTCATCACTCAATATACATCAAAGCCACAACTAACATTTCTTACCGGAAGTGTTTTTTGGTTTCCTTTCTGTTTTTGAGGTACTTGGCTGAGCATCCTTAGCTCTATAACACATCTGTTCAGAATGTTCAGGAATTTCTGTAAAACAGAAATAAAATTATGCATTACATTTACAGCAGCACACATAAAACTAATACACATCAAAACTTTGATTCATTCAATGAAGTAGGTCTTTAGATCAAAGCCACAACAAGTGACATTTCTCACCTGAAGTCATTTTATCCATCTTTTCATTCTGCTCAATTGTTTCACCTTCCTCCTCCAAGACCTGAGTAAGTTCTGTAGAGGAAAAAGTTTTTTCTATGAAATTAGCTCAGCAACCTACATAACACTCAGAAAGTAACATGATTTCTCATAAAATGTAAGGATTGTTTTATACAAGATTTGGAAGACCCTAACTAATGTTATAAGAGTTGTTAAGTATGTCATACTTAGTAGACTAATTGGTTCACTGCCCTCATTCTTTAAAATTTACCCAGCTTTCATATTAGCAAACTTTGAATCCAGTAGTACATCAACAGTAATTGATCCAAACATAAATGTTAGGCAAACTTAAGATGCACTTATGAACATGCTTTTTTTTTATATAGAAATTTTCCACACAAACAACAAATTCAACCCGCAGCTACCATCTATATTGCAGTTTAGTGACTTGAATCTAGAGAATGAAGGATATGTCTTTAAAAACTAATGACCCAAGGTACAGACTAGTATCAGAAATACATTCTTAAATAGGTGGTGTCATCTTCAAAGATCTGTAGTACAAAATGCCCCAGCATTGTCAGCAGACTTTGCATGATGTCACTTTTATTTCATTTTTTGTTTTGGTGCGTTTCATCTGCGAGTCAAAATCTACACATATACGATAGTTGTGCAATAGTTCTGCTCTCCTACGTGCGGTGATTTATTTATACAGCCCAGCCATCTCATTGCAGTTTTAACTTCTGTAAACATACCTATTTCGTCCAACGAGATCTCGTCTAAGGTCCTCCCAACAAAATTTGAAGACTTGCCCGAGTCGACTGCCATGAGTAGTTTTGCTACTTTTGCCTTTTCTAGGGTGCTGTTGGAAGCCTATAATGTTGATGGTGAACAGCCATAGAATGGCCCAAGTGCTCAGCAAGCCATTGAGCTTGGTGCTCCCCCAGGGCAAACACTTGTACCTCACTTCAAAGCCTTCCTTATCGCACTTTAGTTCAACATGATGGAAGCAGTCCTGTTGTGGGGTGATCCTTTTATGAAACTACACAAAAAGAGATAACATCACAAAACATATAACATCAAGAAAACACATGCAGTGACTTTGAAAGCAGTTAAAAGCAGAAGCAAAATGATGTTTTAGACATCCTAACCTGAAATAAACCTATACATACATCACCCGATACTGGCTCCATGTAGTTCCAAGTAGCTAGCTCATCTTTTAAGTGAGAAGTACTGAAATAATGTAAGAAATGCCACTTCAACTAAAATTACAGAAATGTCCAATGGGCATTTCCATGAAAAAGTGGACATGGGCTCAAAATATAAAATCTGCAATCACATTTTGTCATTGGTTAAATGTTGTTGCAAACATATCCAAGTTTGTGGAATCAATATGATACCTTCCTAAATATTGATTGAATTTTAGAAATTTGCATATGAAGTGAAAGGATGCTGTAATGCAAATTTTGTGCACAAATTATTAACAAATTTGTTTTTGTTCTCCTAAGAAATTAAATGGTAATACTCAACTGATTTGTACATTTATTGCTTACATAGTGCACTAACTTCAGATATCACTACCAACCTTTTGAATATATAATCAAAAATAATATATTTTTTGCTTTATTCAAACCTCTATGTACTGTAGCTGATGTAACATGAGTTATTGAAATTATTATTTTTTCCCCATACATCAAATATGACACTATTAAAAATCTCATAATTGGATTTTGGTTTCTACTCATCATCTCAAATGTGAAACAAGTAAAGAAATGTTGTGCACCCCACTATGTTAAGTAGGGTAGGTGATGCAAATGGTAACGTGAGTTACCATGTTACGTGAGTTATCATACAGTATTATCATGCTTATAATGTCAGTGTAGTAGACAATTATGGAATAACAATTAGTTAAAAACCACTTGCGATTATCACTATTTTTTAGTTATCCCGTCTATAATCCATTAATAACATCTGGTAAATGTCAGTCTTTCCATTTATGAAATAAATGAATGAAAAAATAATAATTGTAAAAATTCTTTCAATTTCTTCCACATGGTAGCCTAACACCTCACTAAGTCAATCGGGTAATCTAGCCTAACCATCTGTTTATTTGCTGAAATTGTGACACAGTTATAAGATATCTATGGAATACTTATATTATTGCTATTATCTTTGACCACATGGTAGCCTAACACCACACTAAGTCAATGGGAAAATCTTGCATAACCATCGGTATGCAAAAAAAAATGTCACACTTTGCATAGGATTCGGGTAATAAGTTAGGAACCGGGTAGTATCACGACGGGTGGGTACCCGGATACCCCTTGCAAACACTAGTTAATGTGCGTGTAAATGTCTTACAATTTAACCCTTTCGTATGCTAAAAGGAATTTTGATTTTGGTACATTAAGCTAGGCCAGATATAAGAAACGGGGGCTGCTAATGCTGTTAGACAGTGTTAGACATAGTAACCCATAACCATATAGATATTATAAAACTTACTGGTTTATATATTTACTTCGTTCCCCACTTACCTGTCTCCCCACAACCTATGCACCGCATTCTACCGTGTCTAGAATGCCCTGGTAATCTTTTAACACTGTACACCCTCACTGGCCCAAATGGCCTTCCTTCATTTTTCTACCCACAAAGTGTCTCAATGTGTTTTTCGGAGTTAGAAAAATTTTCGCGAAATTCGCCCGGATTACCTCGGATCAACATGAAATATTCCTCAATACTATCACAGGGCCTATTTAACCTCGCCACTTGCAATTTAACAAACTTTATCATTGATGTCAATTGTTTTGGCCATTTCCTCCACTGTTCATTGGCTCTACTGTTGAATGATATGGAGCACTGCAGTGATTCCTACATAATATGAAACTGCAAATAAGTTAATAACAGTTACACTGTGTTACAAAGTGAACACAAGAAGTAATTTTATTAAAGCTTGAAACTGTTACATAAAAATTAGTAAGATTGAATTGTGTCAGCAACTTATTTTTTATTAACTGTTATGCGTGGACAAATTGTAACGTGAGTTACCGTGTCTTGCATCATTTTTATGCAACTGGACAATGATATAGGAATTTTTTGGCAACCTATATGTTTACTATAGTAGGTAAGGTATAACTACCAAATTTCACTTGTCTTAGAGTTCACTTAGTATGAGGACACTTTTTAAGTAAAATTTGTTTACCAGTTTTGGCGCTTTTAGATATGTACGTGAGTTACCGACTCAATTTTCCCTATACAATCTACATGAAGCAAATTTTTGATTTTTTTTTTTTACTTAGGTATGCCGTCAGCATTGTGGTAACTACTATAGAAGAAGTAATGTTGTGTTAGTAAAATATATGGTACAAAGAGAAGACGAAAAACATCAAAAATTAATGTGAGTTACCGTGGAAATGCAAAACTTGACAAAAAATGTTAGTTTATGACTAACTCAAAAAACAAGTAAGATAAAACAACAAGAGCAGCAATATCTCAAAGACAACGGTACTTAGCCGTGTGTTAAAGGTTAATAACCACTGTGGTTTCTCAAGTTCTGTAATAGTAATATGCATGATACCAAGTTTAATATAACCATCATGTAATGTACCTGTTAAAATCTAACTTAAATTTGCAGTTCTACAATTTGCATATTCACACATATGACCCTGTGAGGCTGTGACCCCGTTAATAAATATGATATACAAGGAACCAAAACATTTAAGGTCTGATACAATGCTACCAGTGAAATAAACTTCTCTTCTTTAGACTGTACTGAGAGTTTCACATTTTAATCAGATAACTTGACTATCTATAAAGCAGACTGTATGTGCTAATACCATGGAAGCGCTACAGTAATACAATGTACCTGGCAGTTAACAAACCTTTGAAGTCAAAACTAAAAGAAACCCCCCCCCCAACATGACCCCCCAAAAAAGTAAATGGTTTATTCATAAAGTGCCCATTTGTTGTGAATAAAATGAGACTACTGGTCTAACCAGGGAGTTGTCCATAACAACTCCCTGGACAGAGCATGAATTTTCTCTATGCAGACTCTTTCCAAATGCATAAGCTTTATCACTGTGCAAATGGGTTACAGTACATGCTTGTAGTGATACCATATGCATTCCTCCTCTCTAGTGACTGTTCCCAGTAGCAAGACATATGATCCCATCCAGCTCTCACATAGGCCTATGGTCTTCTTGTAATGACTTCATGAGAGTTCAATCTGGCTGTAAGGCATGTTTATAAATGAAATCTGAGACATTCCTTTCGAAGTTGCAAAGAAAACAAGTGCACTATTTCAATGGTTTCTTCCTTATAAGATGGGAGTATACTGTTGTCTACATAATAACTACCAAATGGGAAAATTTCCTGTTCATCCTAGAATTGCCTTTCCCATGGATAGTTTGAATGCACCAAGTAACTTCACTGACACAAACTACTTGTAAGGCCTGTAATGATAAATATTTTCTGTAAGTTAAGTCCAATTATGCATTTTATTGTAAAATAACCTCACAAGGAAACCAAATTGTCTTTTATTTCTTTGCAATGTCACACCTTCACATTGATGAAATTTTGAAATAACAATTAAACCCAAATAGGCCAAAAGCCTGTCCCATATGATTTCACCCCATTTAGCCCAGAAGGTTTGACCCCTTAAAGTTACTTAGACCATCTAGGCCATTCACAAAAAAATTGTCAGCTCAACCCCAGTGGTCGGGTTCAGACCCCAGACCCCCTGAAAAAGACCCCCCGGGCGGGTTAATTTCACCCCATCTAGCCCATGGACCAAACTTTGTCAGAAGGAAGTAGTATGGTTGTACATTACAAAAAAGGCAAAACTGACAAAATTCCTGGTCGGGAAGGGGTTGTCAGACCCCCCACTAAGTCACCCCCAGTCGGGTTGATTTCACCCCATCTAGCCCATGGACCAAACTTTGGCAAAAGGAAGTAGCATGGTAGTATGTTACAAAAATGGAAAAACTGACAAACTTGTTGGTCGGGAAGGTGATGTCAGACCCCCACAAAGTTTACCCTGACCCACCCCCCAAAAGGCGGGTTGATTGCACCCCATCTAGCCCATGGACCAAACTTTGTCAGAAGGAAGTAGTATGGCTGTACATTACAAAAAAGGCAAAACTGACAAAATTCCTGGTTGGGAAAGGGTTGTCAGACCCCCCACTATGTCACCCCTAGTCGGGTTAATTTCACCCTATCTAGCCCATGTACCAAACTTTGTCAGAAGGAAGTAGTATGGCTGTACATTACAAAAAAGGCAAAACTGACAAAATTCCTGGTCGGGAAGGGGTTGTCAGACCCCCACAAAGTTTACCCTGACCCACCCCCAAAAGGCGGGTTGATTGCACCCCATCTAGCCCATGGACCAAACTTTGTCAGAAGGAAGTAGTATGGCTGTACATTACAAAAAAGGCAAAACTGACAAAATTCCTGGTTGGGAAAGGGTTGTCAGACCCCCCACTAAGTCACCCCCAGTCGGGTTAATTTCACCCTATCTAGCCCATGGACCAAACTTTGTCAGAAGGAAGTAGTATGGCTGTACATTACAAAAAAGGCAAAACTGACAAAATTCCTGGTCGGGAAGGGGTTGTCAGACCCCCCACTAGGTCACCCCCAGTCGGGTTGATTTCACCCCATCTAGCCCATGGACCAAACTTTGGCAAAACCAAACTTTGTCAAAAGTTAGTAGTATGGATGTACATTACAAAAAGTAAAACTGACAAAATTCCCAGTCGGGGAGGTGTTGTCAGACCCCAACAAATGTCACCCTCACCCACTCCAAAAGGCGGGTTGATTTCACCCCATCTTAGCCCACAGACTTAACTTTGTCGAAAGGAATTAGTATGTCTGTACATTAAAATAAAGGAAAATCTGACAAAATTGCTGGTCGGGAAGGGGTTTTCGGACCCCCCAAAAGGTGCCCCCACCCAGCCAATTCAATTCACGCAATCTAATCATAGACCAGAATTTTGTTTAAAGAAAGTATTCAAGACATTGTATTATAAAACATGGAAAAACTTACCCAATGGTCTGAAAGCAAAGATGTACCCATTCTGGTCACATGGGCCACTTTTGTATTTGTGTAACATAATATATACCGTAAAAGCAAGAAATGGATACATGTAGAACCAGGAACAAATGTTAAATATGAAAAGTTTTTACACTTGTAAAGCAGATTCCTTTGCATGAAAAATGTAGAAAATAACAACATGCTTTCAACAGGACCAGCCCCAGTTCATGTTGGTAGAATAAGTTTGCTTGTTCAACATGGTTGTTTGGACTGGAAATTACCATACTTGTGTCTTCAATATGACAAACAGTCATGGAAAACTATAATAATTATTATTTAACAAGATAATTTAATTTAGGAAATACCATCCACAAAAGAGGAAATAGTTACAGCTAGAACCCCACCAAACATTGCATTTGAACAAACATGGCGAATGTGGCCTCACTCAGTTTTAAGGCCCTTCTGTTATTGGGCACAATGCGATTAAAGGTTTTAAAATGCAAATGGTTATTCTTAAAAGTCTATGTCTTTTTGATTAGTTCCTATGATACAGTACGTCTCTGTCATTGTTCACCATCAGGTCACTTGCATAATTCTATTGTGTCCATCTTATCAATCCACCTCTTCTGCAAATATTTTAAGTAAAGTGTGATTTGTAAACAAATTGCTAAGGTAAAGTTTACCAGTTACAGGATTTTCGACAGATAAACCGCAGTTATGAAGCCTCGATCAAGATTGATTTGCCAAATTTGGGTTCAAAATGTGAAAATTATTAGATATAAAAATAAAGGGAAATCCAGATATCTGATTTTTCAGACAAGCAGTGTCTGCACGATTTGAATAATGCACTTATTTTCCAGCATTCTTGTCTGGAACACAACTTTTTTGGGGTGGTCTGAAAGGGGAAGGGTACACCCGCCACATCACCCCCTAAATCAGACACTAAATAGAGATCAAATAGTTGAAATATGCTCTTGGTTTTTTTTTTTTTTTTTTGGGGGGGGGGGGAGGGGGAATACTGCCTTTTCACCTATGATGTAAATCAAATTAAACTTCCAGATTTTGTAAATATTCCTTGATTTCAACCAAATAATCTTTATACTGGCATATGTTACCAATTGTAGGTTTAAAAAGAAACAATATCAGTACTTAATTATTGGTTGCAATAGTACAATGTGAGCTACTATAGAAATCTAACCCATAGGATATATATATATTTAAGGAAATGCCAAAAATGAAATGAAAACAATTGCACAAGGAAAGTATGCATTCGTAACACAAAAACAGCTGAAGCATTGGAGGGGGGCAGCTTCAATAATATAATTGAGTGGTCAAGCCTCCCCCCAAATAAACTTCTTTGATTAACCAATTATAGATCTGTCATATCTATAACTATTTGAAAAGGCTTCAGAAATTAGAAGAATGTTCCTATTAACGATATCTAATATGCCAAAGGGTCCCCAATATTTTTTTGTTCCACCTCTGCTGTAACACCATATATTATGGGACCAAGCAGATAACTGGGTTGCAGGCCATTAACTATAGCAGGTCTTATTTTTTACATGAATAAAACATGGGAATAGAGCAATTTGGTGAAAGTGGAGGACCAACTATGGTCACATAACAGGATGTGGGCAAGGTTGTACAGTAATACAGACATAAGACAAAGAGGGTCAATGTATTGTCTTATGAATTAAAACATTTCCAGCAAAAGGCAGGAGAAACTCCTCCCACAAGATTCTCATCTATATCAGTATGTTTATTAGGCCAGGGATGCCTACCCATAATTTTTACTTAGGTGCTATAGTAAAAAAAAATCAAAATGTTTTAAACTGACCAAAAACAGGAGCATCATTGTGTTTCAGTCACTTCCTTGCCTAGCAACTTTGGACTGCTTGTCACCAAAAAAGATGAAGCAATTAAGAAAGGCAAGCCATAATGGACATTGAAGGCTCTTTTGAATTACATAGAATATCTCCTCTCATAAATATAATCATTAAATATTTATTTTTGTAATAATTATGTTTATATTTTTATCATCTCAGTTCATGGGTAAAAGACAATGGGTAGGGGCTCTTTGTAGGGGTCTGACAACCCCTTCCGAACAGCAATTTTGTCAGATATTCCTTTTTTTTAACGTACAGACATACTACCTTCTTTTGACAAAATTTGGTCTATGGGCTAGAATGGGTGAAATCAACTCGCCTTTTGGGGTTGGGTGAGGGTGACCTTTGTGGGGGTCTGACAACACCTTCCCGACTAGGAATTTTGCCAGTTTTACACTTTTTGTAATGTACATCAATACTACTTCCTTTTGACAAAGTTTGGTCCATGGGCTAGATGGGATGAAATCAACCCTACTGGGGGTGACTTAGTGGGGGGTCTGACAACCCCTTCCTGACCAGGAATTTTGTCAGTTTTACACTTTTTGTAATGTACATCCATACTACTACCTTTTGACAAAGTTTGGTATTGCAAAAGTTTGGTCCATGGGCTAGATGGGGTGAAATCAACCCGACTGGGGTGACCTAGTGGGGGGTCTGACAACCCTTTCCCGACCAGGAATTTTGTCAGTTTTGCCTTTTTTGTAATGTACAGCCATACTACTTCCTTCTGACAAAGTTTGGTCCATGGGCTAGATGGGGTGAAATCAACCCGACTGGGGGTGACTTAGTGGGGGGTCTGACAACCCCTTCCCAACCAGGAAATTTGTCAGTTTTGCCTTTTTTGTAATGTACAGCCATACTACTTCCTTCTGACAAAGTTTGGTCCATGGGCTAGATGGGGTGAAATTACCCCGTCCGGGGGGTTATTTTTCAGGGGGTCTGGGGTCCGAACCCGACCACTGGGGTTGAGCTGACAATTTTTTTGTGAATGACCTAGATGGTCTAAGTAACTTTAAGGGGTCAAACCTTCTGGGCTAAATGAGGTGAAATCATATGGGACAGGCTCTCAGACTAAAACAATCCAAGCATGTTTCTCTGTGTATACAAGCTGAGTGTCTACCTCATTGAAAGATGGATTCCAGCTATGTGGGCATGTACTGTACTGTGCTTCTCTATGCTGTGAAGGGGGGGGGAGGGGGAAGGGAGGGGGAAACAGAATTTTTGATTGTCACAAGGCAAAACCTTTCACTAAAAGGGTGGTATATCCATGGGCATCCGCAGAAAGCTTGCATGGCAGGGGCAAACACATTTCCAAGGTTAAATAAAAAATGTTTTGACTTATGCTGGCGACATAATGTCATTATCACATTGAGTGTCAAAGGCGCAAAGCCCTTGATTTTATAAATTAGATTGCTTCTGTGGCAATTTCCAATGCCAAAATCTTTGTGTTCCAGGATATTTTTAAGTAAACAATATGCCTTTGATTAAAGTTAAATATCAGATCACAACATTTGTGGTACCTTTTGTTTGATTTTGTGGGGGAAGGGGGAGGGGGAGGGGGAATTCCCAAGATGCATTTCCCAAAATGCATTTACCAATATTCAAATGATTAGCAATAAGTGGGAAAAATCAGCCCTTGATGCCAAAAATAGCACCATGTTGCATCTATGCTTCTTAAACATGAAAGAGATTATTCTAAAGGAATACAGACCTTGAAAGTGTCTTCTACAAACTATATTGTTAGAACTAGGTGAGCATAAAATGTGTAATTGTCATAATCCCAAAATGTCTGCCTTGTTCCAGGCGGAATACCAATTAAGCCTAATTTTAATTATATCTTTTCAAATAAATGAAAAGGCATGTATAAAAATAAGGGTCAAGAGACCCGGCAGAAGCTCTCATAAAAGGTTAAGTCTATATAGATGATGCTAGGGGCTCAGCGGGCCGTGGACCCTACTGATGCATTTTTCATATATAGTCAAGCGGGGTAAAAAAAACAATTTACCTAAAGTTTGCTCTAAAAATTGATGAGTAAGAGGTACTGTTTCGGTTCTAATGTTCAAGTGTGTGGAGTAGGATTCTCTTAAAGAGAATCTAACAAAAATTCTCCGCTTCCTGTATAGTCATGGTTTATTTGGTTTTAATTCCATCAATGCAACTTACACTTATCTAGCGTCATACTTTCATTGTGTCACATTTTGTACTTCTCATTCGACTGCCAAGTATTGCTGACGAAGGTCCCAGGGGGACCGAAAATTCCGATATATTTTCTAAAACTTACTCCTTATTTGTCAATTATGAGTCATATCTTATTTCTCTGGTTTTCTCTAATAATATTTTCTTTTGGAGTAAACGTGGATTTTCGTTATATATTATATATATAACTTTCGGGCAAAACAATTTTTGCCCCCCCCCCCAAACTGAAATGGTCCTGTACGCCTATGCAATAAAGGCAACATTTAAAGCAACATTACTACTACATTGATCACCCTACAGTAAGTAGAGTGCTATAATTGGGGACTATACAGACTACCTTTAAGTAGCCTGGTAAATCACAACCATTTACTAGTTCAGTTCCATTGTTACAGGTTCACCTGGCTCCTATGGATAGGTACATTGATTGCCTGTCCTAAACTATTCAGGCATAACAAAGAACCCACTGTTAGCCCTACTGAATTTAGTGTGGCTCACAGACAACTAATCTGCTAAGCTTCTTAAGTTCTGGCTAACTTTCTGTCAACAATAAAACTAAAGTGAGAGCCTATATTTAAAGAGATAAACTAACTAGTACTGCATGTTAGCAAGTGTTTAGTGTATAATTTGTTAAATAGTGTACAGTGCTAGATTTTACTGTAGATAAATTCAAAGCAAACAATCGTGTATTATGGTGCCTAAAATATTTGGAAGAATTAAGACGTGTAATAATTTGAAAATATTTGTCGAAATGTTTTACTTTTCCCAACTTATATCACTGAAAACAGATCCATATACCTATTACAAAGAAATGATAGGCTTACTATAGTGTTCATTTGGGATGCACAGAATCTTCTCAGAACCCAATCTTCTAAATTCTTAATGTTATGCTGTATTGGCCCCAAATATGCCAGATATTCAAATATGGTCACATTTGATCAAAATTCTTAAACTGTTTTATTACCACCTTGGAGGAAATGTACCTCACTGGGACATTCAGTCTTCTTATGTGTTCATTTCAAATATCTGAGAACAATTTGGTAAGTAAAGACCTCCAGGAATGTACTCTTTGGAAACTTCTAGCAATTATAGAGTGCTTTACTTTGGGGCCTATACAGACTTTTCAGTTCCTTGCTATTACTTTCTGTTAACTACAGTACATATATGACTTAAGTGGAATCAGAGGCCTATTTTTAAAGAGATTAACTGGTACTGCATGGTAGCAATTGTATATAGTGATTAATTTTTAAAAGAGTGTAGTGAACCTGTGCAGAGCTAGAAAAACATAGATAAATTCATAGCATGTTCATTTTATCCTCATTAACGGTGACATCCCTATGTTCCAACGTCTATATATGTTCCGATGTCTCTATGTTCCAACAAGTTGTTTGGACTCTTAATTTTTTTTGACCAAAATTTTTTCTGACCCAATTTTTTGGGGGAGACTCAATCTTTTTGGTCCCCCATTTTTAGGACCAAATTTTTGGGTGGACTTAATTTTTTGGGCCCCAAATTTTTGGGGACCCAATTTTTTTTGGGGGACTCAATTTTTTTTGGACCAACATTTTTTCTGACCTACCTTTTTTTGGAGGACACAATTTTTTGGACGCACCACAATTTTTTTCATGAAAAAGAAGGGCCCAACGTTTGTTATGAGTTTGTTTTGGTCCGAAAAAAGTTGGTCCGAAAACATGTTGGTCAAAAATTTGGGTCCAAAAAAAGTTAAGTCCTAAAAAATTTGGGTAAAAAAAATTGAGTCCAAAAAAATTGTCGGAACATAGAGACGTCGGAACATAGAGATGTCAGAACATAGAGATGTCAGAACATAGAGATGTCAGAACATAGAGATGTCAGAACATAGAGATGTAACCTCATTAACAGTACTAATATAAATGGATGCAGATCCTTATATATACCTTTGGTGAAGAACTGATAGGCTTACTATAGTGCTGATGTGGGATGTGCAGATATAACATTATTGTTACAATTAATTAATTATATCTGAGTACTTGCATTTCATTTAGTGGACTGCTGAGTCCAAGGCCCCCTGAGTCCCAGTCCAGCAAAAGTGGACCCGAGTCAGGACTCAGGTCCAGACTACAGCTTTGATATTTAGAGCATGGAGAATGGGGGTACCAGGGAATAATTTAGTGCTCAAATTTTGCGTAGCAGTTCTGAGGTTTTTCATTTCTTTAGCTTAAAATCGTTGAAAACACTAGGGTTATGCATGCAAAAAACTGCTACACAATTTTTCCATTGGTGTAGGAATTTGACCAGATTGTGTAGCAAAATGAGAAGGGATACTGGATAAATTATTTGCTGGGTATAGTGCAGACGAAGAAAATACTAAAGTTGGGCTTTCCTGCAAGAGGTCCCGTGCTAATGACAGCTGGTGGGGTTTGGAAACAACCAGTTACCATGCACCACAAACTCAGATATTAACAAAAGGGACCATCATCAGGGCCCCCCAGTCCCCTACATGGCCCCCAGTCAGCTCATTTGGCCCCACCCCTAATAAAGGTCCCTATTTCGGCATTTAAAAGAAAATTTAAAAGATAACACAAACCTAAGAATTAATTTACACATGACATCTTATGGCATTTATAAGCTATGTCTACCATCAGAATGCCATAGCAAACTTTAATATTTCGTTGTTGCCATAACAATGACTAAACCTCATCGACCTCCAGATCGGTATGATACTATGACACTCCAGTGCCACCTTCAGCTTCGCAACAAAAAAATTACTAGGCCGCCTAGCATGCTTTTACTACTACTATAAAAATGCGAGTATTGTAAGTTGATGTTTTTTTTAACAATTGAGTCGGCATTTTCAAATAAACAAGTACTACTGGCCTAGGAAATAACATATACATATTGCACCAAAATACAAGGAGGTTTCTAAAATCCAAAAAATTCTCAATAGACACCCCTCCCCACACACAACCATAGTGTACTAGTAAATAACATTTTCAAAATGGGGTGCTAAAGGGGAATCCCTCCCCTTATACTCCTCCCCACGTTTCCTACACCTAACCAGTACTGTCTTATAACCTATTTTATTGCACCATATCTCATCTAGGAGCTTTCTAAAATCCAAAAATTCTCAAAGAGGGAGGGGGACACCCCTTAATCCCCTTGCACCCCTCCCCCAACTTTTCTCCACACAACAAATACTGGGAAATTACCTATAAATATTGCACCATATTTCATCTAGGTTTCTAAAATCAAAAAATTTCTCAGAGGACACCCCTCCCCACACACAACCATAGTACTAAGGAATATCCTATGAATATTGCACCACATTTCATCTAGGAGCTTTCTAAAATCCCAAAAATTCTCATAAAACATGTCATCTCAAAAAAAGTTTTGATGCAATTTGCAATGCCTGGGAAGTACCATGTAACACCATTACAGGCAACCTGGGGGGGGGGGGGGGGGAAGGGGGTCTGCCCTATATCCATAAGGTCCGCTATTCATAAGGTTCATTGTTCATAAGGTTCGTTATTCATAACAAGCATTATTTTTATAAAAAGGTTCGCTATTCATAATGGAAATAAAGTTCGTTATTCAAAATAAAAAGGGATCATAATTCATAAGGTCCAGTATTCATAATGGAAACAAAGGTTCGATATTCATAATGGGCAAAAAGGTTCGTTATTCATAATGGGACAAAGGGTTCGTAATCCATAATAGACAAAAGGTTTCGTTATTCATAATGGAAAGAAAGGTCTGATATTCATAATGGAGCGAAGGGTCCGTTATTCAAAATGGGACAAAAGGTTCGTTATTCATAAAAGGAGAAAGGGTCCGATATTCATAATTGAACAAAGGGTTCGAAATCCATGATGTGAAAAAAGATTCGTTATTCATCATAGGAGAGAAGTGCATCATACAAGTGCAAAAGACGTCCTCTATTTTCGCAGACGCCTATAGTGTTCAACCACTGGCCTCAACATACTTTTTATTCATAGAGGGGGGACACAGGGGGCACAACTGTCCTATGGGGGGCACCACCAGATGCTGGGCGGATGCATAACTTTGCAGAGAATATGAGCCACACACTATCAAGACCATGCTTCACCCTATACCCCCTGCAGCAAAACCTACATTTTCGACATATTAACGGCATAAACTTGTACGTTTCCTAAAGGGGGTCCTTTTCCTCATTGTGAATGATACTGAACCTTTTCGGCTATGCCTATTATGAATAACGGACCCTTTGTTCCATTATGAATCTATATATATCTATTTATGGATTACGAACCCTTTGCTCTATTATGAATATCGAACCCTTCGTCCTATTATGAATAATGAGCCTTTTTTAATCATTATGTATATCGAACCCTTTTACCAATTGTGAACAACGAACCTTTTTTTTTCATTATGAATAACAAACCTTATGAACAATGAACCTTTTGGCTCATTATGAATAGCGAACCTTATGAACAATGAACCTCATGGATATAGAACCTAATGAATATCGGGCTGTCACCACCTGGGGGGCATTTTGGCATAGATTTTCTTGGTACACTATATTCGCCAACTGATTGTGGCCCTTCGCTTAGATGGTCCCTTTTGTGAAATGGCCACCCCCCCACTTAGAATTTCTCAAAAAAGGCCCTGACCATCATTGTGGTACTAACTAAGTGGAACACCTTCAACGGTTGGCCTTTAGCATATAACAAAGAAATATTTTGCCAAAAATGCCTTCCAGACTGCCAGAAACAGCACTTCCCATGCATTGTCAGTTGCAGCTAAACCCTCTGTATTTTGACATCATCTCATGTTTTAAATATTTAGACATCCATAAAATAAAAGTTTAATAAGCTTTTATATTTACTTTTGGTTACAATTGTTACATCAATAACCAGACATATAAGGCACACTAGGGCAGGATGGGGGTTCATAGCATACTGCCTAGGGAAAAAGCCATATGGGAAGTTAAGGTATAAATCATTTGTACAGAGTATTATTATTATTTACACTAGTGAGTATGTTTAAAAGCCCTAAGGTTTTTATTACTTTCGCTTTGAACACTTTATGGGATCCAGGGACCCCCTGCAGGCCCTGGAAGCTATATGGATTAGCTGCCCCTTCAGGCTTAAAATGGTCTAATTTCATCCAATCAGCTGAAGTTTCACTGATGGACCATGTTAATTACATGGTCATTAATGGTCTTTCAATACAACACATTTGTTTCAAGTTTACCCTTCTTACCATGCTCACATACACATTATTTGCAAAGGTTACATCAGTTACACTTTTCTGAAGAATTAAACTGGCCAAATTGACCAAAACAATCCAAATACACTTTATTTAACCTTAATAAAGCTTCCTGTTAGAAAAACCTAGTTGTTACAAGATTTGACCATAGGTGGAAATGTTGGGGCTCCAAGGAAGAATGAATAAAAATAATAAATAAATTAAAAACATAGAGGGGCGTGTGAGGGTTCTCACCCCCACACCTAGATTCAGCAATGGTACACGGGTAAATATCATCACTTTTATAGGTACTGGGTGTGTACTGAATAATTAAAGGCATATTTTGCATTTAGTTTGTTTTATTTTTTATTTCTACTGGCTTTCACTGTTATACACTACCCTACAGGCAGTGATCGAAATAACAAAATAAATAAATTTAGGAGGTCCCATGAGCCTGATGCCCCTAAAACATACAAGGGGCCCTAGAGATGGACAGTGACTAGCCCAATCCAAAAGGTGACAATAATAAACTTAAACCCTTTTAAATCATGCCCAATCCGTAAAATGTTATCCCAAAATTTGTGCAACTCAACCAGCTGGATGTATCGTTACACATAAGTGTAAATGCTGAAGGCAGTTTCAACTATCCTGAAAGATTGAGCAGAAAACTTCTGAAAGTATATCATAAAAAAAAAAAAAAATTTGAATGTTGTACAAAATGCAACTGTTTCATGGAAACAAGGCTCTAGTTCATCCATTCATAAATACTAGAACACCAGAGCTGTTGTTTTTTAGTGGAAAGGAGAACAGACTTTTTGTCATTCATGAACACAAGAAACAGGTGTTTGCGTAGGATACAATGGGTCTTTATTGAGTGTTGTATTGTGAATGATATTACAGTCTCCATATTTGAATTGACATTGGAAAATTAAGTATTTTATTTCAAAGAAACAAAGGGGGTGGGGGGGGGGGGCGGGGACAGAGAATCATAGTTTAGATTCAAATCAATTTTTGAATAAAATGTGTGGTCTCCTCTCCTCCTCTCCTTCTTTCTTTTTTGCCCCTCTCCAAGTTCTTTCTCTGACCCTTAAGAGGGGTTATGTTGTTATTCAAAGTCAAAAGGGAACAGTCTCAAAACATGAATTCACGTTACCCTAAAGTGATGTTACGATACCAGAAAATTACAGATGTGTAATATTTATAAGAGTCCTTCACTCTCCTCAAATGCCAGTCAAATTTGATCAGTTCAGCAATTGTATCGTGTAAGGAATTGCTCACACATGGTAATTTGAAATATGATCTAAACATATTCCTAAACCCATTGGTGTAACCAGCAGCAGGCTTCCAATGACTCCTACTTGAAGGTGCATGAGCTGATTACAGTCCATGAGACCGAAGGTCCGCGAGACCGAAAATAAAAAGGTCCGCGAGACCGAAATTAAAAAAAAGGCCCACAAGACCGAAGTTCCGCGAGACCGAAGTTAATTAGGGGTCAACTTTTAACCTCCAGCCCGTAACATTTGACACAATTTCCTCATAATAAATTTTAAAATAATTTAACTTCCGAACTTTTTGTACATTTTGTAGCACAAACACACAAAAATGCTTTTGGTTTTCGGTAATGTGACAGGTATTTTTTTCAAGAAATACCCGTAGCATCAACCTATGGTGACGCTTCCATTTTTCGGGCAAGGTTTTGGAAATTTTGGGCAAAGAACGTCATGCCCCCCTTCCTAAAGTGAAATTCTTCCATAGGCTTATGAGTCCCCCTCCTACCCACCCACCCCCACCATGTCTCAAGACCCTGTATACACCACTACTCTCCCCGGGACGCCGATCAACATTTTTCGCATGTTGAGAATATTAATCAGACACGGGTTTGCTCGTCCCCCCTAAAATGTTGATGATATCGCCGCCAATGTTAACAACTATCAACAATAGGCTGTTGGCAATGAACGTCGAGTTGGTAACTTGGTACAACCGAGCTGGACTCTAACAACTCCCTGGAACAACTGCCATAGACAATCATACACAAATCAAGCATAGTGTTGTATTACGTATTGGCCAATGACGTTTGTAGCTTTTAAATATTCATATTATGGGTGAGGTTTATTTGGATCCCAACGAAAAAATATCTTCGAGAAAAACAAAACAGTTGAAAGTTTTAAATTTTTCGACTTTAATGCCACCATTTGAAGTAAGATTTGAATAGATAAGCTAGTTATGTATGTCGTTATCATTGTGGATTCATTGAGGTTGAGAGAAAAAAAAGACGCAAAATGCTGCTTTAAAGTCCAGACATTGGACAATAAACAAGAGTCATCCTACTGGAGAAATTATAAAGAGAACTATGTTTGTCTTTCTGATATAATATGTAAAAGAACATGTAAAAGAATTCAAACAGGAAAAAAATCTGCTGATAATATGATATCATATGATAATGATGAAACTGGAAAAACATTGCACCAGATCGCATCTAAGGACCTTCAATTGTTCACAAAAATCTCAACAGAGACCCTCCCCCCCATATCAATCTCAAAATGTGCCCCGCTTTAAATTTCTGGCTACGGCGATGTCGTGGGGCCTAGTAGGGCCATGTGGTCAAGTGGTTCAGGCAGTGGACTTGTGATCTAAGGATTACAGGTTCGAGCCCTGGCCAGATCATTGCTTTGTGTCCTTGGTCAAGGCGCTTTATCTCCATTGCCTCTCTTCACCCAGGTGTATAAATGGGGACCTGCGAGGTAACTTGTAAATATAGTTGCGTGCGCCGGTTTGTGGTGCACTGTGGTGCCCCAGGAGAGATTGATTGAATTGTGCACACTTTGGTGTGTGGGTGTGACAAGTTACCAATGACCAGGGGTTAATAATTATCAGCGCACTGAGACTTAAGTGTGTATTTGCGCTTTATAAGAACTTTTTTTAATTTCGGTCTCGCGGACCTTTTTTTAATTTCGGTCTCGCGGTCCTTTCTTTAATTTCGGTCTCGCGGACCTTTTTTTAATTTCGGTCTATCGAACCTTCGGTCTCGGGGAATTCCCCCCATGAGCTGCAGGCACAAGTTTTAAAATTATCAAGATTAGAAAACAATGGCCAACTCCCATATCCATACCTTAATTGCTCTGTTACTAAGACTAAAAAAAAATGTTAAAACTTGAGGCAGTTTTCAATGAAGGAGGAGGCAATAATATATGATGTGGATGGAAACTGCATAGAAAGATATTTTTTTTCACAAGTACCGTATCCAGTTTTGGTAACACTTGTTATCGCTCTTCCATAGGCTACATGACTGTATGTATGGCATCTAAAATGGTATCCTTTATTTATGTTCATTTAAGCCCCCAGTTCAAGCCTCTACACATCCATGTTGACCATATTTATACCTTTGACAAATTATTTTTTACCTTATAAAAAGGCATTTAAAGAAGAGGGACTGAGTTTCTGTCCTGTTTTATTGAGACTTTGGGTCCTAATTGTACCCCACTTTTTCACATAGGTTCACTTGAAAAGCCTGCAACATCGGAACACAGATTTAAAATGCATTTTAATCTTATTTATGTTAAAGCCAGTTTACGGTTAAAGTTAATGCATAATCGGAGTTAACTGATGTCTTTCATGGAACCATTTAGGATCAAGGATTCACTTCAAAACACAACAACTTGAGACCTAACATGTGTTAGGTATACTGAGCTCTACCATGTCAGATCTAAGGAAGTGGTAGAGCATCTATGAATGGGTGACCAATCTCAGCAATGCAATTCATAGGTGTCAAGGGGGAGTGGGGTGGTCACCCACAAAACAATATAATCGTGTTGAAACCATCATTTTACCCCCCCCATGAAAAAGTATCAATAGACCCCCCAAAAAAAAGTTGCAGTTGAAATCAACTCAAATATGTCACCCTATCTCTTATCAGGAGTTGAGAAAATGCCATAATTATTCCAAAATAGTTAGGAAAATTTGACCCAAATATAGTGAATTTATTGTCAGAATTAATAAAGTCCACCAGAAATTGGGAATTTGTTGACAATAAACATACATTAAACTGTATGCCAAACATTTTCCAGTAGGTTCTCCAGCCAGACCAAATATTTCCAGCCGACCAAATATTTGGAGATTGGGGGCATTTGGGGGTCGAGTCTGATGAGCATTCCCATCACTTAACATGTCTGGCAGCAGCCATTCATGATGCCTGGGACTATGACAAACCAAAGTTTCCATTGTTTGAGAATGGGGCATATTGCAAAACCACCCTAAAGATCTTCACCTCCTTGGTCATTTCAGTAAAATGAAAAGAAAGTTAGATTTTATACTTGTTTCACCCTATATTTTTCTCTAATTCTTGTACTTAATTATAAGGTGTATTTTTATTGGGACTTTGTTAGACTTTCGTCGTCATAAGACCCTCACCGGACATTAATAACTGTTGAGTCGATCGTGTTGATCTAGTATTTAAGTGTTTATATCAATCAAAAACTGGATTGGTTTGTTAATAACAAATTAATCTCTAAATGAGGAAATTGAATTCTTTCCATGTAGATACCAAATTTTTAATGAACTTGTTTTGTAAGGGGGTGGCATTATTGCCTAATTTGCAGGGGAGGCAATCCTACAATTACTGGAAAGGAGTGTATTAATTAATGTATTTATAGGAGGGCAGGATGAGTTATTGGTGAGGTGCAGGAGGAGGTGAACTATGTTTACCAATGCCTTGTATGTAGCAAGCTGCAGGGAGTCCCCCCTGCATGTCCAGCTTATGAGACAAGCAATCCCGCCCAGGGTGACATCCCTATGTTCCGACGTCTCTATGTTCCGACGTCTCTATGTTCCGACGTCTCTATGTTCCGACGTCTCTATGTTCCGACAAATTGTTTGGACTCTAATTTTTTTTGACCAAATTTTAGTCGGACCCCATTTGTGACCCAATTTTTTTTCGGACCCCATTTTTTTGGACCCAATTTTTTTGGACCACAATTTTTTTGGACCACAATTTTTGGGACACAATTTTTTTGGACCCATATTTTTTGTGCAAAATTTTTACCAACATGTTTTCGGACCAAATTTTTTTCTGACCAATGTTTTTTGGGACCCCAACTATTTTGGACCAAAATTTTTCGGACCCAAATTTTTTTGGGACCCAACTTTTGCACCAACATGATTTCTGGCCAATTTTTTCCCTGACCCCTAATTAGGTCCCAAAAAAATGGGTCCCAAAAAATTAAGTCCGAAAATATGGGTCCCCACAAATTGGGTCCACAAAAATTAGGCCCAAAAAAAATTTGGTCCGAAAAAATTTTGGTCTCAAAAAATTGGGTCCAAAGAAATTGTGGTCCAAAAAATTGGGTCCAAAAAAATGGGCCCGAAAAAAATTGGGTCCGAAAATATTGGGTCCAAAAAGAATAGGGTCCGAAAAAAATGGGTCACAAAAAAATGGGTCCGAAAAAAATTTTGGTCAAAAAAAATTAAGAGTCCAAACAATTTGTCGGAACATAGAGACGTCGGAACATAGAGACGTCGGAACATAGAGACGTCGGAACATAGAGATGTAACCCCGCCCAGTAGTAGGCTCATACAGCCTCCTTCTGTTACTAAAACCCCCACTATCCTTTATCTTTCATTCCTCAGTCTATTAAAACTCATAATATTAAAATTAAACGTTAGGTTTTCTTTCTTACCTTTTCTGTATTGCCTGCTAGGCAGGGTCAAGGGAAATGTAACATTTGGGTTGAAATGTACAGAACTTGGTCAAATGTGGTATGGCTAAGATAGTTAAGATAGTTAATGAATTATATTTTACCACTGTGCTTGCATAACAAAAATATAATAATAATATACTAATTTAATAAAAAGTTATAGACATATATAATACATGCCAATTTCACTTGTGTTGTGCCCCACATTATTGAATTATAGGGATATTTTTAAAACCAGATTTTTCCTAGTACACAATCTATATACAATATCTGTCATGGTCATTATTATGCGTACCACAGGAATAATTCCCCTTCAATGTTTATAACTTGACAATTAGCAGTAATTGCTAAATACCTGATTTGACCCTCCGTTACATGTCCCTCCGTTACCCAAAAAATACATTTTTTTATATTATTTCCTAGTCATTAAATGATGGGAAAATTTCATAATTTGTATAAAACACTTTCTTAGAATTAACCAGTCAAGAAATGTTAAACCATGGATTTAGCTAATTTTAATGCTAGAGTAAAGAACAAGTGAACTAGTGTCCCTCCGTACCAGTAACAGAGGGACAGTTGTTTACCAGATGCTCTTGTGCACAGATTCCTGGGAGTTAACTTGCTACTTAATTGTTGTGTTCTTTGAATAGATTCCTTGACTTCCTGTTTATGTGAAGAGAACGATAGCTTGCATAAAATGATTCCTCAGAATGTGAAGTCAGTAGGCATCTTGGCAAGAAACAGAAACAAATTTGTGCACATGGTACAGTGCAGTACCTGTGAACTGTCTACTGTAAATACACGTGATTAATTGACTTGTTTTGAACTGTACAAGCCCCCCCCCCCCCCCCTCAGTTTCTCATAATGCAGTTAGAGAGTGTTAAATGATGAAAAGTGCTCTGCTTAAACTTGTCCTTTAAACCAATTTCTTATTATTTTTTACTTTTTTCTTAAATCTTTTAGTAACCACATATGCTAATGGTTTGGTGAATAAAGCTATTGGTTTAATACTCTTATCCTTGTTTCGCTAAGTAATATAACTGTTAGTCTAATAGCAATGAAAATATTGAATCTATAGCAGCAAAACAGGCAAAAGACTACACTAAACAGCACCGAATATTTTGTGACCCTTCGTTACCATCAGAATTGTCCCTCCATTACTGTAGAAGATCAAATGTAGATTTGACAGTTGATGCCTGTTCATCTAATTTTCCCTTGGTATATGTGAAGCAATGCACCAGCCAACACAAGATATCAGTTACATGGTCAGTGCACAGTGGCGAAGCTAGGGGTATTGGTCAGGGGGCGAGAATGGTCTGTAGGGGTGCTTTCAACACTATCTAAGCGAGCGCTACCACAGGTTGGCGCGGATGGTACAGAAATGTTTTGAGTAAAGATACTCCCTAGATCGCCGGAACTGACCCTTCCCAGGGGGCCTTGCTAATTTGCAGATAAACGAAGAATAAATAGGTGTCATCGCCACCAACAAAATGTCATTTTTTTCTTGTGATTGGTATTTGAGAGCGCAATAAAGTCAATAATCACGAATAAGTAAAAAGTGGTAAAAAGCCGAAAAGGGCGCCAGCAGTCCATTTGAGTCCGTCAGGTGGAATGGGGGGGGGGATCTGCCCCCTCTGACTGTATGGATGCTCCGCCACTGTCAGTGTAACTTAAGAACAGTGAATTTGACATCTTCAAAAGAAAGTGTGAAACACATATTCATTTCGTGTCCCTCCGTTACCGTGATGTTTTTCATGCCATATTTTTCCTACAGTAACAGCCACAAGAATTAAATATATGGGTATGAAGCAAGTTACTAGCTGTTTAGACATAGGCGTAGTAGCCTAATTCGATTTGGGGGGCTGTAAAGACTTGCCCGAAAATAAAATAAAATAAAAAATAAAATAAATGTTCGCGCTCCGCACGTTCAACATGTTATTGTGCATATCATATGGGCATTCATCGGTTATAACATCACATGCCAATAACATACATTCATTTTTCATCTTATTACCTTTCCATATTTGTTAAAATTATTGGGGAATTTGTTACAACAACAATGATCATAAGAATATAAGTTTAACCATTGAAAAACACATTGCAAAATATGCTTCTTTCAGTAGGTGCCCGAAAAATCCTCAGCATATTGCCGAATTTTCACCCCAAAAAATGAAATTACACTGCAAATTATTCTTTTTTCAGTAGGTGCCTGAAAATTCTCAGCGTTTTGCCCGAATTTTCACCAAAAATTTTGGTTGGGGGGCTACAGCCCCCTTCCCCCCCCCCGCCTCCTACGCCTATGTGTCTAGATAACCACACAAGAAATTGCAAAATAATCACCCAAGCTAATGCAGAGAGAAACAAAATGTGTCAGTAATACAGTCAAATGTCCCTCCGTTACCGCTTGACCAGTCAATAAGTAGGCTATTGTCCAACAAATGATCTCTATAGTGTTATTTTGTTTACAGTAGTACTTGGTAGTTGGTTCACAGGGATGTTGCCAGAGCATTATACATAGGGGTGGGGGAAGGGGGATATCGGGCAATCTTTACCAACTGAAAAATAAAAAAACAGGGATTGCCTTTATCGGGCCCATAAGTGGGGTTAAACTGTTTTTTTAAGCTGACGAGTGAAAGTTTAGGCACAAGTAATCCTTCAAAGTAGTCCTCCAAACCTTAAGGTGGAGTCCCAGATTTGGACCTACAGTGCAAGGGCCACCTCGTCCCTTCCGGTTCCTACCCCTATTATAAGGAAAAATTCCAGTTATCTGCTGCAAGCTCCGGTATATTACAGTAGGATTCAGTGTTTAATGCTATCAGGGCAATTCCTGGCATTCATTAGATCACTACTCTGTCAGCAAATACTTATTTGTCCAGTTTCTCATGCATATTTACTAATTCTGTGGCATTTTCATATGTAAATTTCCACACAATGTCCATCAGCCTAGTTGGTAATTCGTTAGAATTTCAATCAGCCAATGAGCAGGAAGTAAGTATTGCATAACACTATTGAGCACTTGAATAATTATAAAACACAGAAGGGTAAAATCTGTGATCGTTGCAATCTCCACAGCGCAGTGAAAACCACACTCAGGGAAAACAAACGCAGTATAGGTGTATACAGTACACTTTACTTGAAGGCAACGTTGATAGAACCAGATGCCAGAGCTTAATAGATGAAATTTGCCCTCTTCAAGAAGAGAATTAAAGCAGGAGGGCATTTCCATGAAAAAGTGTACATGGGCTCAAAATATAAATTCTGCAATCACATCTTGTCATTGGTTAAATGTTGTTGTAAACATATCCAAGTTTGTGGAATCAATATGATACCTTCCTAAATATTGATTTTTTTGTTGTAGAATTTTGCATATGAAGTGAAAGGATGCTGTAATGCAAATTTTGTGCACAAATTATTAAAAGATTTGTTTTTGTTCTCCTAAGAAATTAATGGTAATACTCAACTGATTTGTACATTTATTGCTTACATAGTGCACTAACTTCAGATATCACTACCAACCTTTTGAATATATAATCAAAAATAATCAATATTTGCTTTATTCAAACCTCTATCAGCTGATGTAACGTGAGTAACAAAAATTAATATTTTTCCCCATACATCAAATATGACACTACTAAAAATCTCATAATTGGATTTGGGTTTCTACTCATCACCCCGAAATGTGAAACAAGTAAAGAAATGATGTGCACCCCACTATGTTAAGTAGGGTAGGTGATGCAAATGGTAACGTGAGTTACCATGTTACGTGAGTTATCATACAGTATAATCATGCTTATAATGTAGACAATTATGCTACCAAGGTATAACTTAAGTCAAACTTGAAGCACCAAATGTGGTGAATGAACATGGTCATTTCAAGTTTTCTACGGTGTTGTTGAGATATGGACAATAATTCATTCACAATGAATTATGGCTTAAAACTAAATATGTTATTGAAGTTCAGTTAGTTTTTATCAGAGTCAATATTTGAGAACTCAAAATTGAATTGGTGGTTTTCACTGTTTAATAATCATTGTTAACAGGGGCGGCGATCTGTTTCAAATATTGGGGGGGACATTTGCTTGGATGCAGGCAAATTACTATCAAAGCGGAGCGCCACCATTGGTTGGCCCGCAGTGTACAAGAAAATTTCTGGTTTTGATAGCCCCCCAAATCACCGGAAATGGCACTTCTCGGGCTTGGAAATGACCAACCAGATGTACACTTTTGCCTGAGAACCAAGTTTTCCTAATAGGTTTTTTTTTCATTCATAACCTTTTTTTCAAGATTGTCACCAGTCACACATCATGTTCGACCTCATTGCATCTCCTGTGGATCATTGCCTTTGTAGGTAATTCTATGTAACGCCTCACAACACCCGTCCGCCCCACTTTTCAAGGTTTTAAGCCCATTATTTGTTCAGAATTTGAATAATAAATTCACTTCAAAACATACCCATAATGTTGCACAAAATTTCATCTATGGACAACCAATTTAGAAAACCCCCCCTCAACCCCTAATAGACCGGTCAATTGCACGAGTAGAGGGAAGTATGATGAAGAATGTTGGTCAAGGAATTTTTGAAAATTCAGACACAGTTAAATTATTGGTGTACAAATATTAAAACCTCTTATAACTGTTACTATAAAACTTCGATATCTTAGAAAATATCAAAAAAAAATATGCTCCATGGGGAGGGCGGTCTCCACCCTTCATCCCCCCCCCTCCCTTGCCTACGCACCTGCAGTTAGAAATCTTGTAGGAAACAGGCCAAATGGAAACCCAGTGAACCCATATCGATGTGGATCATATATATGATTGTACGTACTTACACTTAGTCTGGGAGCCTGTCCCATATGATTTCACCCCATTTAGCCCAGAAGGTTTGACCCCTTAAAGTTACTTAGACCATCTAGGTCATTCACAAAAAAATTGTCAGCTTAACCCCAGTGGTCGGGTTCGGACCCCAGACCCCCTGAAAAATACCCCCCGGACGGGTTAATTTCACCCCATCTAGCCCATGGACCAAACTTTGTCAGAAGGAAGTAGTATGGCTGTACATTACAAAAAAGGCAAAACTGACAAAATTCCTGGTTGGGAAGGGGTTGTCAGACCCCCCACTAAGTCACCCCCAGTCGGGTTAATTTCACCCTATCTAGCCCATGGACCAAACTTTGTCATAAGGAAGTAGTATGGCTGTACATTACAAAAAAGGCAAAACTGACAAAATTCCTGGTCGGGAAGGGGTTGTCAGACCCCCCACTAAGTCACCCCAGTCGGGTTGATTTCACCCCATCTAGCCCATGGACCAAACTTTGTCAGAAGGAAGTAGTATGGCTGTACATTACAAAAAAGGCAAAACTGACAAAATTCCCAGTCGGGAAGGGGTTGTCAGACCCCCAACTAGGTCACCCCCAGTCGGGTTGATTTCACCCCATCTAGCCCATGGACCAAACTTTGGCAATACCAAACTTTGTCAAAAGGTAGTTGTATGGATGTACATTACAAAAAGTGCAAAACTGACAAAATTCCTGGTCGGGAAGGGGTTGTCAGACCCCCCACTAAGTCACCCCCAGTCAGGTTGATTTCACCTCATCTAGCCTATGGACCAAACTTTGTCAGAAGGAAGTAGTATGGCTGCATTACAAAAAAGGCAAAACTGACAAAATTCCTGGTCGGGAAGGGGTTGTCAGACCCCCAACTACGTCACCCCCAGTTGGGTTGATTTCACCCCATCTAGCCCATGGACCAAACTTTTGCAATACCAAACTTTGTCAAAAGGTAGTTGTATGGATGTACATAACAAAAAGTGTAAAACTGACAAAATTCCCAGTCGGGAAGGGGTTGTCAGACCCCCCACTAAGTCACCCCCAGTAGGGTTGATTTCATCCCATCTAGCCCATGGACCAAACTTTGTCAAAAGGAAGTAGTATGGATGTACATTACAAAAAGTGTAAAACTGGCAAAATTCCCAGTCGGGAAGGTGTTGTCAGACCCCCCACAAAGGGCACCCTCACCCAACCCCAAAAGGCGGGTTGATTTCACCCCTTCTAGCCCATAGACCAAATTTTGTCAAAAGAAGGTAGTATGTCTGTACGTTAAAAAAAGGAATATCTGACAAAATTGCTGTTCGGAAGGGGTTGTCAGACCCCTACAAAGAGCCCCTACCCAGTGTCTTTTACCCATGAACTGAGATGATAAAAATATAAACATAATTATTACAAAAATAAATATTTAATGATTATATTTATGAGAGGAGATATTCTATGTAATTTCAAAGAGCCTTCAATGTCCATTATGGCTTGCCTTTCTTAATTGCTTCATCTTTTTTGGTGACAAGCAGTCCAAAGTTGCTAGGCAAGGAAGTGACTGAAACACAATGATGCTCCTGTTTTTGGTCAGTTTAAAACATTTTGATTTTGTTTACTATAGCACCTAAGTAAAAATTATGGGTAGGCATCCTTGGCCTAATAAACATACTGATATAGATGAGAATCTTGTGGGAGGAGTTTCTCCTGCCTTTTGCTGGAAATGTTTTAATTCATAAGACAATACATTGACCCTCTTTGTCTTATGTCTGTATTACTGTACAACCTTGCCCACATCCTGTTATGTGACCATAGTTGGTCCTCCACTTTCACCAAATTGCTCTATACCCATGTTTTATTCATGTAAAAAATAAGACCTGCTATAGTTAATGGCCTGCAACCCAGTTATCTGCTCGGTCCCATAATATATGGTGTTACAGCAGAGGTGGAACAAAAAAAAATGGGGACCCTTTGGCATATTAGAAATCGTTAATAGGAACATTCTTCTAATTTCTGAAGCCTTTTCAAATAGTTATAGATATGACAGATCTATAATTGGTTAATCAAAGAAGTTTATTTGGGGGGAGGCTTGACCACTCAATTATATTATTGAAGCTGCCCCCCTCCAATGCTTCAGCTGTTTTTGTGTTACGAATGCATACTTTCCTTGTGCAATTGTTTTCATTTCATTTTTGGCATTTCCTTAAATATATATATATCCTATGGGTTAGATTTCTATAGTAGCTCACATTGTACTATTGCAACCAATAATTAAGTACTCATATTGTTTCTTTTTAAACCTACAATTGGTAACATATGCCAGTATAAAGATTATTTGGTTGAAATCAAGGAATATTTACAAAATCTGGAAGTTTAATTTGATTTACATCATAGGTGAAAAGGCAGTATTCCCCCCCCCCAAAAAAAAAAAAAAAAAAAAAACCAAGAGCATATTTCAACTATTTGATCTGTATTTAGTGTCTGATTTAGGGGGTGTTGTGGCGGGTGTACCCTTCCCCTTTCAGACCACCCCAAAAAAGTTGTGTTCCAGACAAGAATGCTGGAAAATAAGTGCATTATTCAAATCGTGCAGACACTACTTGTCTGAAAAATCAGATATCTGGATTTCCCTTTATTTTTATATCTAATAATTTTCACATTTTGAACCCAAATTTGGCAAATCAATCTTGATCGGGGCTTCATAAAGTTCTGCGGTTTATCTGTCGAAAATCCTGTAACTGGTGAGCTTTACCTTAGCAATTTGTTTACAAATCACACTTTACTTAAAATATTTGCAGAAGAGGTGGATTGATAAGATGGACACAACAGAATTATGTAAGTGACCTGATGGTGAACAATGACAGAGACGTACTGTATCATAGGAACTAATCAAAAAGACAATATAGACTTTTAAGAATAACCATTTGTATTTTAAAACCTTTAAATCGCATTGTGCCCAATAACAGAAGGGCCTTAAAACTGAGTGAGGCCACTTTGCCATGTTTGTTCAAATGCAATGTTTGGTGGGGTTCTAGCTGTAACTATTTCCTCTTTTGTGGATGGTATTTCCTAAATTAAATTATCTTGTTAAATAATAATTATTATAGTTTTCCATGACTGTTTGTCATATTGAAGACACAAGTATGGTAATTGCCAGTCCAAACAACCATGTTGAACAAGCAAACTTATGCTACCAACATGAACTGGGACTGGTCCTGTTGAAAGCATGTTGTTATTTTCTACATTTTTCATGCAAAGGAATCTGCTTTACAAGTGTAAAACTTTTCATATTTAACATTTGTTCCTGGTTCTACATGTATCCATTTCTTGCTTTTACGGTATATATTATGTTACACAAATACAAAAGTGGCCCATGTGACCAGAATGGGTACATCTTTGCTTTCAGACCATTCGGTAAGTTTTTCCATGTTTTATAATACAATGTCTTGAATACTTTCTTTAAACAAAATTCTGGTCTATGATTAGATTGCGTGAATTGAATTGGCTGGGTGGGGGCACCTTTTGGGGGGGTCTGAAAACCCCTTCCCGACCAGCAATTTTGTCAGATTTTCCTTTATTTTAATGTACAGACATACTAATTCCTTTCGACAAAGTTAAGTCTGTGGGCTAAGATGGGGTGAAATCAACCCGCCTTTTGGGGTGGGTGAGGGTGACATTTGTTGGGGTCTGACAACACCTCCTCGACTGGGAATTTTGTCAGTTTTACTTTTTGTAATCAGGGTTGGCATTTTCCCAGGAAACCTGTTTTTCCCACTAAGCGGTAAAAACCAGGTAAAAACCGGGAAAAACTGGTAAATACCGGTAAAAACCGCCTCCTTCTCGAAAACTAGTATTAATTGTCCGTAAAATGCAGGGTCATCAGTAGGCACAATATTGTTTCATGACAGGCATATTTTATTGAATATGGGAGTATCTTAGCTTCATTTTGAGCTATTTTATCACATTCTTATTCTACTTTTTGTGGAAAAAAGAGTAGTTTTCGTATTGCACATGTATAGTTATTCTGTCACGATCTCTTTAGCAGTATGCATTGCCTATTGCCCAAACCATTATAGGTCTACACTGGGACATTCACCCCTCCTAAATTCTTCAGGCCTATTATGTGGCATGAACAGCGGAGGATAGAACGAAGTGGCGAACCATGGCATCCAAAGCCTCAAATGGACAAGGAACCATATAATAATATAATATTATGTGCTCAGACAGTTCATTCCATTAATACAGTAGGCAACAGTTTATTGAGGTGAACTTCAATCCAGGGGGCTCAATAGAAACTGCTTTGAAACTTTGTAAGGCACATGGGCCCAATTAAAGTATTAAACGCACAATGGCCCTATGGAGCCATTCGCACAACCAAACTGTTTACCTTATGCAAACATGGTCCAATTATGATACAACTTCATGCATGAGTGATTAAACACTTTGAGGTGGACAGGTGAGGTGATACTGGGCACTTCCTGTGTATAGGCTAACTGAAGAGGTAGGAGTATCAACAACACAAGTAACTGTTCCAATTGTTACCTATTCTCAAATTAGTTGATGTCACAACAGTCACTTAGTACAGTGCCTATAAGCAATATAAGCATAGTACAGTGCCTAGTGCGAAGTGTGAACAGAGTACAATTTATCGCAGACATGAAGTGATCGTTCTTGGATGTGAATCATCATTTGGATCTGAGCGGACTAATGTGGCATGTATAATATGACGAACCATAGCCCTAGGAGGCACCAACAGTTTGATACGAGTCCATTCTCTAGATAATGGAATTATGCATCTCGATAGGAAAACAAAGTTGGTTGATTTGAGCATCCAATATATTATTTATTTGAATTATTTATAATAGTCTAATCGGTAAACTCACAAGTTATAGATCATAGCTGTTCTTTGGATGTAACCCAACCCCCTACCATAAGATGCCATTTTCTTGTAGATTCTATGCTCCTCCACAAGTTCCACATGAGTTTTTAGGAATTCTATATAATTTGAGGTTTTTCCCGGTTTTTCCCAGTTTTTCCCACTTATAGGTGGGAAAAACCTCCCGGTAAAGACCGGTAAAAAACTTGTTTTTACCGGGCGGTAAAAACCGCCCGGTAAAAACCGGCCAACCTATTTGTAATGTACATCCATACTACTACCTTTTGACAAAGTTTGGTTTTGCCAAAGTTTGGTCCATGGGCTAGATGGGGTGAAATCAACCCGACTGGGGTGACTTAGTGGGGGGTCTGACAACCCCTTCCCGACCAGGAATTTTGTCAGTTTTGCCTTTTTTGTAATGTACAGCCATACTACTTCCTTCTGACAAAGTTTGGTCCATGGGCTAGATGGGGTGAAATCAACCCGCCTTTTGGGGGGTGGGTCAGGGTAAACTTTGTGGGGGTCTGACATCACCTTCCCGACCAACAAGTTTGTCAGTTTTTCCATATTTGTAACATACTACCATGCTACTTCCTTTTGCCAAAGTTTGGTCCATGGGCTAGATGGGGTGAAATCAACCCGACTGGGGGTGACTTAGTGGGGGGTCTGACAACCCCTTCCCGACCAGGAATTTTGTCAGTTTTGCCTTTTTTGTAATGTACAACCATACTACTTCCTTCTGACAAAGTTTGGTCCATGGGCTAGATGGGGTGAATTTAACCCGCCCAGGGGGTCTTTTTCAGGGGGTCTGGGGTCCGAACCCGACCACTGGGGTTGAGCTGACAATTTTTTTGTGAATGACCTAGATGGTCTAAGTAACTTTAAGGGGTCAAACCTTCTGGGCTAAATGGGGTGAAATCATATGGGACAGGCTCTTGGCTTAACTCATACACAAGATGCAAACCAAATTTCATTACGGATGCAGTCCGTCTAGTACTTCATTTCGAGAGAAAAAAATAAAAACTACTTTCGGTCATATATAGTAGGGCGATTCCATGGTAACTCGCATTACACTTTTTGCTGTTTTTTTATAATCCAAGTGCTGTGGCTCGAATATGGGTTAGTGTAACTCCTCAATTTTCTGTGGTGTTATACCCAACATTCATAGCTACAATATGAAATCATCAAGAATTATCATTGTGTTCGCCTTAATGTATGGTGCGCTTCCAAATATCGGTAACTCGCATTACGGAAAAAGGACACCTGAAAAATTGACACCGGTACAAAATGGCACTGTGCTCAAACAAAGAATGATTTCTTCAATTGCATACATGTACAAGATATCTACCCTACTGATGTTTATAAATCAGCAGTAGAAAATATGAAACAACTTCAGATGTGGTACTGAGGGGGGGAAAGTCTGGTAACTCGCATTACGGTAACTCGCATTACACTTTTTCCAGTCATCGATTTTGCTCTTTATTCATCAAATTCTTTGAAAGAGATATGCTCCAAAGCCATTTTTGAAACTCTTGGAAACTCTTAGAAACTGTAAAACTCTTTCCAAAACTTTTAACAACATTTTGCAACAATTTGCAAAACATCCTGACAATTATATCAATAATAATCGAAGTTGATTGAACCAGAAAATCAACTGAAGAATTGTTGACTAACAAGATTGCAATACACTATTGAATTATCAATCCATATTTCCAATCAAGCTAATCCAAAATTGTTGACTTACAAGATTGCAATGTACACTCTTGAATTATCAATCCAAATTTCCAATGAAGCTAATCCAAGCAAACTGGTAGCTCTCCTCTTCCATTTTAATGTATCAAAACATCTACTGAAAGTTAAACAGGTTCACAGCTTATATAGTGAATTACAAGAAAAGTTTCTTTGGCATGTTAATTAGTGATTGGTTCTTTGGAAATTTGTATTTAGGGTTCTTAGGAAAAGCATGAAACTAATAAAACAATCCTTGTTCCTAATTCTATCAGTATAATAACATTATCAACAATAACACAATAGATGTTTCATAATGCGGTATGAGGGCAAGGTGGTAGCTATATATGGCCATTTTAGATAACCTTGAATGGATGGTGTTTTGTATCAAATTAGAATTTTGATGCAAACTTGAATTGGCCACAACTATTAGCAATCAAAGGTGTTCCCAACTTCTTTATCATCTGGCTTCGTCGATAGAAAGTTTTGTCATCCCTGGGGTTTGGCCATTTCCAGTTATCAATTCCTGTGAAATCCGGTGGCCTGCCTTATTTTGTGTAATTTGGGGATTTGAAATGCTTTGGAGTAAAGGTTGATTTTCACATTGTAGTGATAAGACACTCATATTGGGGAAAGGGGTTTGCACATCATGATATTTGGGGAACACACATTTGAATTGGTAAACCACACCAATCTATTCCAACTGACCAAGCCTCCACAATCCTGCCCCATCCCCCCCCAGCAGCCCCAATCATCCCCTATGCAAACTCCCTGTCCGTCCCATCCCCTCTGCCCACCCCACTAATTCTGAGGTGCCCACACCCTTGGCAGCATCAGCTTTCACATCAAGACTAATTTCCATCAAGATGTTAGGCACATTATAATGGTCATGATTTACAATATTTGCCCATCCTTGAACATATAGATTACTATGTGATAGGCTACAGACTAATATAACCTAAGCTCTCACAATTTGTCCTAAATATTGTACTAAGCAATTAATATCCCATGAAAATGCTAGTGTTAAAATGAAGAAAGAATAGGCTAACTTTACTCATTTGATGATGTCACAGTTGAATGCAACTTGGAAGGTCCGTGATTCCACAAAGGTCAGGTGATAAAATCATCAATGTCTGTTGAAACTGTCTTAAGGGTCACATGTGATGTAATGGAGGTTGCAGTGCATTCTGGGTACAGGAAGCAACTACTGTGCACACCTTATATAAGTATTTAGTGCGCTGTATTGTTTTGTTGATCAGTAGTACTGCAAGTGAGATTGGAATAATATGTGGTAACTCGCATTACAGCGGTAACTCGCATTACTGGTAACTCGCATTACAGTTTTCAATGGCTATTTATATCTATATACTAGGTACATTTCTAATTCTTTCAACTATTTTTATACTCTTTACTTTGACTAGAAGCATAATATGAAATGGCAGGAAATTATCTGCTCCAGTGAAAAAAAAAAGTTAAAAACTTGGTCTTTCGGTAACTCGCATTACGCTCTCAAATCAGCTACGTGTCGTTACAGCCATATATGCCTACAAACCAAAACTGTTTGGAGGAATTGTGATTAATATTTTAATATATCACTAATGGCACTACCAATACATATATAACAAATTTATTTAGGTTACTTTCAAATATGGAAATCTGAGACTTTGAAATATCCATACTATTTCCTCAAATATTCCCTCAAAAATCAACATTAGTCAGGTATTCACATTTTTTGGTAGAAGAACGTGATATAGTTGGAAAAAAAGTACATAACCCAGACCCTAAATGTGTTTATAGTATATTAGAAGCCAAAAAAGGCTGCAGAAATGATTTTGAAAATTTGGGGTCATGTCCCTGTTTTCACGGAATCGCCCAGTAACAAATTGTGACACGGTTAGACAGGCGCCTTGCGACGAATTTGCCAAGGGAGGGGCAAAGCTTGTTCCCAAACTTTCTAATTGTAGCGCCACCATAATTTAGCGCGAAGCGCAAAAGAAAATTTTGGCCAAAAATGCCCCCCAGATCGCTGGAAATGGCACTTCCAAGGCCTTGTAAGTTGCATCTAAGCATTTTCTATTTTGAAATTACTTTGATATCATAAAAAAATACAAAACATATACTTAAAAAAAACTATGCCATCAAATATTGGGGGGATATTAGATACTATATCCCCACCTAAAATATTGGGGGGACATGTCCCCCCCGTCCCCCCCCCATGATCGCCGCCCATGATTGTTAATATTAGTGTTTACAAGGGTCCAAAAATCAGGAACCGAGTACCCGAGAGCTATTACCCATCGGGTATCTGGGTATCCGGGTACCCGGGGAAAAAATTACCCTTGTGTATTGCGATTTACAAGAAACTACATATTGGGTGCTATACTAAATGAATTATATTCTCCTCTGACAATGTTTTCATGTCCAAATAGGTGTAAGATAAGGTATGAAACCTTCCTCAACAATTTCTATTTGCTTTTGTTTCTGTCATTAACTTGTTAATAAATTAACATCAGTACTAACATCGCAATGCAGCAGCTACTTATGTTTGCTCTCCCATATAAATATCCAATTTAGCTCTTAAACAGTTTTAAATACTACTATCTATTATGCAAGCCCAGGGTTTGCACAGTTAGCCACACAATTGCGTGATTCCCACAATATGATCACATTTGGAATAAACGTTTAGTTAAAAACCACTTGCAATTATTATTTTTTAGTTATCCCGTTTATACCCGTGCAAACACTATAAGGAGATATTGCCACACTGGCCAGAGTCATTAGTACATAAGATGTTTGGAGATATTGCTTTGTATTCCCTCCTAATTTCAATTTGATTGAATTGCACTATCGAGGAAAATGCATTCAGATAATGGTACTGGGGGGAAGTGGTGTTCTGGGTAGGCCTATAATTAATCCTACCCAGATGTGGCAGGGACTCTCTCTAGGAGGGCATACTGAGGGACACTTTACCATTACAGAAGGTATTGTGCCTGAGCGAAAAGAGACTCCAAAGTCTTTAAAGGAGCATTTTTGTGTTGGTTTTCAATATTTGGTACTCCTTTTTTATCCCATAACAATGTTGCTTATTAGCTTGACTTGTCCTGTTTCACGTCCAATAATATTACAACAAACATTGTCAATTTTACATTTTTTGAACTTTGACTTTGACCCAAATCACATCAAGTTTTCATATCAAATTCTTGCAATCTGTGCGATCCAATCCATTGCATGTATTGTTAGCACTTACTGTAAGGCTCAAAACCTAAGTACTTCGAACTATCATGATCGATCAACCAAAACTCATTAAAATATGTCCTCAAACTTTGCATGTTGCACTAAATAGATTAACATGTAACAAGACTCTAGTTTCTGGGTTCTTTCATTACAGCTCAAAGTCATATGGTGTTGCTTATTTGTGTTAATTAATTTTTAATAACAAATAACTAGTGCAAGGTACCCCAGGGATTCCATAGGGCTTGTAACTCAAAATGTAAATGAACTGTACAATAGAGAGGGCTATATCCAGTTGTTATGTAATCATTTTAAAGATCAATAGCACAATTACATTATGCAAGGTTTACCATTAGTATGGTGCAATTTATATCTTCTAGTTCAATATAAGGGGAGGGAGGGAGGAATACCTTAAAAAATATATGTTTAATCTATGTTGCATATTTATAGCTGATTTGGAGGTATACTGTACAGAAAGTCCAAATGTATCTCTCAACTACCTATCCTCCTTTAAAGCTAAATTTAGGTCACAATGAGGCCACATGTTCTGTGAAAAAAAAACATAATACATGCAGGGGAGGGGGGTATGCTCTGTGACAAAAAAACATAATACATGCAGGGGAGGGGGGAGGAGGATAATACATGGACAACTTTTATAAATGTTTAACATGTTGCTCTTGCAATTCAGGAGAGTACAAAAATAAAGGGTCACTGAAGGACAGTATACAGGAAAAATGAGGTAATGAGACCATAATTCCTTTATGTTAATTCTGTGACAACAGACAAAAACAGAATACTGCAGTGTTCTCTTTTTATGGTACTTTAGAATGTAGTCATGGTTGAGGATCCAGACTTGGGGAAAGACCCATTTTTTCACTTGTTCTTTTGTAAATTAATTTACTTTCTTTGTAAAGCGCTTTGAGCAGTAACTTTTGTTTACTGATTTGGCGCTATATAAGTCTCATTTATTATTATTATTACTAAAGGGGAGCTCATTAGAGCCTTAACATGAGAGCAGTGAAGGTTAATCAACAGTTGGGGTGATCAATACAAAACATGTTTGGAGATACTCTCACACTAGTGTCTCAATACATAAAATGTAAAGTGATATTGTCACACCGGCATGTGTCTCAATGAATTACTATTCATGATCACAATTTGGCCATGTTCTCAATACATGACTTGCATGAGGATATTGTACAAATTTAATGATCACACTGGCTTTTGTCTCTCTTTACTGTCAGTCTACATAACATGTGTGAAGATACCGGGACAATGAACTGTGTTCAAAACATGAATAAAAATATTGTCACACTGGCCCGTGTCAATACATTTAACTTCAGTATTGTCATTCTGGCCTTTGTCTTTAAGAATAACATGTGAGGAGATATCATCATAATGGTCATTGTCTCAATACATGGATGGAGATATTGTCACATTTGCCAATTCTCAACACTGGCATGTGTCTCAACACACTAAAATTATAATGACATTCTATTATCTCAATACACTCACATGTTTCAGAGATAAATTGTCACAATGGTTTAATTGTCTCTATACACTAACATGCATATTGATACTGTCACACTGACCAGGTGTTTGAATACAACATGTATGGAGGTATTTTAACACTGACCTGTAACTCAATGCGCGTCTCTACAATACTGTCACAATGGCCATTGTATCTAACATGTATCCATCCTTGGGTATGTTGTCACACTGAGTTTTGTCTCTAAACATAACCTGTACGGAGGTGCTGTCACACCGGCCAGTGTCTCAACACATACATAGCAGGTACAGCAATAGGACCATTATCACAAGTGTTGTTTTTTTGTTATTTCTCATTTCCTAATTTTGTTAAGGTTGCTAGCTTTGTTAAACATTTATTATTTGTCTTTCTAGTACCCTGTGTATATATGCTTAATTATACTTAACTATGTATTTGTACTTGCATGCATACACAAAATAAATCAAATCAAATCAGTGCCTTTAGGTAGAATGTAAGAAGATATTGCCACACTGGCCAGAGTCCTTAGTACATAAGATGTTTGGCGATATTGCTTTGTATTCCCTCCTAATTTCAGTTTGATTGAATTGCACTATCGAGGACAATGCATTTGGATAATGGTACTGGGGGGAAGTGGTGTTCTGGGTAGGCCTCTAATTTGTCCAACCCAGATGTGGCAGCCCTCTCTAGGAGGGCAGATTGAGGGACACTTTACCATTACAGAAGTATTGTGCCTGGAAAATTCTTGGTAATTTGACAATCAACCTCAAAACGCTGCTTTAACATATATCAGTGATGGACTTTGCTCCTTCACATGATATTTATGCAGTGTAAGAAAATGAAAAGTTGATGACCAGTGCAATGTACAAGTCCTAACAGAAATTGGAAAAGCAAATGTACTTAAATGCCTATTATTCTTAATTTTCTTGTAATGATAAAATATCTGGTAAAACTTCATTTGATTTCAAGAATTAACATGACATTTATTGGGAGGATTAACAGTAAAAGGACTGCTAAGCATTGACAAGTTATAATTAACCTTCATCTCAATTAAGTCTTAATCCATAGTAAACAAAGCAATAACGGCGGACCATTCAAGTTACTTCCTGTTTGATTCAGTCTTAGACAGCAGATTTACACCATATAGTTTAAAGTGGTCCATTGTAGCGTGAACTAATATCCCGCCACACCCACTCACCTCCTAGCTGGATCCGCCCCTGATATAGTGACAATGTTTATGCATTAAATGGAAACTTAACAATTTCAGGCATTATACTGTATGCAACTGTCATTAGACATATATCAGAGACATGTAAATCAAGTCAAGGATCCTATACAACTGATAATTTGGTGAGGAACTGAATTTAGTAAACGTACACATTAGCAAAGTGGCAGAAGATATACTTCAGTATGCTATAGGCCTCTACCAAATTTATTTCTTGCTTTCCCTATTGTTCAAGTGTTTATATTTTCAAGCACTCAAAAAAAATATGTTACAAACATTCAAATGCTAAAATCCACAAGTTATCCTAACAACTTACATTTAATGATTAGAATATCGTCATAGGTTTGCTATGGCTTGTTTTTTGCATAAAAGGCAAAAAATAACCAGTTAGCAGCTTTTAATGAAACCCTTGCATACAGTACTTGCAAATATAAAATATAGCTCAAAGCATTCCCTAAATTATCGGGGTACTTATTATGGCTAACCTCAAAGTAGAACTAAGTTAAGCTGGGAGGCACTTTATTGCAAAACACAGAATGGAATATTTTAACCATACTGAAGTACATTTAAAGCTATTTGAAAGAACAAAATGTAAAACGTGGAAAGTTTCTTATATACTTATTCAGTTAATTTTCATTTATTTGCTTTTCATTGTTTTAATTGCTATTTTTATTTATTATTATCATTTTATTTATTTATTTAATTATTTGTTATTTATTTATTACTATTTTTTTTTTTGGGGGGGGGGCAGGTTGTCTGAACCCCAAGAATCCCCTGTTTGTACAGGTATGTTATGTACTGTCTCATGTAGTATTTTGAAACAACTGAATAATAACAATGCTTAAACACTACTCCAATCCTTGAAGAAACTTTATCAATTAAGAAGGAATTGGATCAATGAATCAATTTTGTTGTTGATACTACCTTTACCAAATCCTGCACCCATAGTTCTGAAGGTTATTTTTCCATTTTGAAGAAGATTACTGATAGCTTTACAAATGATTTGTAAATTATTAACTACAGGAAAAAGTTAAAAACTCATACAGTTGTAATTCTTCCCTCTTATAAGGATAACACTATTCATACTGCTTTGCAGTTCACATAGACCCTGTATACTTTCCAACTGATTTAATCCAAAATACTGCATCCCCCCCCCCCCAAGGTCCACATCTCTGCAAATACTAAATTCAAATGATTCAATTAGCACTGGGAAATGACCAATAAACATTGCAACATCTTACATCAAGGGCCTTATAAAATCCAAAACATTCCAAAAGGGGAGGTGGACACCCTACCCCCCCCCCCTTGGACCACTCCCCCAAGTTTCCCTACCTGCAGATATTAACTTCAAATATGCAATGACATGTACTGAGAGAGAGAACCAGTAAATATTGCATCTAATTGCTACAAAAATTCCAAACATTTCTTAAAGGGGAAAGGGGGAACCCTTTGTCCACTACCCCCCCCCCTGGCCCCACTCTCAGACACCAAATTTTACTACCAACAGCTTCCCAAATGACCCACTTAAGCAACAAAGACATCTCTTCAACCCTTTCCATGTAATTTACCATGAAGGTATCCCATTTCTAGTTACTAAATCAACTGTAATTATATAATTTTTCTACAGTAGGGTGTGATTATATAACTTCTCTGTATGTGCGGATATATTATGACTTTTACCTCTCCCTGACTTCTGTAGCTCTCACCTCCCCCATTTATTTTGGTTTCTAACTAGGCCATACACAACAGTCAGTCTCATCATCTATAGCGTCCCCCCCCCCCCCACCTGGAAAAAATATGTACGCCCCAGTAGGAAAACTACATGAAAAAATTGTAAGCATTGCTTGACAGAGCTGGGAATTAAACTGATACCTCATTTTCTACTTCCCTTACCAATATTTTTAAATTCAGTTTGTCATACAATTTTGTTGCTATAAAATAATGTACAGATTTACTACATGCTAGTGAGTTCATTCTAAAATCCTGCATATTGGTGAAATGTGAAACCTATAACACCAACATCTATCTTGATCACATTTTCTATTGCATAAACATTTGTACTTTGTCAATCAATTTCAACATATCCACTCTGGGACATGTTGAAAAAGTGTAATTAAATTCTACAAGTTGCATATGAAATTGTGTGAGTAGATTAATAAATTGTAAAGGTCCATTCCCAAATGTTGTTTATGACAAATAGCACTCAGTTATTCAGCAGAATGTACTAAGACACTTTTTAATTTAAAGCTGATGTTTTGCTTTGATATGTCACAATAATAGAGCATTTTTGTGCAATTCAGAATACTCAATCTTCTAGCCTTTTTAGGTATGTTCATTTAAGCTATGCTCAATGTCATGAATGCATTTTTAATTAATTAAGTGCTGAAGTCAACTCCTCAGTGTAGTTCTCATTGGTAATGTTACCTTCTGTATTATAAACTTCTTTACACTGCCCAAAATCTTTTGCCTTCATATCAACACTAAATCAACCTAGTATTAAATCCAGCCTTTTTCCTTCACAGATTTTGTGTGACCTTGCAAACTGGAGGCAATACAGTCATATTATGAATTTTATTCAATTAGTCAATGTATAGATAAACTTAGAAATCCAAAAGTTGAAAGCTTGAAAAAACCATAGATATGGTATGTAAAGCTTTCTGAATATAGCACAATGTTACTTATGAGCAATTGTTTCAAAACCCATTTTACAAGGTGTTAAATGGTTGAGAAATGCACCTAAAATCTGAACACACAAAGTCCTTGTAACCTCCCGCAAAAGCCTTTCAAATGGTTTGACACTATACACCACTCAAATGCCACCACTCTTGGCAAAACATTTTCAGGTGAATTCATGTCCATACTACTTGATTATTTGCGCATGCATCAATAACAATTAAAGGTGACTTACCAGAGTATATCTATAGCCTATTGTGGGTAGTCAGCCATTCATAATTGATGACCAATGGAATTCTCAGTTTGTAACAAATTTCTGCCACAGCTGTGTAATACAAACAAACATTTTTCAATGCAATATCCATAACTATATTCTCAGTGATGTACATACAAAATGATATTCCAATGATGCATACAGTTTTTGTAATAATGCAAGACCCCTAAATGTTAAGTCCTTTGCCTACTGTAACAAATTACTGAAGTATTATACTAAATAAACAATAATAGTCTGCTGTTATTGGCTTGGTGATCAATGGTTTTCCCTGTTTAATGAAACATACTTGAGTTAATAAAGCAAACTATTGTTTTATGCAATATTGTGCTCTTTATTTCTTCAAACAAAATATTCAAGTTAAGTAGCCAGACATATGAAAAAGAATGGGTAATTACTTGATGAAGAGATTCTTGGCCCCACAAAATTAACCATTTGGAGGTAAGAAAATATGAATTACTTAAAATGATAAATTGATGAATCTCTGCAAATCATTGGAGCTCCCTATTAATCAAAGTGCCTACTTCGCCAAAGTGTTCAATAGGCCTTATGTATACTTAATAAAGATAAGAGGAACACTCACCATCACAGCTTCAAAATGATTCCATACTTTCTTGTATATTTTTCGTGGCAGTTCCATGCAATTAGTGTACAAATTACACTAATCTTTTCCTCAATTACCAGTGCCCGGGGTTTTCGAGTTACGATTTGTACTGAAGAACCGATGTATTTATAAATGCCTTAGTTAAAGCCTACATTCTGGAAATTTAATTGATTATATTTGCAAGCTATGTTACTAGTTACAAATAAATCATGACCAGTTGTATCATTGTTGAATGTGTATCATTCGTTTACCAACCTAAGCCAAGTGCAGACATGATGCAGGCCTACATATGGCGAGGACAAAAAAGTGCTGAAAATACCACACTAGTGTCTAGGATATACATCAAATGTAACTTGTTACAGTAATGATATTACTTCTATCTCTTTACTGCACACCAATGCCAGTTCTCACCAATTACCGATTCAGGATAAACATTTTTTCTCTGCTGTATGGATCTATCAAACAATGACTTTTGGAAAGCACTTTATATAAAGTTGCTAAAGAAGTTATAACACTTTGCGTTGTAACTTGAAATTTTACCAGATCACTCTAGGCATGGTAGAGCATAGGTGCTAAGGTTGCGGGGAGACAGGTAAGCAAGGATGCAGAGTAAATACATCCTTTTCCTTCTGTCATTATTCCAACAGCACAATTTCTACACTGCATTGAAAGCAATAGTTTGGGGCAGATTAGAACTGCACAAGACAAAATGGTGGCAGTAATTAAGAACCTGCTCAAGTTCAGTCAAGCGTGAAGGTCAATTGTATGGAGGTGTGTGAACAGTCATTAACAAAGAGGGGTTGTCAGAGAGATGTTTCAGCCTGATAGTTGCATTGAAAATGTACAGTGTCCTTACGGGGTACTGAATTTGTTCCCCGTAAGGAATGTGTACCCTGTAAGTAATGCTGAAACTCGTATAGTACCCCATAAGGTATCAAACTTGAACACACACATACGCACACATATACGGAAATACACACACATACGGAAATACACACAGGAAATACATACATACATTACTTTATTGGGCAAACATTGCATATTAACAATAATGATAACTCCGACCCAGCTCCTACAAGTATACTGATCTAACTGATTCATTGCTATGGAGCCTCAAATTCAGGGCCCTCACTAATACCACATAGGTTCCCTGTGTAGTCAGGAAAACTAGTCTACATACCTCCCTTTCTCCAATTGTAGATGCACTGAATTATGAAACCAAGTTGGTCATTCTCTAAGGCTACCGTTAAAACAGCCTCTCTCTGCTGATCCTGAAAGAAGACAACGAACAATAAAGTTTAGTGCGCACACCTTTACAATCAACTCAATGCACCAAATTTAAAAGCACTCAAGTAGAGCAGCAATTTGTTGCCAATTTATGTTAAACAAAACTGAAAAGGAAGGAAGGGAAAGGGTGAAAATATGCAAAAACAGAAGCAAAGAACTCAACCTGGAGCAGATGGTAGCAACGATCATATGCCTGATCACAACTAATGGACTAATATTGCATGTCAATGAAAGACAAAGGAATAATTTACAGTGCCTTATGTTTCTGTGTCTTCTTAGTTGAAATGTAAGTCTTCACACCGAATCAAATTATTTCAAATTTGCTGTTTTTTTTTCTTCTTGAAAGATTGAATGGGAGACTTGATCAGGTTCAGTCACTATTCACTGGCATGTCCTACAATGTGGTGTCAATATGAACTATAATACATCTCACCTGGGAGACCCTATCAGCTCCTGCTACAAGGGTAGATCTTACAGCTAGTTGAGAATCACAGCAGTGAGAATAGATACTTCCTGGATCTCTTAGAATGGTGTTTTACAATGTGGTGTCAATATGAACTATAATACATCTCACCTGGGAGACCCTATCAGCTCCTGCTACAAGGGTAGATCTTACAGCTAGTTGAGAATCACAGCAGTGAGAATAGATACTTCCTGGATCTCTTAGAATGGTGTTTTACAATGTGGTGTCAATATGAACTATAATACATCTCACCTGGGAGACCCTATCAGCTCCTGCTACAAGGGTAGATCTTACAGCTAGTTGAGAATCACAGCATTGAGAATAGATACTTCCTGGATCTCTTAGAATAGTGTCTTACAATGTAGTGTCAATATGAACTATAATACATCTCACCTGGGAGACCCTATCAGCTCCTGCTACAAGGGTAGATCTTACAGCTAGTTGAGAATCACAGCAGTGAGAATAGATACTTCCTGGATCTCTTAGAATAGTGTCTTACAATGTGGTGTCAATATGAACTATAGTACATCTCACCTGGGAGACCCTATCAGATCCTGCTACAAGGGTAGATCTTACAGCTAGTTGAGAATCACAGCATTGAGAATAGATACTTCCTGGATCTCTTAGAATAGTGTTTTACAATGTGGTGTCAATATGAACTATAATGCATCTCACCTGGGAGACCCTATCAGCTCCTGCTACAAGGGTAGATCTTACAGCTAGTTGAGAATCACAGCTGTGAGAATAGATACTTCCTGGATCTCTTAGAATAGTGTTTTACAATGTGGTGTCAATATGAACTATAATACATCTCACCTGGGAGACCCTATCAGCTCCTGCTACAAGGGTAGATCTTACAGCTAGTTGAGAATCACAGCATTGAGAATAGATACTTCCTGGATCTCTTAGAATAGTTGGGCCTTGAGAACTCATGTCAGCTAGAACCTTCAAAATATCCAAAATAAAGAAACAAGCAGGTTACAAAGACTTCATGATATCATAAATCATAATACATACAAAATAAAGAAAGATAACTAAAATTAAACATGCAGATAGAATCACAAATATAGACAGAAGAGTCTATGATAACAACATTAAGAAACATACATATTGTCAAATGCATAGAGGGTATAAACATAAGTCGACGTACATTTCATATAACCTACAGAAGCAAATAGTCTGTTACTACAGTATGAACAATATTTAATTTCTTCAAGTTGTTTAGTGTGAAGCTGTAAAGCAAGTTAAAAAGTGTGCAAAGAGTTAATGACATGAGAATGAATGGCCCTAGCATTGATCTATGTACAATTATATAGCATACCTTCCGCTGTAAGCCTAAGATGGAGGTTCTAATAATGGCCGTCTCCATCAGGCAAGAGGCTTTGAAGTTTAAAGCTGATGGCTGCTGATGGACCTCCAGAGTTGCTGTTGTGGTGCTCTGGTATCTTGATATACATTCAGGATTAATGTGTAGATTCTGAGGAGATCCAAGGTATATATGTATGGATGGAGTTGTGTAATATAAACATCCCAAAGATTTACAATCCACTGTCAGTAGTTGTATTAGACTCATCACTTAGCAATGACCACTCAGGGAAATCCTACATAAACCAGTGGATGATGTACAAATAAACAAAACAGCCCTCTAACAGGTGAACCTTTAGCAGGCTTGTGTTTTGCTTGAGTTTAACATTCTACATGAGCTTTCCCCTCTCAACAACTATCTCTACAAGGCTTCTTCATGGTGGATATATCTTACATTGGAGATCCTATCATCTGCACAACTGTTGCATAATTATAAAGGCTTTAATGAGTCCACTACACATCAATCTGGTTTTGTAGGTTAAGGCTTGCTAAATTGCTGTCTTGAGAATCATGAACAACTGAAGTTAATGGCATTAACTAATGTTAAGTTGCTTCCTACAACTTTCTCTTCACATTTAATACCTCAGCTTCCCAGTCCATTAAAGCATATCATGACAAACTTCTCTCTGTTAATTCACCATTTAACAGATTAAACATTCACAATTCAACAGATAAATCCAGATTAAACTTACCAAAAGAAAATCTGTCCCACACACATCCTGAATAGAATAAAATGCAAAATACTTGCTGTCTTGTTGGGAAAGCCTGCAAATCGGACAGAAATATATGCAAGAGCTCTCTTTTTGGTATTATTTCATTCACACTGTCAAATCTAAATCCACAACTATGCTACATGTAGCAACTGATCAGTGAGTTAACAAGAGTAAAATACTAGGGTTAGCTTTTTTTCAAAGAATACATAACTCTTTCATAAAGCACCTACGTTTCCACTTGATGAATGTCACATCAAGGAATCCACAGCCAGCACATACTATTTGCAAAAAATAATCAATTGAACTGAGAGAGTAGGCAACAAAAATGGTAGACAGAATCTTTCAACAGATGGAAGCAGTAGGTCAAACAACACTCAGTAAAACAATAGCTTGACTTCCGTCGGGCGCTGCCCTAGACCTGGCCCCACCCTCCCATGGGATACCCTTTCAAACTAGAGCCCCCACCCCTGTGACGGTGCTGTTCCCTTTGAATAGGTCAAACTCACAAGCACTCTAGCCACCAGGGTTAATAACGAGGGGTCCAACTCTAATCTCTCTTGCCAGAGCCAAGACCCCCCCCCCCCTCCTATACGTAAGGATAGGTTTAATTATGACATTATAGATATTAATTAACAAGGTGGAAGAGATACACTTGTGATTACTAAGGTGGTTTATATTATTTAGTAACCTCCAGGCTTTACCTATAGCTTGATCAGTATGATTGTTGAAATTGTGTTTGCTATCAATAGATATTCCAAGAAAGGTGAGCTTCAGATGAGGGACAGATAATGTCCTTAAAAAGTTGAATTTGAAACTTATCAGAATTCTTGATTCTAGAAAACAGGTAGATAAAAGTCAATAGTTTTGATTTATGTGTTTATTTTAATTCTACATTTAGCACACCATTCTTCAAGAATAGTGATAAACTTGTGCATGAAGTCAATACTGGTTTTTAATTAACTTACTAAGTAAGCCAGAACAGCGAGATTTTCAGTGAATTGACTGAGGTGAGTGTTTGGAAGCATACTGTCGGACACAGGGAATGTCATTAACATACAGGCTATACAAGAGAGGGCTTAAAACAGACCCTTGCAGAGTGCCAGATCAGACATCTAACAATTGAAGCTAATCTTCATTTTGCCATCTTTGAGGTATAGACGCTGAGTGAGACACACAACAGCAGAAGTATATTTCTTCCACAATAACCTATATCAATTGATCTATAACATGGATTGAAGGTTTTATGCAACTTACTTTAGTCTTGCAGGCATCTGTGCAAAGTACCACTGGTTAAGATCAAACACTGCTAAGAAGTAGTTTGACTCCAACTGTCCATCAGCGGTCTCTGGTCGCCCCTCCCAGACAATAGCAGTCAATGTCCTATCACTCTCAGCATCTAACAACGAAGCAAGCTCTTTCAAGATTGAGCATCACAAACAGAAGGGAAAGGACTGTTCTAGCCATGTTAAATCTTTACCCTCAAATGTGCAGGACATTAATTGATTCACAGTGTGAGTGCACAACAGCTTTAACATTCCATTTTGTTTGGTTTAAAATCTTTGAGTGAAGTTGCAAAATGGATAAATGGATAAATATTGAAGCAGTTGCATATTTTGGTGAACATACTGACATAAGAGCCTCAATTAAACCTTATATTTAGAAATTCCAAGAACAGCAAAGAAATAAATAAAGAAAAAACATCCTACTAAAGAAATGTAAGCTGACAAATTGAGTTGTAGATTGATCTATGGATTAGTCTTGCACAACTTCACACAAAACCAGCAAATTGTGCTAATGAGAAAAAGCTGTGACAAGAACAGATTCTAAGACGTCACATTGTTTAGCAATGGAGGAAAATTTGTAGATTCCTCCCAAACATCTATACATTATCACTGGAGACAATGAAAAGTGCTAATGAAAATCATAGAACATATTCACACATATCAGAATGTCAAAGTGGTATACAATACTGTAACTGCTCTGTCACTAGTAAGAAACTGTGCCAAGAATTTAGCAGTCCCCCCCCCCCCCTTAAACATGTTATATTGATGGTGTTTAAATAGTGAGTGGCAACATTTAATATTGAAGGCTATATCTTACAATCCTCATCATCTGAATCATCCATCTGATCTCGGTCTTCCTCTTGGGACAGGATTTTTTCAAGGGTACAGCATCCTATCAAACGGCTCCCGAGGGAGAGTTCTTCATCAGAGATGTAAGGATCATGAGTTAAGTAGTGTTGAAATCGGGGAATACAATTATTTAGTTCCTATAGAAAGAAAACAAGGATAAGAATAGTGGTATAGTTATAGCATCATTTCACTATCAGTGTAAAATGACTTGATGAATAATGAGTTGCTTACTTCAGATTCCATCTTTTGCTAATTTCTCATGAAAAAAATGTTAATAAATTAATTTACTAGATCAATATCTTAATTGCAAAGACTGATTGAGGACTTACAGGAATATTTTTATTATTGCATCTTTTTCACTGAGGTAGAAATTTGATATCAGTTTCACAAACAACAGTATTTCACTTGTCAACTAATGAACTGCCAACATTGTAACTGTTCACATCCACTGCAAATGGATGGTCATTGTTAGTATCAGAGACAAAAGTCTGAGTCCTTTTGTTCTCATAATGGCCATAACCATTCCTGGTTTCTTTAACTAATTGCTTTGGTACTCCAGTTCTTTCACAATGCATGAGTTTCCATGAATAATATCAGTCTTTTCTGTATCTTCTCTCCGTTCACATTTATCAAATTGTGGTTTTCCTTTACATTGAATGACAGACATCACAAGTTTTTAGTGTTTTCAATGGAGTTCACAGGATAAGAGACATTTACACATACTGCCCAAACCATCTTAAAATGCTGAGAGAACTGTCGGTTATTTAATACTGAGTAAATGATGTAGCCTGAGACATTATTCATTATGTAAATTGTTTTACCTTAAACAGATGTCCATAAGATCCATGGTATGTCTTTTCTTCATAGGAAAGTTGGAAGAGGTGGACATCAGTAGGGACATCTTGACTGCAGCAGACAAAGAAAAGACTTTTCAAACAAAGGTAAAACATTTGCTCTGTAACCCAACATCCCAAGTACTCACACACTACATACACAAGAGCTGTGTGTTTAGTACAATACTCATTATCCTGATTCATCTCTAAATCTGCCTTGTGGTTACAAGCAAAACATACATATATTACATGTTATTATGAAAAAAACAAACATGCCACCTCATGTGGATTAGCATATGAAAATTCCCCGATAAAACCAACACAGCGAACATAGTTAAACAACTACAAGTCAGTACCAGACATTTTGGCATCACAAATAGTTTGAAACTGATGTCAACTTTTACTACATCTTAAAAACAATGCAATTACCATTGTAACTAAGACTGCAATAGTTAAATTTTGTATAATAAGCAGTGCCAACATGACCACTTGTTGTACGACTATGTGCTGTTCACAACCATAGAATATAGCACACAGAACAAATACAAACTCCATTTGACTGCACACTTTGTGCTTAATATGTACAAAACATGCAAAGAATGTATGTATAGATCGGAGGCAATAAGCATAATGTCAACTTCTTTTGACTACTCTAGGAATTGATCTCAAAACACAACTATTGTTGATCTATTCTAATTTTGTATCCACAGAGGTAACAGTGTAACACCTCATACAGTATCTCTTCAGTATTATTTTTGTGGGGATGGAGGGTTTGGGGGAGGGGATTTTCTTTGTATTAGCACAAGTAGCAGAAGACAACTCCATACACATCAACATACTTTGAGTCCCATGGCAAAGGGCCTCGTCCCACCCACAAGTAGCAGAAGTACTGAGGGTCATCAGTGGGCTCTTGGCTGGCAAAGAAAGACACTGGAGTCATCTGAGGACAAACTGGACTGCTGTATCTATAATATCAATAATGAAAAGAACAATAAGAATATCACATTTGTCCACCGATACTGCACCAGGAATGATGAACTCAAACATAAACTTGAGGGTTCCAAATAAGCATTGACAGAGCAAAATAACAATTGTGGGATCTGGACACTGCTCTAGAGATATTTACAAACATTGAAACACTTGCTTTGTTTTAAAACAACAGCTTTCACTACAAATATTTGACCCAATTAAAATTTCAAGTCTGCCTCACCCAAGCCATAATCTTCTTTCCAGCACTTTGCTTAGGGGAAGGGCATTGTAGAGAAAGGTAGGGAAATCACATTTTAGGGAAGGGAATTGTAGGGAAGTGGTAGGGAATTGAATTGTAGGGAAGGGTAGGGGGAGGGAATTGTAAGGAAGGGTAGGGCAAGGGAATTGTAAGGAAGGGGAGGGGAATTGTCGGTAGAGGGAATTGTAGGGAAGGAAATTGTAGGGAGGGGGAGGGGAAGGGGAGGGAGACAATTGATGATGAGAATGAAGGCTGCAATTTAAGGATCAGATTACATTTTTCTATCACAATATTTCATGTCCCATTAGTACATGATAAAATTGACTTACTCAAGTGTAGGCCCAGCTAACTGCCATAGCTGAAAGCAGCCAAAGTTGAAACCCACTGCTAGTGTTCCGGAGTGAGGAAAATATGTGAGGTTTGAAACAAAAACATCATCCGGGTTGTAGTCTCTATGGACCTCCTCGTCTGCCCGCAAGTATCGGAAGGCAAAATAGGTATGAGCACTAGCTGCAAATGAATCATTAAAGCCACTGTTTAGGTATGCCATTGTATGAACATTATAAACCCATTGACAGTCAGTCAGTAGAACTAGCACAGAAGCACAAAGTTCTTGTTGCAGTTTACATACACATTTGTGTCATATTTAATTACCATTAGTTTAACTTAATAAAGTTTCCTCAGTATTTGATCTGAGCAGGCTAACAAAGACACAACACATGTTTCAATAGTGCTCAGGCAAATCATGCATGTTAAATAATTCCCAATAAGTATACACACTTCCACAGGTCAAAGTCTCTTGATATTTTCCAATAATGCTTACAGTTTATCTCCAGACATAGGTGCTCTCCTCTTTGCGATGACTTCAGTCGTATGTTTTCAATACATTGTGTGTCCACATTAACAATTTTGGCCTCTCTGGCATGTTGTTCATCTGATGTGTCATTCTCATCCACACGTAAATCTAACAAATAAAAATGTCCTTTCTCTGTCCCCACGGCAGCAATTCCAAAAAACTTTTGCATTTGTTGACTCAGACAGAAGTTTGGTGCATTGATTCCTCCGTCTTCTGTTATTATTTCTACACACATGACCTACAAAATCAATATGAAAGGACAGTAAAAATGTAGCATCTAGGTTAAGTTGCTAGTGCAATAATCCAAAGGTTAGGTTAGGAAAGCTTGAATACTTTATAAACATACTAGCTAAAGAATTAACAACCAGATAGGATCTAAATTATGCAATATAATTTCATGAGTGACAAACCAAAGCCAACAAGCTAATATGGAAACAAATTAATGTAACATTGTACACAAGTTGTGACCTGAAATAAACACAATTTCCACAGACAACAATGTAGTGCTGGTACTCAATAAGGTGAATATGTAAACACTAAAGCATGAATTTCATTTTAGCTTTACTATTGGAGTTATCATATTTTCAAGTTTCCATATTTCAGACTTTGATCTCTTGTGACCACAAATGAACTTTGACCTCTACTAACCAGTGTGACAAAACTCCCAGTGGTTACTTTCCAAACACTATAAATAATTTAAAGTTAAAAATCCAGCTGAACAGTTTGTCCCTATGTTGAATGTGGTTGATTGGTTGTAACTTACTTTGACTGAATACACTCTTCCTTATTCCAGGAAAAGGATCACAGCAATAATGTGTGATGTCATCAAATGTTGCAGATGTTCTTCACAAGTGTTACTTTCATTAGTTTCATATTATAATTTTCTATTGATTTATACTTGACATTGATGCATTTGAAATGTTTGACAACTTTGCTTAGCTGTAGATTCTCTATGTCTTGAGAATTTTTCATCAAAATGCAACATTTTGTAGAAATATCATTTTCCTGTGGATACAACAAAACTTATATGATCTTGGGTATTGCTGTGCTAACTTAATTGGTTCCAAATGCTAGGTATGAAATTAAACCAAGCTTTGTTTTGAAGTTATCAAGTTTACAATGTTTTAAGACTTTGAATGTCATTGGCCTAAAGTGACCTTTGACCACTACAGAAAACAAAATGGTTCTTCCACTCACTAAGATGGTCCATATACCAACTATCAAGTTAAAATACATCCTTTGAAGTTACAGAGTTTATGCTTCTGCCTTCAGCAAGGATTCAATAATGAAACAAAAACCATCCCAGAAGCTAAGTTCATACTCACCCCAAAGGGAATTTTAACAGCCAGTTTAACTTTTCCTGTGGTCATTTCATAGACGCATACTAGACCTTTTCCTGCTGCTGATGATTTCAGTCCTAAGAGTAATGCATTTCCTCCACCGTAGACAATTTCCTTCACACTGGTAACATGTATCGATGGATCATCAGTACTTATATCAAATTGGTGAGAAGAAATTTGTTCACCATTTGAAGCATTCACAATCTCCAATATCGGTCCCCGTACCATCCATGCTTTGGATCCATCTGTAATTAACCAGAGGCAAACTTGAAAAGTTTAAGATCAAAATTATAGGGCAAACAGGGTAATAAGACAGGCAAATTAGCAATGCTACAGTTCACACCACTTGTAATGGCAGCTGCAATATAAAGTAAGTAATAAGAAACCAAGTTTGGAAAACTTCTTTCAAAAATTTGCAGGGGAGTAGCAATCTGCCAAGCAGTTGCATTTGGTTCTGTTAGTTTTTGTTTTATAAGTCAGCATGTTTGATTGAACATTGATTATAGCTGCATATTTAGTAAGCTAGATAATCTATGTGTATGAAACATGGAACTACAGTAAGAGCAAGGTTTAGTTGTTAGGCTAAAATGGGTAGCCATTCTCTACATGCAAATATTTAAATTGATTGCTTCAACAAACCTCTTGTGAACCCTCCAAATAGGTTGGTCTGAACTACCTTCTTTTCCAGGCTGGAAATGGATGCCTGGTCTATAGTGATTGGAGGCTCGGAAGAGTATGGACTTTGAATTCCGTCCATTATTAGGGCTTAGATAACTAGGTAAGAAAAAGAATAAACTAAAGTTTAAACAAATGTTTGAGATTGCAACAATGGAAAGAGTAGTAAGGATCGTTAGCACCATAAGGGCAACAGAAAATAAATTTTTCTTTTGGTTGCGACAGCTTTTCTCCATTAAACCCACATGGTCAGAGTGAATCTGCTTCGGGAGTTTGTTTTACGAAATTCATCAGCAAACACGTATTGAGCCTATAAATGGACATAGCACTATTATGCTTCTAGAGCTGTTAAGAGGCACACTTCCAGATTAGAAAACTTTTCCTTAAGTGAAAATTGGATGAAAACAGCACATGCATTGATTTTAAAAGCAATTTTAGGATATCAGAAAGGAAAACTTCAAAGTTTGTAGATGCGTGACGTTGCAGTAGTATAACCCATTACACTGACGAAACAGTTGTTAAGAATCTTACTACCCATATAGCTGTACATATGTCATAAACTTAGGCTTTTGAATGCCCAAAGTATTGTTGGGTTTATATTGACTGCATAAAAAATGGGTACCCTGAAAAAAGTAAGCAAACAGCTATCCAGGAGCAAATTTCTGGGCCGATTCCATCACTTTTATAGTTGAGACAAAACCCAATGCAAACTGCTATAATAATTTACCATCGGTAAGAAGTAAGCTTGCACGTTTCGTGAAAACTAAACAACCTTTTTTTTGTAGACAAAACAACCACATCTGGCTCAAACAATGGTTTTCCCCCTCCCGAATCGCACATCTCAGCGGTGTCGGTATCGCAAAGATGTGTATTTTTTTATGCTTTACCAAGAGTGGTCCAAGTCTAGTTTAATCGTAGTAAAGGGTAAAAATCAAGTGAATAAATTCAAGAAATGTTAGTCTTTATGACTCTCTATTTATAAGGGTTTACGGAGATGTGGGCAGAGTGTAAAACCGATTATGACCAATTTGGAGGTTGTTGAAAAAATAGCTTTACAATATGATTGGTCCAATAAATGTAATAGTGGCTGACAAGGTGTTGGAATGTACCAATTGCATGAGACCCTAGCCATGTTTGTGGGTGTCTCGGCAGTAAAATGATTTCTCTTAAAGAAGTGAAGAGAAACTTCTGTCTACACATTCAAGTACAAGTTGTAAAATATCCCTAGCATTAGAGGGATTAGGTCAGTAAAGATGATAAGTTGTTTAAGTTAAAGTTGGAAAGATGTTGTCATCAACGTAAACGAACGGAACAACCAACTGAAAGTTGCCTAATCTGATAACTCAAGTGGTAAGAAAAAAAGTGAAAGGAAACTTCCAAAGAAAAGAAAATTTGTTAGCATACAAAGAATAATAGTTCAACAGCAACATCTGTACTTTCCAGCCATATATGCAACCCTTTTACTCCTTTAGTATTCCTTGGCTCAAGCCTGATGCCAGGTGTATCTTGTGAATAATGGACTAAGATTGGTCTGATATTACTTTTTGCATCTTTGTTTTTCAGCTCGTGAACAGGGCCCTGCTCAAATGCTCTTTCACTGCTAGCTTGTCTTGGCCAGCTTCGTGCGCGGCTGTTCATGTAGTATGGTATAGTGGATTGCACAATGTACCTTTCAAGTTTTAACATTCATTCTTTGAACGCAAACTCTGCTCAATGTGTTTGAAAAGATTTTCTCCATTTCCTCTGCTGTTAAATTGACGTAAAATATTAAGAACAACACAAAGAAGCCAAACATGGATATAACAATTTATTTTGAATTACGTCTTGTCATTTCAATGTGTACTTCTCACAACACTAACATTGGCCACCAAGGTCAGTTCAATACAGCAACTTACAAGGTCACCTAACTGATGGATACATATGAGGGCTGCATAGCCTAATGAATTGCCTAGCTATCCAGATTCAAGCCCTGGTATATGGCGTGTGCCGATCATAGCTGACAATGTCGTCAAAGAAAACCTTTACCTTGTTGCAATTTACTTTCATATTTCAAAAAGAACAGTAAATAGGAGAAACCAAAGTGAACACATGTCTGAAAGCGTTATCTTTGTTTTTTCCAGTATTTGCAATTCAATTTTCATTTTTTTCCCGGTTTTCTTAAAATAAAATATAGTACCGAAATTCTGTCGGCAAAAACCAGTGTCAGTACTAAAACCGGTTGCCCATGCAAGCTTAGTAAGCTCTTAATTTTAAGTTAAAGTTTGCATCATCATAAAAAGTAGCTAGGCTATGACTATGAGAGGCCTAATAAGACCAAAGACTGAGTACTAAACTAGACTAACAAATTAATTATGGCCTAGGCTAGCCCTGTTATTCTAGTTGGTATGTATTTTGCTTTTCCTATTGCTAGATTTCCAAATAAACTGCAGGAAATGATAATTGTTATATTGTACAGTAGCTAGCCTAAGCTTAAGTTACTTAACCAGCTAGTATAGGAATAGCATTGCCATAGCATTAGCAAGTATCAGTATCACTATTTGTACCTTAGTTTGACATGGTTCAGAGGAATTTTGAAGGAATCTTCTTAACAATATTTCGTTCAAATATGCTAGTCTATTGTTTCTCCCATCCAACTCATGTAGCCTGCTAGACTACTACTATCCTAGCTTAATGATAGTTGATACACGTACACTAAGCCGAAGCTCCGACTAGCCTACTGACGATTAGCGTATGTGCACTAGGCTACAACTTACAAGCCTTGGCCTGGGATTACTGTAGGTTTGGCCTAGCCTAACGTTAGGCCTACGTTCGGTTAACATTTAAGATAGGTTGTTCGCCGCCTCTTCACTATAACTCACAGCTGAAAGTGGAGATAGATTTATAACAGGTCTGCAGTCATTCCAAAGGCATGTAGGCAATTTGTTCTAGGTATCTGCAAGTGTGGTTGGGGCTTTCACTCCAGCCGTTGAGTATTGTGTTAGTGTTACTGTTAGGGCATATAAGTCACATTTCGCGCGTACTAACTGATATTCCATAGTTCTGTGTACAGCATGTGTGGAATTGTATATGAAGTTATGGAACGCGAACCCGGCAAAACGTCTTTCGAACACTTGCCATAGAAGTACTTATTTGACGGGCTGTACGCTTCCGAAATTATCGTGAATTGAAGGATTGGTGCACTAGGAATGAACACAGGAATTTGCGCAGGGCTTCGGTTTTCAAAATATTTCCTTTTTTTTGTTTGTGTCTGCTAATTCAAAGGATTCAGCTGAATTCAATCCACCAACTACATGGAATGCATTTCTACTTAGAATCGCGGTGACCCAGGGCAGAAACAAAATCGTGCCATCCCCAACTTTCAAAGGCTGGAATTTTCACAGATCCTTGGCCCCTTCCCTCTTCCTTCACCTGGTAGGAGCCTTGGTTATTTTTGCAGGACAAATAAGATACTGGTGTAGAAACAAGTAATTGTTCTAGAAGAAAACATTATGGTAAGTAAAGTGATATATTTAACGGATAAGAGGATATATTTATATTTAACCTCCAACTCTTCAAACAAAATCGTAACTGTGGTAACAGTACTCGATTAGAATCCGAGTCTTTATGTGAAACTGATGTAATGGGACTGCAGGACCTTTCAATGCATGGTGCTTGTCATCGTTGCCGATGTGTTTCCTTAGCGTGGTTAAAGGGAAATTCCGCTTCGCCGAGGTCGGGCAAAGGTCAATGCTGCCCTCACAGGCACCCAGAAAGCCACTGTAAGCCCCTGAATGCCCTGTATGTCGCGGTTTGTCGTGCGGTTAGTTGTCAGTTAATCGTTATTATTATTAAGGATGTAACTGTTGTCGATCTTACTCTATTTGTGTTTAATGTTACCAAATGTTATTTGTTATGCTTCTTCTTTTTGTATATTTTTATAACAGGAAATCTTATCTGTATTATGTTATTATTGATTTGTGCAAATTCATGTGTTTGTTTTCCGAATGTTTTTATATTATTGTTTGATATTTTTACTTTATAGTTTTCACCGTGGTCCTGTCGAACCACATGTGCAAACTAAACGGGTAGTAACCCTCCGTCTACGTTGTTCAGCTTCATTGCGCGTCGTCTCGGTGACAGCGATGTTGGCTACTCATGTGACAGAGTTTTTGTAAACGTGACAGAATCAGTGAGAATATGTGCAATCTCTTCAATAAATAAGCAGCCTTCATATATTGTCGTCAGAGGCGGACATTGAAAATGTCATGGATAACTCACTTCAGAAACGCCATTAGACAATTCATTGCACCGACAAGTTTCAATCCATAACTGAGCGAATGAGAGCATTTTAACACTGCTGACAACGCATCCTGCCTCTTGTTCAGTGGCGGAGCGTCCATACAGTCAGAGGGGCGGATGCCCCCCCCCCCCCCCCGACGGACTCAAATGGACTGCTGGCGGCCTTTTCAGCTTTTACCAATTTTTACTTATTCGCGATTATTGACCAACATTTTGTTGGTGTAATATTCTGACAAAATGGCGATGACACCTATTTATTCTTCGTTTATCTGCAAATAAGCGAGGCCCGGAAGCAAGTTTTTTTTATGCAGGTAGGTTCGTACCATTGTGTATATTGAATAGCCAATCACAGCCAAGTTCATTTTGACGTCATCAAATATGCACGTGCCACTCGCTCTAAAGCAGTAAGATTTGTAAACAATGTCAATCTGATGCTGTATGAGCATTGTGAGTTCGAATCTCACATCTGCCGAAAATTTTTGTTGTTGTCATTAGCTCGTTTTTATCTTTTATTTTCTCCCAAACCAAGCATTTTTTTGTTCAGAAATCTTTTTCATTTCTTCGCATTTTTATAACTTCCCAAGTGCAACCTTTACTGTGAACTCAATACAAATACAGTATTGTCTTCAACACATCACATACAAGAAAAAATGTTCCTCTGATTCTTTCTTATATAAATGCTAGATCTTTTGTAATGTGTGTCACTGAAGCTGTGAAGGCAAAACTTAGAATAATGATTATTAGGCCTAACCTAGTAGCCTTTTAATGATACAATTTGTAGGTCTGTTATTATTTCAATTTTCAATGACTGTCTAAGTAATAATACTTTGTGTCAACTGCAAATTTCGCAAAACTACTCCCTGAACAATTCGTATGCACAAAGATACGTTAAGAAGATCACTAAGATAGGAAATTTGTGGCAAAGAATTCTTACCAGAATTCTTACCAGGTTTCCAAAATTTTGGAACGAACACAGATTTCATATTAAAAAACTAAAAATTTAGTCGGTGTATGGCTAAAGCTAAAGGAATAGCTTCGCTAGAGATTACTGCAGCATTGTTGTTGCATGGCTGAGGTTAGTTCCAAGGTGTTTCGACAACAGAGAAGTTGACCTGTGACGTACTTCCGTTTTCAAGAGCCCTCTCTCTCTCTCGTATTCCTATGGCAATGGCGCGAAATGGAAAGTGTAAATTACTTGTTGTACAACAACAAGTTGTTCACGGTTAGGCCTACTCAGGCTGAAGATTAACCTGAAAATGACGGCAACTGGGCAGCATGGGTTTGAAGCCTGTACGTAAAGATTAAATGTATTCTCTTGACTTGAACTTTTAACGTTTGAGAAAATTAAATAAGGCAGGCTTTGTTGCAGGTTGAACTTGTAGCTGATGCAGCTTAGGCCCCAAGACGTAGCCTAAGGTACCGTAGTCCAAACGGCATAACCGTTAGCCTAATGGTTGGTGAATTACTCAGTTGCACAGCTATGTTTAAACGAAATTGGGGTCGATGGAGGCAGGAATAAATTTTGATAAGGATTATACTTCTAGTGGAGGTGCTTATAGGTGTTTTGAAAGGAAGGAAAGTCATTTCTAACATTATCAGGAGGAATGCTAAGGTACTCCTACCCCTAGCTAGCTAGTAACTAGTTACAGGGATTATCTTTACGAATGAAGATTGTCTTTACGAATGCTAGTATTTGTAAATTTTTTGCTGAATTAACTGTTCTTCTTGAGGATCTGCAAGGTCCGGAAGAACAAAGGTCCGCGAGACCGAAATTAAAACAAAGTGGCTAAAATTACGACTAGTCGTAAGAATAATTTATAAATACGCATGCGCAGTTGCTTTAACATGGCTATATTTATGACTAGGAGTATTATTTTTACGACTAGGAGTAACAATAATTTAATTAGGGTTAGGTTAGTGTTTGGGGTTAGGGTTACCCGTACTACATGCGCAGTTGCTTATTTACTTTACTGCGCTTGAATTCGCCGAAGTCGTAAGAATAGTTAATAAATAGTCATAAGAATAGCCACGGCCAAATTTAAAAGGTCCGTCACACCGAATATCTTCGAAACCGAGGTATTGAGACCGAAACTATTACTAGGCCCCGCGAGACCTAAACTACTCGGCCTATAATAGCACTTGGTAAGACAATTATTACTACCGGTAATATTACCTTGATAAAGCACGTAAAAGAATTTACAACCATTTATTTTTCATAATGAATACCAGTGAGTTGCGCAAGGGGGCTTGGGCAGCTTGCATTGATCCTAGGCCTCCACCAGTGGCGTAACCAGAGGGGGTTGCAGGGGGCAAAAGCCCCCGCTCTCAAATATCAAAGCCCCCTGCTGTGTGTTTGTGCTATAAAATGTACACATTTTTAGGAGGTAAATTAGACATTTGGTCTATTATGAGGAAATATTGTCAACTGTTACGGGCTAGAGGTTAGAAGTCGACCCCTAATTAATGCTGAAAGAAGACATGATGAAAACATGATGCGGTTTTCGGTTCTACTTCTGTAAGGAGTAAAAATTCTTTAGACTGCTCGAATTTCAAATAATATTTTTTATTTTTGTAATGTGACAATGTAAAAAAAAGTGAACATTTCAAATTGGTTTATATCACCCGTTTTTCCTTACCTCTTCAGATTTTAAGGGGAGGGGGCGGGACGTCCATCAGTGAAGAATTTAGGGGGCAGTCTCGTGGACTATCGGTTCTCGGAAATTCGATCTCGCAGACCTTCGGTCTCGTGGAATTCTCCTGGACATTGATAGTGCTGAGGTTTCTTACCCGGGGTATGTTGTGTATCGTCAGGAGGGATACTCCTTATGGAATTAGTGGGTAAGCTTCCACGGTTTTTTGAAAACTTACAACCGGTTTGCTCTAGCAAAAAAACCAATCTGGCTCAAAAACCATTTTTTTTCCACTCCCGAATTGCATTGAAAACATCAAAATCGCTGATGGAGTTGTCGCGATCCCTAAAATGCGTATTTTTGAAGCTTTACCAACAGTGGTCCAAGTCTAGTTCGTTCGCAGTAAAGGGTAAAAAATAAGGAGAATAAATTCAAGAAATGTTACTGCCATCATGACTCACAACTGAACTAAAGTAAATATGTCGAAAAGAAATGTGTTAGTTTGTCTTGTGTTTACTGTACTTCATGAAGTTCATTTTTGTGTTCAGAAAAAAATCACGGTCATGTCGATCACCTGATGGTCTCGCCACCTAGAAAACTACTCTGATAATGACAGTACAAGTAAATATTTACTTACAATCGTCTAAGAATTTCTGTTATCTAAGGAAGGGTTTGCTCGGTTGGTTGCTTGCTGTTTAAACAGCTAATGATCATAAAATAGAATTTGTTGGTTAACGCAAACATTTTTTGCCCCAGATGGAGAATCTTCCTAAAATGTAAATGTTATTGTAATAACCCCGCTTGAAAAACTACAATCAATTGCGCTACCCCCATGTTCAAGCTATTACGATGTTATATTTTCAGAGATTAGGGCCGAGCGTAAACCCCATGACCAATTGGAGATATTAAAAAAAATTGCTTTACAATAAGATTGGTCCAATATATTCAGTAGTGGCTGACAAAGTGTTCGAAGGTACCAAATTTCACAAGGCTCTAGCCATGTTCGTGGGTGGCGTCTTGGCGGTAAAATAAATTTCTTTTCAAGGAGTGAAGAGAATCTACCGTCTACACTTTCAGAGGTCATTGTATAAAGCTCAAAACGTCACAAAGTACGATTAATATGCTGCATAACTTTTTTTCTAATAGGGTTGTGAATGAGTGGAACGGTTTGCCTGAGAAAGTTGTACTTGCAAGTAGTGTCACTGGGTTTAAGAATGCTTTGGACAAGCACTTTAAGCAATTGATGTAATCGGGTCTGAGTGTTTGTGTCTCAGTTTTTTTCTCTCCTATAGGGTCCTTGGGAATTGCGTGTCCCTTCTGATCCTTATTTTTCTACCAAACTCAACTAATAATAACAATAAATACGTTCAGATAGGCACTACGTTAGGTCTGCAGAAGTCTGGTAGAAGCTAATTTCAGTATTCAAGGTGCCAGTGAACTGTCATTCTAAGTAATTTAGTTCTTCTTGGTAATTTGTTTGGCCATAATAAAAGTCTGTTCAGGTGATGCAGAATTTATTCAGCAGGTGGTTCAAGTCCACCAACAGATAAGATTAAGCCACTCAGTTTCCAAGAAGTATTTGATCCTTTGTGCATGTAATGATGTGAATTAATTTCTATAGAAAAAAGGCTAATCCCATGATAGAAATTTTGTTTGGCAATTTGGCAAATCAATCAATCAATGAATATTCTGAAATTTCTTACAGAGGAGTTTTGTCTGTGAATATGATATAATTCTTTTTGTTCATCTTGGGTCACCGTACACTTGGACGTGCAATTCCAGTACAAAAAGGTCTCTTAATTTACAGTTAGCTTGATACAACAATGTGTAAAATTCTTCAACAACACATAAGATAGTGCCCGCCTCTTTAAACAAGAAAACTGGGAGCTGATGTTGTTAAAGCTCACTACCAGCTGCTTTTGATTGGCAAAAAAATCCTTGGCGGAGTGTGTACGTTAGGTCTAAAGAAAATTGCAGCAGCTCAGCCCAGCAAATTTGGAAGGATCAAAAACATTGCCCGCTTCAGGAAGGACAAAGAGTGTAGGAACTTCTAACAAACAGATAAAACTTATTTATTTTATATTTCTTTTTTACACATACAATGCAAGAATCATAACATACTTAACAATGTGAAGTTTTTATCTGGTACACAAGAGGTACAAACAAACCCACTGACAGGAATCTGGGGGTGGGGGCAGGTGCACTCTATAAGGTCTTTTTCCCACAGTTTCCCAGACCTTGAGCAAATTTTCAAATACACAACTAGAAATACAAATTTCCCAAAGGGGATGGGGGGGGGGGACCCCTTGTTCCCTCTCCCACGTTTGCCTCAAAACCATAACTTGGAAAAAAGCTTACTAAAGCTTCACCATATTACATATAGGGGCTTAATAAAACCACAATTTTCTCTAATGGACAGAGGCACCTCCCTTATTTCCTTCTCACTGGTACCCACTTCAGACCCAACATCCATGGACAAACATGTCATGCTTTCTCTTGAAGAGCTGCATCATTTCTAATCGTGAAGGAAGAAGAGGCTCTGTATATAAAGCCCAGATGAACAAGCATCAGGCCACATATTCAACTTATCTAGGCTGGTAGAAGTGTTGTATAGGATCAAATCACATTGTGACATTTGTAAAAAAAAAAGGTACTTTATGCTATATTCATCCTGAAGTTAGTTCAAGATTGATGAATATGTGACACAACACATTATATCAGTACCCTTGATAAGAAAGAAACTTGAGCATTTTGTCCATAATGAGCTTTTTCCTGACTCCTAGCCTCTGAAACATGACAGGTGATATTTCCCCACAAACAGAACAATCTGGCACTATATAAAGGTAGGTTTCACAATTTGACCAACTCAATCTATAAGAAAAAGTGAAGGCTATCAAAGTGAAGACAACAGAGATTGTTTTTTTCTTCGCAAGTTTTCAGACAAGCCAAAACAAACAGCTATCTCTGATGTGAGGATCTGTAGAAAGCCCAAATCACAAGGTATTGTCTTAGAAACAGATGACAGGGATGACAGATAATACACCGGAGAAAGCACTACTTTCCTGTTCATCCATCAGACCAGCCAGCAACAACTGCTATTAAAGCGTTATGGAGACATGGTGCTTATTGATGCCACCCACAAGACCACAAAATATGCTCTTCCCGTTCTTGGTACAGTAGTTGTGAGGACCAATGTTGGTTATAGTCCTGTGGCTGAATTCATCACAGAGGATGAAACAACTGTTGCGATAATAGAGGCCATTGACATCATCAAAACATGGAACCCTGAATGGAACCCCAAATTCTTCATGCTTGACTATCCGAACAAGAACACCAAGCACTGCATGCAGTGTTTCCTGGTACACAGAAGTTTTTATGTGCCTTTCACAGGGAACAGGCATGGCTGCATTGGAGCAAGGAAAGTATGTTAGCTCAACCCTACACAAAGTTATTAGTACTTTCTTTTTAACAGTTTTTAGCAAAGCCACACAGCAAGAGGTTCCTAGTTTGATTCCTGGTCAATGCACCTGTGTTATGTCCTTATGCAAAGCACTTATTATCATTTTGCCGACAAAGTTGGTGAAGAGGGGACATAACATCGTTACTGTTCATCTGTTTATTTGTCTGTTGGTCCATTTGTCTCTCTGTTTGTTCACACGTTAGCCGTCCCTCTGTATGTATATCTGTCAGATCAACCTCCACAAAGCGTCTGGAAAAGAAGTAAAGAAAACAATATTTAGTGTCATTGAATAGAGTGGAAATATAATAGACTTTAATAACATTTTATTCTTATTTGGTAAATATGTAAGCACTTTTTGGTGTCTATGGGGAAAAAAGTTGAGCATGTTTCTTTTAGAAACTTATGTCAGACTGAAGTAAAGACTGGGTGTGTCAAAGTGCAATAGAGTGAGTAAAGGTTGGACTGACTAAATGGTTAGAAGTATATTTGGTAGATCAGTGGATGGCAAAAGGTGGGTGAGGTTAGTAAGTGAATGAATGGAGGTATGTGAATGGTGTGTTAGATGAATTAGGGTATGGCAGATTAAAGGGCACGTTGAGGAATAAAGAATGGAAGATGAATGGAGCATGGGAAGTGAATATAAGATGACTTGTAATTGCAATCTTAGGGTTTCACTGAGATTAGTGTCAAGGTGTTTTGACAACGCAGCTAGTTGAGACTAATTTCAGGGTGTTTCGACAACAAAGAGATTAGTGTCAGGGTGTTTCAACAACGCAGCTAGTTGAGGCTAGTTTCAGGGTGTTTCGACAACAAAGAGATTAGTGTCAAGGTGTTTCGACAACGCAGCTAGTTGAGGCTAGTTTCAGGGTGTTTCGACAACAAAGAGATTAGTGTCAAGGTATTTCGACAACGCAGCTAGTTGAGGCTAGTTTCAGGGTGTTCCGACAACAAAGAGATTAGTGTCAAGGTGTTTCGACAACGCAGCTAGTTGAGGCTAGTTTCAGGGTGTTTCGACAACAAAGAGATTAGTGTCAAGGTGTTTCGACAACGCAGCTAGTTGAGGCTAGTTTCAGGGTGTTTCGACAACAAAGAGATTAGTGTCAAGGTGTTTCGACAACGCAGCTAGTTGAGGCTAGTTTCAGGGTGTTCCGACAACAAAGAGATTAGTGTCAAGGTGTTTCGACAACGCAGCTAGTTGAGGCTAGTTTCAGGGTGTTTCGACAACAAAGAGATTAGTGTCAAGGTGTTTCGACAACGCAGCTAGTTGAGGCTAGTTTCAGGGTGTTTCGACAACAAAGAGATTAGTGTCAAGGTGTTTCGACAACACAGCTAGTTGAGGCTAGTTTCAGGGTGTTTCGACAACAAAGAGATTAGTGTCAAGGTGTTTCGACAACGCAGCTAGTTGAGGCTAGTTTCAGGGTGTTTCGACAACAAAGAGATTAGTGTCAAGGTGTTTCGACAATGCAGCTAGTTGAGGCTAGTTTCAGGGTGTTTCGACAACAAAGAGCATAGTGTCAAGGTGTTTCGACAACGCAGCTAGTTGAGGCTAGTTTCAGGGTGTTTCGACAATAAAACTTGGTATTGCATTCTGAGGGTTTCACTGAGATTGGTGTCAAGGTGTTTCGACAACGCAGCTAGCTGAGGCTAGTTTCAGGGTGTTTCGACAACAAAGAGATAAGTGTCAAGGTGTTTCGACAACGCAGCTGGTTTAAGGGTGTTCCGACAACAAAGAGATTAGTGTCAAGGTGTTTGGACAACGCAGCTAGTTGAGGCTAGTTTCAGGGTGTTTCGACAACGCAGCTAGATGGTCAAGGTGTTTCGACAACGCAGAGAGTTAGGTTCAAGGTGTTTCGACAACAAAGAGATTAGTGTGAAGGTGTTTCGACAACGCAGCTCTAGTTGAGGCTAGTTTGAAGGTGTTTTGACAACAAAACTTGGTATTGCATTCTGAGGGGTTTCACTGATGTTAGTGTCAAGGTGTTTCGACAACCAAGCGAGTTGAGGCTAGTTGCAGGGTGTTTCGACAACAAAACTTGGTATTGCAATCTGAGGGTTTCACTTACTGTACCACACAGTGATTCAAACACTTGGAATTCCATGCAGGGTGTTTCGACACCACATCACAGACACAGTGATTCAGACACCTGGTACAGCGCACTGAGTGTTTCGTGTACCATCTTTACCTAGGGCCTAGATCTGAGGGTTTCGCTTACCTTAGTGATGCAAACAGTTAGTACCGCACACTGAATGTTTCGTTTTCCATCATTTGTTGACTTGATTTTATGCATTTCGTTTTAAAAATGCTCTAAAAGTAACTAGCATCTTCATCTCTATCCCCAACACATCCCAAAACTCCACAATACGATCTGCGAATCTGAAACGGAAGTGACGTTAGAGGTCAACTAGCTGTGTTGTCGAAACACCTTGGAACTAACCTCAGCCGTTGTTGCATCAGGCTAGCACGTCAGGTTGAACTTATCGACTTTAAATATTAAGTGTTTCATGCTTTCCATGTCATATTTGATGACGTCAAAATGAACTTGGCTGTGATTGGCTATTCAATATACACAATAGTACGAACCTACCTGCATAAAAAACTCGCGGCCCGGAAAGGGTCATTTCCGGCGATCTAGGGAGTTTCTTTACTCAAAACATTTCTGTACGCTCCGCGCCAACCTGTGGTGGCGCTCCGCTTAGATAGTGTCGAAAGCGCCCCTACAGACCATTCTCGCCCCCCTGACCAAAACCCCTAGCTCCGCCACTGCTCTTGATTATAGTGATAACTCACTGACCTGAATTCCTGATAGGGCGATTAAAATCATTATATAGGTGCTAAGTTATCAAGACGTGGAAAATTTTGGTAGTTACTAATGAAGCTATCCAAAGATAAGAGGCAGTGAGGAGGCCTTTGGGATATTTACTCAGAAGAATTGGCTTCAATGATAATCGTAACCTATGCAGTCATGCTGGCGGAGAGTGTGTGGGTGCGTGTGTGTGTGTGGGGGGGGGGGGGTCCCGAGAATTTATCGGCTAACATTAAAAAGCATAAAAAGGGAAAATAGCGTTTCATCAAATTGTTTATATATATATATATATATATATATATATATATATATATATATATATATATATATATATATATATATATATATATATATATATATATATATATGACTTGTTGGATCAAAACAAATCGAAAGAAAAAGTTTGTTAAATCTATCAGTTGCAATTTCAAGTGGAAATATAGGGAAAAATCAAAACTGTAGTTTGACGCACAAAGACGTGCCTGCTGGCTAACGTTAAAATGAAGCGCCTGATGGCCGTATATAATAAAACATCACAACAGATAAATACATGCTAGATGAATCTCTTTTATTTTGTTGTCCTTCGTCTTTTATATTTAAAAACCTAGAAATTGGATAGTGAAAGAAAGGATTGTGAACACTTCGGGTTTTGTAGGACAGTTGAAATGTGTGTGTAGAAGATGGAAGAGAGAGAGGATCTCACGGCATCTCGACATTTTTAGGCCATTCATTAAATTTCCAATCGCTCCTTCAGTATCATGACTTCGTGCTTGCTGGCTGACAGAGAAAATTATATTTTTCTGAGTCGCGTCTGCAATTGTTATCAATATCTCAAGTCATGAGAAAAATGTTTTATTCCGTTCTTCATATCACAAAGGAAAACGAATTTAACAGGTGAGAGGAATTAACAAAGGGAATATTTATGGAAAGTTAACGTTTCGATAGCATTCATTGAGGGGGAAGAGAACCATGATTATTTATGATACGAGGAATAAATGCCTAATGTAAATTATGCAAATAAGGCTAGGAGTTGTTCCGTTGCCATAATGCATGCCACGTATTTGTGTATATAAAGTGTTCGTTATTTCTGGTGTTGTGTTTTATCGTTTTTTTTTGTTTGTGTATTTTTTTTTTGGGGGGGGGGGGGGGGGGCTTTTGCTGCAATGCCCATTTTTTCGTGCTTCTGCATCAGTCCTCGCACCGCTCCTGTCATTTCTTACTCGCTTGTTCTCAAGTTATGTTCCTAATTAATGATAAGATATATTTGCGCTAAATTGTATGAAGTGGGCGTGACACATTTGCTTGTTACCCTAATACAAGACGATACCATGGTTACGTACATATAGGTTACCCAATTTACCGAGCTACGTTTATACCTTAAATGCTTAAACCTGATTTTTGTCATGTCACGCCTATTTCAATGACACGACATCTTTTGTTAAACAGAGCAAAACAGAGTTCTGGATGAAAAGCAAATAATATTTTGTTCTATGTTCAATTATTTCAAATCCACACTCTATGAGAGGTGACTCAAATACCTTTTTTAGTATCAATAGGAGGAGGAACTTAATTTTTATTCCGTTCATTTGTTTTCTTTGTTATAGAGATCTAAGGTACAATTTTCATGGTTCAGTAACGTATCGGAAAAGGAAATGAGAAGGAGGGGGCGGCGGTGAAGGGAGAGTAGCTATGACCTTGAAAGGGATGCTATTGCCTCCTATAACTCATGCTTTATAAAGATTTTAGCTGCTAATAGAGTCGACCATGTCAGAGTGTTGACATTATGTATTGTACATATTAAAGCTATAAAAACATCCAAAACCCGTCCTCGTCACCGTCCCTTCCTCATTACCATTCAGTCTTTCAAAATGCAACAATTGTAAACAACGTCATCAAGTTGGCTGATAATATATAAAAATATGATATTTATAAAGATGATTCTAATATTTTGTATTAAACTAAATACACACTTCTGTATATGTGTGGGATACAGTCATGGGGGGGGGGGGGGACTTAACACGCAGTTCAGAGCATCGATAAACACATCAAGTCACTGCGGACTAAACAAAGTCTTGTAGTTGACGAATTCCCGATCCCCGTGTTTGACAAATCTACTTGCATAAACTCAAACCCTCTGAATCTTGTTTCGGGTTTACAATTACTGTGCTATTTCCAGCCATTCAGATCCCTAAATAATATTAGACACATGTACTTAACGTGTTTGACTTAATGAGTATTGGCCCTTCCTCATTCAAAAAGGTCTTGAAATGTGAATAGGTATATTGTTTGTTGAAATTTCAGGCATATTCCCAGTTCATGATCGTCTGCATAGAATATAGTTTTAAAGGGAGACAACTTACATAAACAGCAAGAACTCTCTTACGAGCATAATCTTAAACAACCTTTTGTGAATAAGAAGATATCATGGAATCCGTTTTACTGCTTGCTTCGTAGTCATCGATAGTATCGGGGCATAAACCTATTGTACATTTACGTCTTGAGAGGAAGCGACATTCTTACTGCTTGCTGCAATGTAAACAAAGACATTAATTGAAGCGTGAGCTTCTTGTTAATAAAGATATTCAGATCCGTTGTTCTACTGAGAGTAAAACAGGATGAATGGGATTTCGTTGAAGGCAGTGTTATTCACTGTTACCAATAGATTGTATCCAACCAATGACACCAATTTAAGCTCATTAAAAGCTAACTTGTCAGATGGCTCAGAGGGTAGAACAGTGGACTGGTAACCTGATGAACTGAGTTCGACTCCATCAATGGTTGGTTATACACGTTATAAATTTCTTTTCTCTTTCAGTAGTCGACGCTGAAGTCTTGATATATTAATTCAACCACATAATTTACTAGCTGATGTAATGGCCGATGCTGTTATAAGAGGGTGACGAAAGACTCATTCCTCGTCGGTCGTGTAAATCGTGGCTAGGGTTCAAGACAGGCCTGAGGCGATAATACCTCTGGCTGTGGCATGGTGCTTTTTGTGGCCTAGGATCCCGTACCGTGTCTCCCTTGTTGTCGCAAAAGAACCCGGGAGGATGCGCAGAGGGTCGGTCAAATCGATCAGAAGCGTACTAGGTTGCGTGCGTGAATCCTTGCCTTTGGCCAGAGGTGGGGACACTCTCTGCGACCGGCATGTTTGCAGCCACCGTCCACTGAATACATGGCCTGATGAGGCGCTATTCTCCTAAAAGTGAATCTACGGATGCCTTTAAGAGCCATATAATTATTTTATATTAAAAAACACCCTGTTTCAAACTAGCGCCATCGAATTCATTAAAAGCCTTTTTTTTCGCAAACAAGAAGTGTAGGAGGCTGGTATACTGTAAAGAGATGATAGGTGTGATGAGAGTAAAGAGTATACGGAGAGAGTCATCATCAGTCAATGATAGCTGATAAGTACCAGCAACCTCTCGTTGCAGGTTTAATATGGAGAAAGAAAAAGCATCCTCGGTAATTTCAGGAAAGTACCTGAAATAATCTTCCTCGATATATTCTACTTTTACTTGAAATAAATATCGATTGACTGTCTGATTATATTGACTGTCTGATATATATATATATATATATATATATATATATATTTGTATATGTATATATAATCTAATATAGTCTTCATTAACAGGAATATCCGGGAACGAGAAGTCACAGCCTAACATAGCGTAACAATCTTTTGATTTTACTGCTTCTTTATCTCTGCAGTGAGAACTACAGTCAGTGACGTCACAATTGCATGATTCAAGAAAGATGCAAAGAACCTAGAACCAAGAAACACAAAATCCTTCCATCTTCTAATTAATGGCAACTTTTAACGATCCCTCGCGTCTGAGACTTGAGCTCGTAATTGTATGTGTGTAATACTGTTTAATGATCATAGAAAGTATACTTTTGACGCATGCGTATCTTTAACTTCAACTGCGCATGGCTGAAAATAGCATATTCGAGAAGACTATATCTCATATTTGAGAACCATGTATTTTCTAACTCAACAGAGGATAAAGTCCCAGGAAAAATACAATCAATTAATTAATTTAAAAGAAACATGGCACATATCTCATCCAAAAGACGTGATGAAGGTATACTAAATATGTTTAAGCGATAAATTATAAAAAAGTTTCACATACGTGTATTAGTGTGTACGACTTTGAAGAAGTTTTATTTTGTTACCTATGTTTGTTTCACTAATTTCCACTAATTAATTTCACGGCTTAATCAGTAGGCAGAGTCTAACTATATATTATTTTCTCTATGGGCTATGCAATATTCTTTCTCTAGTGCAACTCCCTCTCCACCAACCTCTTTCTCCCTCTCTTACTGGTTGTTATAATTAAGTTAATATATTTAAACATTGTGCTATATCTGAGGTACACGTTAAATGACAAATTCCATGTATATCTTTAATAAATCGATGTCCGCTAACTCTAATCTGATATCAATTTCCACGGATACCAAAAAAAAAGAAGGGAATTAAATACTGCAATTATATAATTCATTGAGTTAGATTGAAAGGGAAAATGTAATAGCACATGTCATTGCCATTTTTCTTTCTTATTGTCCTCAATAGGCTAGTTTCATGTAAGCTATGGTATTTATGTATATTATTTATATATTACTTGCCAAATATACGGTATGTGTGTTGTAAGAAAATCGGACCGTTAGTCCCGTCGTAATAGTCTATCTTCGTTAGGCTGACGTGATAAGTTCCAGCATCTCCTGGTTGAATGTCTCGAATTCGGAACGAAAATCGTAAAACTCCCCCGATAAATTCCTGAGCAGGTAGTCAACTTGGAATAGATAACAATCATAAGCATGATCTTCATAATACCGGAACGTACCAGAGTAAAGAAAGGGAGCTCGATGATCAGTACCATCAGTAGCCAGCTCGGTAAAGTTCAAATCTAATTAAAGTAGCCTATATCTATATATAGATGAAAATGAAATATTTCGAAACGATAAGTCACAGCCTACAACCACATGACAGTCTGTTGAATTTACTGTAGGTCCATCTTGACAGTTAAAGTCACACTTAGTGTCCTCAGAAAGTGACAACGTGAAAAGAAAAATGAAAGAATAAGATAAAGCGGACAAAAATTACGATAATGTGATAATTATACACAGTAATTAAGATGTATGTAGTAGCCGCAGTACACGCAACACTGTTCGTAATATGTCTGCAAAGCGAAGAGCGCTATATTTATCATTCAAATCAGAGACTCGTTCACGAGTACTGCCTGTACATTCGCACACGAATGAGGGTTTTCATTTGAATGTAAATGAAACTGATCAGGATGATAATGAAATGAAATCTCTTTGGTTAAGTTACAATGAAATTTATTTGCAACTTTAGTTTTAAGACTGTTTCAGCTAATTTTTTCCCGATTTAGTGTACTGATGTCTGTGGTGATGTTATGTGACGGTTAGTGTAAACTTATTTGATATAACCAAATTATTATTTTTTTTTAATTTTACTTTAACAGGAAATTCAAGCATGTTTTGTATATTAAGCTTATAAAAGAAATGATTCATGGTCAAGTGGTGATATTTAAATAAATTATATTTAACTCAACTCGGTTCAACGCTGAAGGAGTTGTACTTATTAAATATATTAAAGCCAGTTTTTAAGGCTAACATGAAGACCTATTTTGTATTCAACAGCTTTACCAAGTCTACCGATTATTGCTCAAAATAAGACTGCAATTATCAATAACGCTATTGAGTACATGCCGTCATAAACAATGGGAGCGAGAAACATACTCCTAACCATTTACACATTAAGCGGAAAAAAATATATATCTCCCATTGCCCCTCTAATACCCCTTCCACTTTAAACGCCTGTTATTACAATGTAATAATGAAGTCATCCTAAACAGTTCTGAGTATAAATTACCTGGCTTGATTTCCAAAATGACAAATAATTCATTATGAATCAGTCATGAATTTGTGACACAATTTAATATATGGCTGTAACAGTTCACCATTGATGACTGTCAAAAGGCAACAAGAGGACATCTTTTTAGATATGTTATCAAATTGGAGATGCTATTTTATGAATTGTATAATGACTATGCTCATGTCTACTACACGATCGGGACCGATGAGACTACTTAAGACCTTTAAAGTTGAGACCTTTAAAGACTTACATCAGTTGGTTCATTTGTTCAGCCGCAGGTGATATCGTTTTCATAATTTTGCTCAACTGAGGAATGCCTTTTTTATATTTTTCTTTCTTCAGTGATGAGGGGAGGTTCTACTGGGGATAGTTCAATGCAAAACATTTAGTACTGTGAACTAGAATGATATAAACTTCCTACCAGTTGATAATGTATCCCTGTTAGATGTGATTGTAAATGTCATTGTAGATAAGGATGTGTTGCTTTCCACGTGAGCGTGATGCAGTTGGGGAGGAGAGACGAATGAAGCTAGGGGCGAGGGGTAGAAGGGGGTGAGTATCACTCCATCATTTGTAACGTAAACTCACATGTGATATATGTGTAGCGATGTTTTGTTATCCTTCAAAATATACACCGTAGTCCCATTGAGTAGCAATAGCTGTCATCTATTTTTTTATCTTAAGAGAAACGACTCCAGGAAGACTACCGTACCGCTGTTGAAGCATGAGACGCCAGATCGAAGAAGTTAGGTTATTTATGCTAATCAATTTGTTACAATCAATTAAAAATTAAACTAGTAACCATGCGCCTCAGCATTTAGCTTCAGATGGCGCTGTACCACTGCATAACAAAGGAAATTATTGAATTTTAACCTCATATTTCTTCAGGTGATAAAGAGTAGATAGATAATGCGTTATTAAATGTTCTGGTAAGCAGTAGAGCGCCTGTTATACACTTATTTAAGTATTTAGTGTGTGTGTGTGTAACTGTTCATGTAGCAATCAATATTCTTATTCGGCTATTGATTCTATTTCTGTGAATAAACACTTTTACATGTAAAATTAAATGATATATTGTTATCATATTTGTTCTTATAGATTACAGAGAACAACTTTCTCGAGTGGAATGTCTTCATCTGTATCTCTTATGTATCTCATCCAGCTATTGGCATTGGAATTACCTTGAACACCTGGCCACCTTCCATTGACAGTCGTTTCATCTGTCGCAATATCCTGTAATTGCAAATCAAGCAATAATACAAACCAAAAATATAGTTATGGTGGTCCTGAAGAAACAGACGAGTTGAACACTTACTGCGTTAGAAAAACCCGACAACTAGTCAAAAATACAATATTTGTCGTGTTGTCCGGGTTACGTGCAGCACAACAACTCCTCACGTTGGTAATCATCGTCAAAATACCAATGCATAGTGTAGCTTGTCAACTCGGTAAAATTATTATAATACTTTGTCGAGGTGTGTACAATTTGCCTTTCCCATCAGAAACAACATAATGTCTTCATTCACCCGTGTCGTTATTTCATTGTGTCGAGAAGAATATGGTTCGGTATCAATGATTGGTAAATTTAACAATTGCAAGGTGGCTTGGTTGTGAATGAGATGACTAATTAACAGTAAAGTTACAACCAATTATAATTTGTTTGTTCGCTTGTCGAGACATGTTTTCGTTGGTGTTCGGGATTGGGGGAAATTGAGCCTGCGGACGTGCCGACCGTTTGTAATTTTGTAGATGTGTCGTGTTCAGTTCTGTGTGTGTGTGTGGGGGGGGGGTGGGTATTGTTTCAGGTGGATGTGTGTGGTAATTATTTCTTGCTGATAGTTTAGTTACTGTGTGGGTAGGGTTTGGTCTTTAATGCATTTTGTGCCGTAATGTTTCAATTAAGCTGGGCTGCCTAAAAGTTCCATATCAGAACAAATTTTGTGAGTAACTGTCAATAACTTTCATGTAATTAAGTAAAATAAAATAAAACTCTTCGCAAAATGCTTATCCACTAGAGAGCCTGTGTATTAGAATGTGTGAAAGTAAATTGGCCTGACCGTTTGGAAAAAACACCTTACTGTCAGGGGCCATAGTGCCAGAAGGGTGCATGAAGCCATTCAGAGAGTCCGCTCCCTTTCCAGATCATCTACTTTGGCAGTGAAGAACGAAAATTGATTGAAAAAAGATTGCGACAACAAGCTGCCCCTGGTTGTTACTTTCCACCCAAATCTTCCTCCTCTTCAGAAAATCACCTATAACAACCACAACATTCTCCTCACTTCAGATAGAATCCAACGAGCCGTCCCTGAAAAACCCACCATCGCCTACAGACGACCACGCAACCTACGAGACCTTCTTGTGCGTGCTGCTGTTCCACCTCTAACTTCTAATCCTACACCCATTCAGCATGGTACTTTCAAATGTGATCGTACTTTGAGATGCATCATCTGCAGCCACCACATTGTTGAATCCGATTCCATCACTAGCCACAGCATGCAACTCACACACAAGACTAAGGGTCACATCACTTGCACAACCACCAATGTCATCTATCTGATCTCTTGTAGAGTTTGCGGCATCCAGTATGTTGGCGAAACCAAAACCACCCTCAAGAAGCGATTCTATGGTCACAGATCCACAGTCAACACCTTGAAGACTGAGACCCCAGTTGGAGAACATTTTAACCTTCCCAACCATACATACCATTAACGACATGTTCCTACAGGGGATTGAATCCTTAGGTAGCCGTCCTGACCTAGTACGAATCAGCAGAGAGAGGCTGTGGATGCAACGCCTTCGCACCATTCAACCTCATGGGCTCAACATTCAGGAAGGACATGACTAACTTTTCCTCTGTCCTCCCTCCTTCTCCCCCTGTTCACTCCCCCCCATCACTCCTCTTCTCACAGCTCTCTTCCACTCCCTTTTTTCTCCACACCTTTCTGTCTTTGTCCTTCTCCAGTTTATTCCCTACCCAGTTCCTTTAACCCTCCCTTTGTCCCTCCACTGTTTATCTCCTACCTCTTCATTTCCACTCTTGCTTTCTTCTCTCCATCCCTTGTCTACTAGTCCCCTTACATGTATCTCATTGTGTTCACCGTGCTCATTAACATGTCTGTATTCTGTGCGTGTTTTTGTCCCTTCTGTTACTGTTACTTGTCATTTAGCCTCTGGAGAAGATCCTGCTAGGATCGAAACGTCAGGCCAACTTACTTTTACACATGAAATAAAGTATTAGGGGAAAACGTCATACTTACGAAAACAACTGCTGATATGTAAATTACACACAATTATTAACCAGGCAGTTCAAATTCGACATTGTATCCAATACTTGTTCAATCCACTGTCTTAAAATCGTAACCCATTTATTTCTCTGACTTTTGATTGCATATAATGTGGGACCTCAACAAAATTGCCTATTGCTGTCCACAAATTTAAGCTGTTTTAACCTGTAAAAAAATATGTCAAGAAAATGCTTGGTGTATATTCTAAAGAATATTTATAATTCCTATGTAAACATTATTAATTGAAACAAGTTCAATGCCGATGTTAAATTTACAGTTGTCAACAAAAAAGACTTCTCCAAAAAATTATTAAAAGTGTCTTTTATTTGCGCTAAAATATTATAATAACTAGCCCGCTCCATCATCTACATAGTTGGCCGGTGAATGCCAGCTGAACATACACTCTTCAATCACAAATTCACATGTTGGCTACCCAGGGCAAAAGCTAGAACCAGATTTTCAAAGAATTATGCGGGGAACAGTTACTTCTGCACCCAAGTTTTCGTAAAAAGATTTCTGTTTTGTATCAGGAAAGTTTCAGTTCTGTGATCGTAAATGGGTTTTGTTCAGAGGTTTTTAATGTAGAGAGGTGATGCGCCAGGGGTGCCCTCTGTCTCCATTACTTTATGTTTTGATTAGCGAGTCCCTATCCCGTCTTTTGGAAAGGAACTCGAGACTTGTTCCATTCGTTGGGCCAGAGGGTGTCAAAGTGAAATGCGTTCAATATACAGATGACGTCACGTGTGTGGTTTCAAGTAGGGCTCCTTTCGCGCCCTCTCATAGGATTTATCTATCTTTGAGTGAGCTACCGGGGCGAAGTTGAATCCGAACAAAACAAAGGGCCTTCGCCTTGGTAGCTGGAGATACTTACCATTCGGTGCATCGTGGTCGGATCAGAATAAGTAATGGTATATGGTTCGGCTACGTGATTTCACCTGGAAAGAGAGGGCTGAGGTATTTGAGAGCAGGCTCAAAACCTTTGGCACCCGCTGACTTTCGATCTTGGGAAAGTCATTGTTATCAATCGTTTTGTTTCGCCAATCTTGTGGTACCCGGGCGCGGTGTACCCAATTCCGCGTCCTGGTGCGGTTGGAGAGAGCGATATTTTCATTCGTTTGGTCTGGTAGTACAGAGCTTATTTAAGCAATTGTTTGTAGCAGTAACTGACCCAGGGTTGCCTTGCTCATATTTTGTACGATTTTGTGGCGGGTTGCACTTGCGTCGATGGGTCCCGGCGCTGTTTAGCAACAGAGAACCGCATAGTAGTACTCCAAGCAGGGTGGTGCGTGTCATTTGCTCCGCTCTTATTGAATTGCTCCCTGTTGACCTGTCACGGCTGACCCTCGTTCACAGTTCCTTGTGGGATAGGGCCTTGAATGCAATATTTGGACAGGGACGTCATTCTGCCGAAATATGGCGTTCGGTGCATTCAACTTGGATCAACGCGATCTTGACTGGAGAATTGCACACGGTGCCTTGGTGACCAATCTGAAAATGTTTCATTGGCGATTGGGTGATGGACTGTGCCCAAGGACCGGCTGTGACAGCTTAGAGAGTACTGCCTATGTTTTTTTGGCATTGTTCCTTTGTTTTAAGCTTGTGGGAGTGGTTCCAGACCTGGACCGACCGTTTAACGGGATACCGATCATGGTCGGTAAGACAAGGTTTTGTTTTATATGGGGTAGATCCTCCAGTTTGTTCTGTTGCTGTGTTGCACCGTAATATTTGTGTTTGTTCTATTTTGAAAAAAAAACTTATTTGGAGGAAAAGATGTAATATATTTTAAAGGGGAAAATTTGCCAGTTGCAAGGCAGCCCTGGAGGCGGTGAAGTGTGGCATTTGCCTTCAGGTTGAAGGAGATTTCCCCGTTTACCTGGGCTGCATTTTTTGGAAGCTAGTGTGCTAGGGAGGGGTGTCTCGTTTCGCTGCGTGCTGGTCGTCCTTTTGTGGTTTCTTGAAAGTTTGAGTGGGTGTGGTTGGGGATTTGTCTCTGCAGGTCGGTGGGCGTATTTACTTTTTGGCTCGCTTGACTTGGGATTCGTTTGTCAGAATGGGATGGTTGGGTAGTGCCGTTTGGCCGTGACGTTTTGGATCCCACAGGGCGGCTCACGTAATAAGCAGAACTAAAGAAATTAGTTCTCCTTAAGTAGCATACTTCTTCAAAACAAAACGTAAAATTCTCTACTTTGGTTCGTTAGTATCCAATAAAACAAGACAGCTAACATTTGAACGCATTTGAGCTAAAAACAACCTTACAAAAAGTTGCAAGCAACAAAGGTTAACCGTATTTATCCCCCCTCCCCTCCCCTTCCCCTCCCCTCCCCTCCCCTCCCCCTCTCAGAAACAACTTAAAGTGCAATTTGAAAAAAATGTGGATATCTATCATTAGGTGTCTGGTAGGTAGGGTAATCTACGTAGAACTACTCCTAATAGCTAAAATGAATATATGAATAAGATAATGTTTTCTGGTTCCTTTAAACTCTGGTGAACAAAATAATGACAACATGACTTAGGAAAAGTTAACCCTCTTCACAAACTTGATTACAATTTCAGACCAAGATATCAAAGATTTAACACCATCACAGTTCATCCTCCAAATCATCTTCCCCTGCATCAACAATCTCAACATCTTCTTGGAAGTTGCTGCAATTTCTACATTTACATAGGTCTGTACACGGCAGCTGTGCATTCATACAGGAACATCTTCCATTAAGACATTTGCCGAGTCTACAGCTACAACTGACACACTGAAGCAAAACATCTGGGGCAGGTGGCTTCGTCATCCAAGTGAGTATAAGGTCATCATTTTCAAGTTTCCATCCATGTCCCTCTGGTGAGGGTGTATCAATTCTTTGCTGTAATGCCCTACTGTGAATAGCAGCCTGGTAGGTGCAGCGCTTCACATGCTGGATCAGAGCATCTTTTGTTGGTGGTAAACTCTGCTCTGAGGATGGAAATGAACAGAACACCTTGTACCTTGTACCATGAAATTGGATATTTTTGAGTCTCACATCTTAAGGATGGGGTACCGATATACTTACAATTCAGCTAGAAATATTTTGCAAATTACTTTAAGAATTTCAATGGAAAGTTAAACCTGATATTGCATCTCAAAGCGTTTAGAGAATTTTTTGCATTTTTCTTGGGGGAGGACCCCCATATTCCAAAAGTCCTAGATCCACCCCTGAACACTCAATGAACCACTCATAGAATACAGTACTTTACCTTTCAGGATCTGTATCAGTCATCCTGGTCAAGAATCGTATGTAGTTCCTTCAACATAGAGAGTGGTACCTCCCTTCAAAGGCAACACAGTCTTTCCCTCTAAAATGCATCAAAATGGGCGCATCATTTTCCCGTTAGGCTTCTTGTCAAACGAATCCTTTCATAAAATGAAATAAAAAAAGCAAATTGGTTTGCATTTTGTGTTGATAAAAATGTTAGTTTGGACTAGTAAGAATTAAGACAATTTCATTTATATACCACATGTTTTGCTTATCTTTTGATCATCTTCTATGGACGAGCAAAGATTCATTCAAATTTTTGCAAACCAGTGTCATGCAAATCAGATGACCATGCCACTAATTAAATTATGTTCAGGTCCAACACTGTGCCCTTTGACTTGGATTCTATCCCTCAAGAGCTCCTGATGTTGCTTTATGCAACTTCTCTTTACACTTCAACTATGCCACAGAAGTACAAGTAGAGTTGTGTAGTATGCTTAGGCTGACCTCCATCGAAAGTCTCTTTCTGCTGCAGCTTGTCCTGCACCCGTTTGCAACGCCGAGTAATGTATGAGTTTCTTTTTTCCACATATAATACATTATATAGGCAATATACCTGGGGCCTGTTTCACAAAACTCGACTTACGCACACAGGACTTATTGCTGTACGGACTCGACTTACACTAAGATGCGTCTTAGTAAAGTACTGTTTGGATCTCGGTTTCACAAAACTGTTCTTCACTAAGACGTGTCTTAAGATGCGTACATTTAATTTTTGTTGACATGAACGAGGCTGTGAACTTAAACCGCGAAAAGTTTAACAGTTCATCGCACGAACGATATTTACAATTGCGAGATATGGGAAAGGTAAATACTAAGCAAAATGCCTTTTATAATCACAATATTTGGCCAAAACTTACGTTATATTAATATTTTGACGTCAATAGACGGAGGGACTTCTCATGCAGTTATCGAGACATACAATTGTCTCCTACGTTGTAATTAATAAGCTACAGTGCAGACTATATGGGACCAAAAAGCCTAGTAACCATATTTAGCGCTTTAACCGTAATCCAAGAATAGGCCAAGGGTTAGCAATTATCAGTATAAGGCCTAGGCCTACTATGCTAATGTTTTCCCAATCCGAGTCAGGAAGCCGCTAAGGCTGATCGCGAGGAACCCACACTACAGTCCTCTTTAAGGGCTAGGCTAGTATGGGATAGCATACAGTCGTAAGGTAGATCATAGCATGTTTCAAGTTACTACTAATAGTAATACTATACTAGCCTACGTAGGCTTAGTTATACTGCTATAGCCTACATGCTACAACTTTACAAAGCCAAAAGCTAGTCTATGGGCCTAGGCTTAGGTAGGCTATGGCGTCAGTGCCGAAGTGGCTACTGTGCATGCGATGTAGGCCTAGTAGCCTAGACCTACTTACCTTTTGCCGCCATGAATGTTTACATATGTTAAGCCTATTTACAGGATGCTATTAGCCTAGTACAGTGTAAGTTGGTGAACGTGTATGCCAGTCCTATAAGAAATTAGGCCTAACCTAGTTGAATATAGTGTAGCAGCATAGCAAACCTATTGTGCATTTTGTGATACAAGCACCAAATTTTGCACACTTGAACATTAACATATTGCGAACATTTTTAGATATTGGGCCACTGGGAATTCTTTCTTTATGTCCGCCATATTGGATTTCAAAATGGCCGCCATTTGAAATCTACATTTGCGATTATCTCTGGGTCTAATGCTGCTATTTACTTCATTTTGGTATCTAAATGTATGTTTTTGGGGGCAAGGAATCCAATGGTAACAATCTGCATTGCGTATTTTTACCAATGGGCCGCCATATTGGATTTCAAAATGGCTGCTTTACATTACATGGCCGCAAGCGCGCAAGATTTGCGTTCCGGTTTCCGGTGATTTTCAAAAAATCCCAAATCCTACACCGAACACCCCCCAGACCTGGAAAATAGCTTGTTTGAAAGACGACAGAATAAGCTTTCATTTGATTGTTTTTTTAGGGGGGTTAGTGCAGGAAAAATTTGTCAAAATTTTCCCCCAATTTTTGTTTACATTAAAAAAATGCTAAAAAATGCCGAACACCGGCTACGCGTTCAAAAAAATCCAGCACCAAGCCCCAAACCCCCACCCCACCAAGTTTGGTGTTTTTATGTAGCTAAATATGTCTTCTAAGCAGTATGCATGGCATTAGACTCATTCCTAACTTAGTCTGGCCAAAATCTGTGGAAACGACTCCAAAAATCGTCCAAAAACTCATAATTTCCTACCCACAGAAATTAATTCATAGCTGCCAGCAGGAATGTCCTACACAGGCCCCCAATGGCTTCCGTAGCAGCTGAGAACTTCCTGCTTACAACTCTGAAACAATAACAAGCTGTAGGGTGCTGAAAAGTTCCGGTTACTTCAGTCAAATTTTGTACCCCTGAATGAGTTGTTCACATTCAAGCAGTCGAGTTGGCCAGTGAGGATTATTACAGAGAAGACCCCCAAAACAGATGAAATTTTCATGTTAAACACCTTTGAAATAAAACATAAGCTTTGGTAAGAATAAAATATTGAAATAAATAAATTTAGGCCTAATTTTAGGAACCCTGTCATTAGGCCAGCATGAGTCACCAACGTTAGTGCATACACTGTACATATAGTGAAGGGACTGGTTGTGCGAAAACCAAAAATTACTGAGTCAATGAGACTGAGTTAGTTTTAGGCATAAAATAATGAGTTTTTGGTGGTTTTGGATGGAATAAGAAATGAAAGGAGGAAGAATAACTTGTTCCGGGGTAATGTCAAGCAAAACGGCGTTTGGCGGTGCGGGTCGTTACGGGGAGGGGGCCGCAAAGCCGCAACGCGGGGTTCCGGCTAATTTGCATAGTCATCTGTCCCACGTCGCTGCTTCCACTCTTCCTGGAAAGTGCCCACACTGTGGCCATGATCCGGCATTCAATGGACGTTGTGAAGAAAGCTGTAGAACACCTGAATCCTGGACAGACACCAGTGGTCACCTTGGATCAGCCACTGTTTGCTTTGGCCAAGCAGATACAGTGGAAGTGGCAAGAGAGTTATGGTGAAGACCACATAGTGGTGATGTTTGGTGGTCTCCACATAGAGATGGCGGCACTGAAAACACTGGGGGACTGGCTGCAAGGGAGTGGTTGGGTGCAAGCACTTGTGCAAGCCGAGATTGCGACAGCAGGGACAGCAGACTCATTCCTGCGAGCATCTCATGTCTTACGCACAAGAAGAGCACATCAAGTGACTGCAGCAGCACTGTACATCCTGCAACACCATGCCCACAACCACTACTGTCTGGGAGAAACCAGGGATGCAGAGGACCTTCCTGCGTTTGAAGACTGGTGTCGCCAGAGACGAGACAACATCCCCCAGTTTCGCTATTGGGCAACTGTGCTCGAACTAGATCTGTTGGTTCTAGTGTATGTGCGTTCTCTCAGGCAGGGATCGTTGATGATGTACCTCGATGCTCTGACAGAGCTGGTCACCTGGTTCCACGCACTAGATCATACCCACTATGCTAGGTGGATACCAGTGCACCTGAAGGACATGGCCGAACTCACTACCAAACACCCGGACGTAGCCAAGAAATTCAGTGAAGGCCATTTCACAGTTCAGAAAACACAGAGGGTGTTCTCTTCAATCCCGATTGACCAGGCACATGAGCAGAATAATGCCTGCATCAAAGGAGACGGTGGCTCAGTTGGGCTCACTGACAACCCTAGTGCCCTTCGTCGCTGGATGGTTGCGGGACCAGAAGTTGCTAGGGTGATCGAAGAATTCCATGACGGGAACCAATACTGGAGACGGCAAACAGCAGACACACGTCATCATGATCAGACGCCAAGTGTACAGGCCTCATTTGTGAAAGATGTTCGCTCTCTCGTCGGTGTCTTAGAGGAGATGGGCAACCCATTCGAGGAGAAGAGTCAGGATCTAGTCACACTGGACACAAAGGACATCGCAGGTCCTGCAGCCGTGGAGACCGTGATGAATGCCAAGAGGATTGGCCAAGAGCAGTTCGAGGCTTTCACCAGAGAGTGTCTGTTGGACAGAACAAAGGCATTGGACAACCCCATTCGTCGTAACAAGCTGAAGGTGTTCAGCACTTCCACTCCAAGAAACCAGAGCAAAGGTCAGCAACAGCTCACCTCCGTCAAGAATGACCGTGAACTCTTCGCACGCCTGTACATTAGCTGCAAGACGAAGGATGGAAACCTTGAGGAGTTTTTTTCGTCACGAGAACCAGGCATGTCCTCCTGCACTGTCTGCTGGTGGAAACCTCTTCACTGGTACCAAGAATGATCTCATCACATGCTTGGAAGAAGTCTCCAACGCCAAGACAGAGACTCCTGTCACTACCTGTATAGTGCTTGATGGAGCAGCCATCGTCCAGATGCTGAAGCCGGCTGCATTAAAGACCTTTGAAGAGTATGCACATCAGATCTTCATCCCATATATATCTACGAAGCTGCAAACAGTGTCACGCCTGGATCTGGTCTGGGATACTTGCCTTGCTGATTCACTGAAAGGTAGTACACGTGCAAAGCGGGGACAGGGCGTGCGGAGACGTGTGGTGGCCGCCGCAGCCATACCAGGAAACTGGCAGAACTTCCTACGAGTGGACAGCAACAAGACCGAGTTGTTCAGGTTCCCCTCAGCAGCTCTCATGGAATGGTTTGACCAGGAGGACAAGCAACTCGGCATTACTGATGGAGAGGCAGTGCTCAGCAAGCCACTACTACCAGATCTGACCTCACTCGCCCCATGTAACCATGAAGAGGCTGACAGTCGGATGTTGCTGCATGCATCTTATGCAGCCAAGCATGGACACCATTCAATAGTCATCCGGACTGTAGACACCGATGTTGTGGTGCTGGCAGTGTCCGTGGTACAGGAGTTGCAACCAGAAGACGAACTATGGCTGGCATTTGGAACAGGCCAAAGATTCCGTTACCTAGCAGCACACGAAATAACAGCTGGACTGGGACGAGAGAAGGCTCGTGCACTGCCAATGTTCCACGCTCTAACTGGATGCGACACTGTGTCCAGTTTTGCCAGACATGGCAAGAAGACTGCGTGGGCAGTCTGGACGGTACTGCCAGAACTCACTGAGGGGCTGCTGCTGCTGTCCTCCGCACCACGTGACATACCAAACGATGCAACGTGCATCATCGAGAGGTTCGTGATCCTGTTGTATGATCGAACCAGCAAATGCACGGACATTGACACGGCCAGGAGGAAACTCTTCGCAAGGAAGAACGATGTGCAGCTGATCCCTCCAACGAAGGCAGCTTTAGAGGAACATGTCAAGAGGGCAGTGTATCAAGGTGGCCATGTGTGGGGTCAGATACTGCTGCCGGCACCAGAGCTCCCTCCACCAACCAACTGGGGTTGGTCAATGACTGGAGGACACTACACACCATACTGGACCAGGCTACCTGAGGCAGCTCACAGCTGCACTGAGCTGGTTTCTTGCAAGTGCCAGAAAGGGTGTGTGAGGCGCTGCAAATGCGAGAAGGCTGCCCTTCAGTGCACAGCCCTCTGTGTGTGTGAAGGGGACTGCACATGACGATGAGTCCACAACATACATGTACTTGTGGCAGTGCTGAACTTGTTAACATGACACTGTTTATGTACACGTATCTTCAGTACCGATATATACCTAGCCTCAGATACCAAGTAGGCTGAGGGGGCTGCAGCCTCTTACCAGGCTGCAGCCCTCTCAGCCTACTTAAGAATTGTGCATGGATTGTGCATTGGATTGTGAAATTGGTACCATTGGATTCCTTGCCCCCAAAAAACATACATTTAGACACCAAAATGAAGTCAATAGCAGCATTTGACCCAGAGATAATCGCAAATGTAGATTTCAAATGGCGGCCATTTTGAAATCCAATATGGCGGACATAACGAGAGGGTGGGCGGGGGCGGGGGCAAGGTTTGTCGATTGCTAGCTAATGCCTATTTGTCCAATCATTTATGTTGAGGAATGTAGATTCAAATTTTAGGGGTTTGCAATAGGGAGCCTCTAAATTAAAGGGCGGCCAGGTGACGCCATAAGCACTATATGATATAACTATTGATGGTTTCTCCTCAACAAAATGGGCGATTCTTCCATGGCAGGGGGCAGCGTTTTCTGACAGAGGGCCATAGTAATAATAATAACTTCATAAATTCAACGTACTTTGAGAAGTTTAACTAATATATTATCAATTGTTATTGCAGGTGGTGGTCCTCCGGTGCTGGAAGATCCTCTCTATGAGAAAGTTCTGGGGGTGATAGCCAAAGAGGTGGTTTGCGGCATATTGTCTGAGGATGATATTGCAAGCTCACAGGTATTGAACATTAGCCTACATTACATTAACCTCATATGTATCGACCTGCAAACAATCCCGTGGGTATCGCCACATCTTCACTAGTTATACAGAGCTCGTTACTGGCCTGGGCCATTTACTACCTGGGCCCATGTACTACATAAAGTGGTAATCTGTGGTGTTTTGTTAGTCCCAGTGTGTGGCAGACCCAGCACAGGAGATTTTCTCTTTTCCCTCGAGTACATGTGTTTTTGTCTGGGCTCTTGTACGAGGTAGGGCCGCTCCCGTTGTTGGTTTTGTGCACCCAGCAAGGTAATCCTTCATTTATTTATTACTTTTTAATAACTCTTTCAGGAGACCCTCTATTCTGATGAATCAGAATATGCCTTGATGTCAACTCCATCTGTGCCATCTCCAGTAGAGCCACTACGACCACAGATGAGTTTCCAAAATCGACCTGCAGCAGTGAGGCAATGCCAGATTCAGGAGGAGCTCTCGGCTATTCAGCGTGCTAAACTGGCGGCAAAAAAGGAACAAACAACTGTTCTCCGCTCCATTTTAGATGTCCTGCATGAAATATACAAAGACAAATCTGCTTGTGCAGTAGATATGCTGAATAACATGCAATGCACCTTAAAATGTATTTCCACACATCTGCAATATTTAAAAGTCTTAATACTTGTTTGCTGATGAATTTCGGAAAACAATTGGAGCATAATCGTTTGGGCGGGGCTTCCAAATTTTGATTGAAGTTTGAAGAATCTATGGACTTGTTAAAAGATCTGGCAAATTTTATTCAGCTCAAATTTTTTAACGACAGATAACTCAATAAATATAATGACTATTGATATCAAATTGCACAGAACGGTGTCATTTACACTGAGCTTTTAGTTCAAGCTGGAAAGGTCATAGTTTAAATTTGGCAAAAAAGTATTGAGACTTTCTTGTGCATGCTGCTGTTCCACCTCTGAATTCTAACCCTACACCCATTCAGCATGGTACTTTCAAATGTGATCGTACTTTGAGATACAAGGGTCACATATCTTGCACAAGCTCTAATGTCATCTATCTCTTGTAGAGTTTGCGGCATCCAGTATGTTGGTGAAACCAAACCCATCCCCAAGAAGTGGTTCTGTGGTCACAGTCAACACCATGAAGACTGAGACCCCAATTGCAGAGCACTTTAACCTTCCCAACCATACCATTAGTTACATGTCCCTATAGGGGATTGAATCTTCAGGTAGCCGTCCTGACCTAGTACGAATCACCAGAGAGACTGTGGATGCAATGCCTTCAAACCATTTAACCTCATGGGCTCAACATTAAGGAAGGACATGTGTAACCTTTCTTCTGCTTCCCCACTCCTCTCCCCCTCCTGTCACCCATCTTCTCGAAGCTCTCTTCCACGTTTTCTCTCCACACCTTTCTGTCTTTGTCCTTCAATAGTTTATTCCTATCCTCTTCCCTTAATCCTCTCTTAGTCCCTTTACAGTTTATCTCCTCTTCCCGTTGTTGGTTTATTTCTTCTATCCCTCCCTTGTCTACTAATCCTCTTACATCTATCACTTTTGTGTTTACCCTGCTCATTAACCTGACTGTATTCTGTGCGTGTATTTGTCCCTTCTGTTATTGTTATTTGTCATTCATCCTACTAGGATCAAAGCGTCAGGTCAATTTACTTTTACTCATTCTCTTGCACAGGCTCTTTAGTGGATAAGCAGTTTTCTAACAGTTTTGTTTCATTTTAACAACAAATTGTTTGAGGATACCCATAATAATACCCAATTTTTCAGGCAAAAGTTTCAAAAGGTGTTGGGTGAGGGTAGGGATGGGAGGTTTTGAGTGGAGGGTGGGCTGATAGCTGGGAGTTATGAGTGGGGAAATGTGGGAAAGTAGTGGCAAGAGTCAGGTGGTTTTGAATGTGGATACATATATTTATGTATATTTTCAGAGTTAAGCAGGGAGTGCGCTACTCGTTCAGTCATAAAGGTTTCTTAGAACACTTCCTTTCACAACTCTTTGTATTTTTTAAAATTATTATTATCAATTATTATTATTATTATTATATATATATATATATATATTCAGAGTTAAGCAGGGAGTGCGCTACTCGTTCAGTCATAAAGGTTTCTTAGAACACTTCCTTTCACAACTCTTTGTATTTTTTAAAATTATTATTATCAATTATTATTATTATTATTATTATTATTATTATAATGTATATATATATATATATATATATATATTGTTACGAGGGCCCAATGTAGCCTAACGCTAGTTACTGCTAATGAGAAACCTAATGTTATATGATAGAAAGTATTTAAAATTGCCTACGTGATAAATCAGTATTTGAGAAATTAGGTCGGGTTACCGTGTCAGAATGTTATAATACACGATTGTTCTGGTATATTCCTTATGATGACACGCTGGTCTCGGGTTAATTCTACACTTCCTTCAGAAGTTTGAAGAGGACTTTGCTGTGAAAGTACAGTTTTCCAGTGTTTATTTCGGAGAAGGTGAAGAATTTCTGTCTCCGTTGAGGAAGTTCGTTACGCCAGGAGTTGGTGGCTATAAAGCTGATTTTGGACTGACTCTGGTAATATTTAGTCGGCGAGAAGTTCGACTTGTGCTTCACTCTATTGTGGCTGGAAGTCCGTCTTCTATTTTGGAGCATCGCCGGAAAGAAGGTGACTGCTGTTTCTGGGATCGCGAGAAACTTCGTTGAGGACCAGTGAATTTCGCGGTACAACGGACCGAGAATCGTCGTCATCGAGGTCGTGGCCGCTGAGGGATATCGCCGTTGGAAGAGACCAGCGTGTTTTAAAGTGTATCCTATCTTGTTAAGTTTGTGAGTAATTTTCTATATATTTGTAATTACCACTTATTGTTGTTGGTTCGAAATCCATTGTTCAATATAGTTTACGTTCTCATTTAAAATCTCTAGACTTGTCAATTTGTCTGTGTTCCTTACGGAAACGAACCCAGGCTTGTGTCTCGTTAAAAATTAGTTATCGAGACTTCTCGCATTCCATCGTAACAAAATTGGGGGCCTATCCGGGAAAGGTTTACAACATTTGTGACCTATCCGTTTGAAAGGTTTACAACATTTGTGACCTATCCGTTTGAAAGGTTTACAACATTTGTGACCTATCCGTTTGAAGGGAATTCATTTGTAAGAATTATTGTTTTGCAAATTGTCTAGAGAGAAAACGTGAGAGAACATGGAGTTCGAGCCAGAGGAATTTCTCAAAGATGTAACTTGGGAGAAATTTGATGGCCTAAAGAAGCCAGATTTGATGGCATTAGCCAAATATTATAGCTTAGGCGTAAAGCAAGCAACGAGGAAACAAGTTGTTAAGAATGCGTTGATCGATGTATTAGTTGACGAAGAAATTCTCGATGAGTCATGTTTGGGGGAAAAGGTTGACATTCTGACAGAATCGGAATCTGACTCATCATCCTCCTCGTCAGCTCCTCGATCACAATCATATTTTGATGCCTCGAGATATATTAAATTGGTGCCGAAATTTACCGAGATAGAGGTAGACACTTTGAGAAAGTGGCTGCGAATATGAAGTGGCCGAAAGAGGTGTGGACGCTGCTTTTACAGAGTAGTTTTGTTGGGAAGGCACGGGAAGTGTATACGGCTCTCCCTATGGAAAAGAGTGAAAACTACGATGAAGTGAAGCAGGCGATCCTCAAAGCCTATGAGCTGGTGCCAGAGGCATACCGACAGAAATTTAGAGGGGCTAGAAAAAATGATAATCAGACACATGTAGAATTTGCCAGAATAAAGGGGCAAATGTTTGATAGGTGGCTCCACTCTAAGGATGTAGGGGAGAATTTTGTCAAATTACGACAATTGTTCCTGATTGAGGAATTTAAAAGATGTATCCACCCCGACATCAAAACTCATATTGATGAGAGAGTGATCGACACCTTGCATGCTGCGGCAAAGAAAGCAGATGACTATGCCCTGACCCACAAACTGAGCCCAAATAAGTTTTACCAGGCTAGGAGCCAGAAACCTAAAATAAACACAGAGGTAAAAGGGACACCCGATTCAAAGGGAAACAGCGGCAAATGGAATTCTGGGGGCACGAAACCACCAAGTGGGAGTGGATTCAAAAAGCAAGTTACTTGCTATAATTGTAACAAACCTGTTCATCTCATGTCACAATGTTATCTGCTACAAAATCAAAATTCTCAAAGAAAACAGGAGGGATTCTCAAAATCACTCCCTAATACAGTTGGATATGTTGCCTCACAGAGGAATTCGAATCGAATTGACAAAGAAATCCAAAAGAAGGAATTTGCTAAAAATCAAGTGAATAAGGTATTCCAACCATTCATTATGGAGGGTAGCATATCAATAAGTGATGATTTTTCGCCCCAACAAATTAAGATTTTTAGGGACACAGGTTGTTCACAGTCGCTCATTTTAGAAGAAACGTTGCCCTTTGGTGAACAGAGTTCGACTGGAATGTGTGCATTAATCCATGGGATAAAGATGGAGATTATCAGTGTTCCCTTACACAGAGTAACCCTAGAGTGTGGTTTGGTGTCCGGCCAAGTGCTGGTTGGTGTTATGTCGGAATTGCCGATAAAAGGTGTCTCCATGATGCTTGGAAATGACCTGGCAGGGGATAAGGTTCTCCCTAACCCCATTGTTACAAATACGCCCTCCAATGTTAGTAGCCACGAGGAAGATGAAATATTTCCTGCGTGTGTAATGACTAGGGCAATGAGTAAAAAGGCAGTCTCGGAAGTGGAGGAGTCTGAGAGCTGTCAGGGTGATGTCTTCAATTTGGAAGACACATTTTTTAAGGTGTTGAATGACACAGAAAGTAATTCGGGAGATACCCAAAAGGTAGAAAAAGAACATCCTTTGAGTCGCAACAATTTGATTTTAGAACAAAGTCGTGACCCTGAACTGATAGATTTAGTAAAAGGGGCAGTGACCCCACAAGAAGCGGAGAATAACCCTGTCTGCTTCTACAAACAAAATGGTGTGGTAATGAGAAAATGGCGACCGCTAGATGCACCTGCAGATGAGGAATGGCAAGTGGTGCACCAAATTGTTGTACCCAAGGTGTACCACACTGACGTCATGAGCATGGCCCATGACAGTCCAATGGCAGAACATTTAGGCGTCAGGAAAACCTGTGATAGGATTCTAAAACATTTTTGGTGGCCCAAAATCCGGAGTGATGTGGCTGATTACTGTAGGTCGTGCCATACATGTCAGGTGGTTGGGAAGCCCAACCAGAAAATACCGCCTGCACCTTTGAAACCAATCCCTGCTTTTGATGAGCCTTTTAGTAGAGTCATTATAGATTGCGTTGGTCCTCTCCCTAAAACGAGATCAGGCAGACAAATTTGGAGCAAGGTCAAGCCAAAATGAAACAATGGTATGACAAAAATGCAAAGAACAGACTGTTCAAACCAGGAATTATTCAACTATTGAAAAGGAATGTCTTGCACTCTTGTTATCACTGCAACATTTCGATGTATATTTGCATACTACTGTCTACCCTGTGCTTGTGTTCACTGATCATAATCCTCTCACTTTCATACATAGAATGAAGAATAAGAATCAAAGATTAATGAGATGGAGTTTAACTTTACAAGAGTACAATCTTGATGTGAGGCACATTAAAGGAAAAGACAATGTGATGGCAGATGCTTTGTCCAGATTCACATAAATTTATTGTATATATGACAAGACAAATATAATGTTACTATGCATGTGTATAAAGAACACTCAGAATTATTTATTATGCATAACTTAAAAGTTGTTTGATGAATGTTTAACGAAAATTTGTTCAAGTGTAACAAAGTTCATATTTTATGATATAGTATGTGATAAGATATAACAGAATGTAAGAGATAAGAAAGTTTTCATTACATTCAAACTTTCCTTTAATGGGGAGGGTGTTACGAGGGCCCAATGTAGCCTAACGCTAGTTACTGCTAATGAGAAACCTAATGTTATATGATAGAAAGTATTTAAAATTGCCTACGTGATAAATCAGTATTTGAGAAATTAGGTCGGGTTACCGTGTCAGAATGTTATAATACACGATTGTTCTGGTATATTCCTTATGATGACACGCTGGTCTCGGGTTAACGTCGCTTTACGTGAAATCGCGTGTAAGCTGTGCAATCTTCGTGGATTCTCTGGAACGTTCGCTAGATATGCAAAGGACTTCCAAGAATGGAGAAACTGGGTCAGGTGTATCGAGAAAGATCTGGAGGATTCTTGACATGGCGAATCGTATATAAAAGCCCGCCCAGATCGGAGAGTTTCTCAGTTTCTGAACGAATACAAGCGACGACACAGATTATACCATTCTACTATATATCGTCAGTGCTCAACTGCCAGTACTTTCTGAGGGATTGAGATATCAATACCAAGATTGATTCTACACTTCCATTCAGAAGTTTGAAGAGGACTTTACTGTGAAAGTACAGTTTTCCAGTGTTTATTTCGGAGAAGGTGAAGAATTTCTGTCTCCGTTGAGGAAGTTCGTTACGCCAGGAGTTGGTGGCTATAAAGCTGATTTTGGACTGACTCTGGTAATATTTAGTCGGCGAGAAGTTCGACTTGTGCTTCACTCTATTGTGGCTGGAAGTCCGTCTTCTATTTTGGAGCATCGCCGGAAAGAAGGTGACTGCTGTTTCTGGGATCGCGAGAAACTTCGTTGAGGACCAGTGAATTTCGCGGTACAACGGACCGAGAATCGTCGTCATCGAGGTCGTGGCCGCTGAGGGATATCGCCGTTGGAAGAGACCAGCGTATTTTAAAGTGTATCCTATCTTGTTAAGTTATGAGTAATTTTCTATATATTTGTAATTACCACTTGTTGTTGTTAGTTCGAAATCCATTGTTCAATATAGTTTACGTTCTCATTTAAAATCTCTAGACTTGTCAATTTGTCTGTGTTCCTTACGGAAACGAACCCAGGCTTGTGTCTCGTTAAAAATTAGTTATCGAGACCTCTCGCATTCCAACGTAACAATATATATATATATATATATATATATATATATATATATATATATATCTTGGCGCAGAGTGCTCTATGTCCGGTGGACAGAGCGAGAAACCTCAAACAGAATGTTGATTTGAGGGGAAGGCGATAGCCTGGTAGGTACAGTATGGTCTTATTGATGTAAGTATAACGTTAATCATATGAGGATCGTTTTGTATTTCAAACGTTGTGACTAATAATATTTAACTTACCGCACATTATATACGGAACTGGAAATTTAATGTTAATATTTACTCAAGATATTATAATGGATATATAGATGTTTGAAACATTTATATATCTATCTATCTATCTATATATATATATATATATATATATATATATATATATATATATATATATATATATATATATATATATAAAGCTGCAGGTTTAGTGGACTGTTACTGATTATTTAAGTTATGCGTTTTCTTACTTTTGATCCATCTTCTACTTTATGGTCACTATATAGTATTTACCCCGAGGGTTACTAGGAAACTATTGTGTTTGTATTCATTTTGGTATACTTGTACTTATATCCACGCAAAAGTTGTCGACTCATTGCAGAAGTTGAACCCCTCTTCCCTTGATCAACTGCATGTTGAGGTTACATTACAAGCACATGCTGGTTCTTAAAGGATGTGTTACATTAGTTTCTCTAAATTTCCTAATATTTATCATATTGACTGAGTTGATAAAGGTAAATAAACACAGCTTTTGTTAGATGAAATTCGGTTAAATCTTATTGTAATCATGTTTTTGGAATTCGAAATTGCCAGTTCTTTAACACAGAAACTGTAAAAGGCAGTTTACAGCCTGCTGTGAATTTCCTGAGCAATCTGGGCCCTTATTGCTAATCCAGCCGCTCGAGCTGCCCTTGGGTAGATCTCTGCCTGTGGATCATCTGGAAGGTGCTGGCTTATCTCATTGTCTGGTTCCTGCATATCTTTAGCCAAATTGGAGGACATCACATGCAACAATCGTTCGGCACGCTTGCTTGGGTCCAATATGCAATCCAACCATGATACACGGGAACTTCATTTTGAGCTGTCAATTGACCTGTTCGATGAATACCCTAGTTCTGGGATGAGCTCTGTGATTTGAGATGAATGGAGAATTTCTATTGGTAAAAAAATCTAAACAGGATTCAGACGACCTCAAACTGTTATATTTTTGGTCACTAAATATTTAATGGTAAATGATATCCAGGGGTGTTGGAACTGGAGGTGGGGGGGGGGGGGGAGGGGGAGGTAGGGTAACGGGACATATCTGCCCCCACCTTTTCGAAAAATGTAAAAAGTGCCTCTTTCGAGAATGAAAAGTGCCCCAGTTGCTCCCTTTAGAATATAAATTCACTATTAATATGGTTACAACTTCGTCACACCCCACTCCCCGGCCATAAATGATGACCCGCCCGCTTATCAGGAAGAAAAAACTCGTCCCCAAATTAACCTCCTTCGTGACATAGCCTTCATACCTGTTATATGAGATTTCGGCGGGTGATTGCGGTTCTGCGATGGGGGTCATCAGCCAAGGCTTCAGTGGGTATCCACTGTCTCCAATCAGGATACCTTGTTTGTTGCCGGCCTCAAACTCCTGCCCAATGCTTATATGTTGCAAGATTCTACTGTCATACGCAGAGCCCGGCTATCGGGCAACAACATTAATAATTATGTAATGACTGTTACACATGAGCTGCACGTTGATGGACTTAACGCGCTTTCGGTTTACATAAAAGTTAGGCATCCTCCCCAAGCCGCGAACCCTTCAGGAGAACGTGAATACATTCCACTGTACTCACAATGCGAGGGAATCCCGCAACATCGCTGAAACCCCGTTGTGTTGCCAAGACTTATTGTGGCGTGGTGGGGAACGCAATAACGTCGCCCTTTATCATGATCAGATGAGAGCTGACTCTCCGAACTATCCGACACGCACTCGCCTTAGTCACTCCGTGATGATCCCCGTGACCAGTGTGTACAGTTCCGGTCGCATAAAAGCGTAAAGCGATGCAGATCTGTAAGCGTCCGTCAATTGCATGACTTCTCTTGGTTGGATGATTCAATCCCGCAGAGAGCAAGTCAATCAACCTCATCAACCCTCTTCTCGTGAAACGATATTGCTCGTGCATGTCTTCATCATTGAAGTTGTTGAGAGGAGAATTTCGGTCCCAGAAAATTCGTTCTCTGCGTAGTCCAGCAGCAACTCTTTAGCCTAAGATCATTTGAAGTGCGGCCATTTTTGTATTTGATATCGTTCGTGTAAAGTGTAATATTTGCAGACTTAGCAGGTTAAAATTGGCGCCAATTCGATCGCATGACTAGAAATACACTAAGAACAGTCCCTAAGTCTAGTCGTAGACTAAGTCCCGTTAAGCTACTTGGTGAAGTGTGGACTAAGTCTTGTACGCGACTTAGTGCTTTGTGAAACTGGCCCCCAGAGCTTCTGCTTGGTTGCCTCGATCTTTTCCGTCGCTTCTTCGTTTCAAATCATATGGGGTCTCCTCTGGTACTGTCCGTTTTCTTGCAGTAATGATGCGTTTGCTATCAATGAACCGCCTTTAACACGTATCGTGGAACCCCATCATATGATGTTGAACACACGCTTGATCGTAGAAGGCCATCGAGTAACCCCATGTATTGGATTTGTTCGGCGATTTCATTGTCTCTGACGCTGAGATTAAGCCACTCTTTAGCGCAGGAAGTAACTTTATTCCATCGTATATTCGTCAGTGCCTTGACTGCTTCAAATTTTACAGAATCAATGTGCATTAATCACTGTATATTTTGTGTGGTGGAGACTGACTAGCTCCCGCGGGGGCCGCCATGTTTGTTGAGTGCACTCAGAGCTCATGGCTCATTGGACAATTCATATCACATGATACATAGAGAACTTTTGGATCTTTAATCTTCGTTACTTTATGTGTTCAATGCTGTAGAGAAAGTTTAGTCCCGCAGTTGCTGGAACGAAACAAGCAAATTTCGACCTTCAGCTGATGGCCTAATTCTGTGCAAAGATCCACGGAAATATTTCTAATTGAAAATCTCTTATCTTAAAGGCTAAGTAGACGATACCAAGTCTGTTATTGCAAATTATAAAATATTATAAATGCACTTGACTCTTTTTCTGTTCTTATTGATTATTTTTTGACTCTGCAAGATTCAACTATAGGATTAATCAAGGAATTCGTTCCATTTACTGATCAAAATAGTTTGGGGGAAATTTACCTTGTTTATAAAGACAAAAGACAAAAATTAAATTTTCTCCCGAATGACATTGAAAACGTCCGAACAATAACTTGTGTATAGTTAAGTTTCCAGTAGTAAATACATTATTACACTGCGTGTTTTTCTTGATTATTTGTGACCATTTAGAGTTTAATAAGCAGTTTATTCAATGATCGTCTTTGGTACTTGTTTAATACTATAAATATACGAAGAGACGGGAGAATTAGAAGAAAAATATATCATAAGTAAACAATATCTGTTGCCTTTTCATTAAAATACTGTAATTGACAAATTTCTTTCTTTCTGTCCAAGATTACAAACTTATAAATTGTTTAAATTTTCTCCATCACTTGGCATTTATATATAACAAACAAGTATACATAGTAGAATCATAGAGTGAACTGATTATACACGAATACGTACTCGGTTTATATGTGACATCTTCACCGAGTTCGAGCTTACTATTAGTCTTTCAAAGAATGTTCTTTCATTTATTGACATTTCTTAAAATCACTTTCACTTACACCTAAATATTCCCATTATTCTGTGTGATAATAAATCCCAGTTGATGGCTAACATTTATTACCTTGTTTTTTGTTATAGAATGGAAACTGATACTACTTAAAAGCACAATTAAATTACTTCTACTTAAGGTAATGTTTACACTGAATGCTTGGAATACTTCATATGTTGTCACGAACAGTTGTTTTGAATAATAGGCCAAAGCTACTTAAGGTGTCATAACTACGTTCACTTCTTCAGGAACAATAGACTATTCACACTTAACCAAGTTTTTTACTTTCCCCTCCGCTAATGAATGATAAATCTTTTCTGTGTTTTGGTTCTCTAGGGTATTCAAGGTAATAGAACAACTCTTATGTTAACAATTTAGTGAAGTAGATCGCATGAACTTTTGTTAATATGTATTTCATTAGGCAAATCGAAAGTCGGTTATAAATGACACTGTTCCTTGTGAACCTGTGTTTCATCAGATAGATACACCCATGGTTCAATCATAATCAGTATGTGAACATTATTCGGACCTTTATTGACGCCTGTTACTCACTTTCAACCTATGCGTAGCTGTCTGGGCCGATGGAGGTCCTTACGAGATCCATACATACACGAGTTAATTTTGTATACGTATACCTATCTTGAGTTAACGTTTCAGCTTGAATAACAGTCAACCTTAAAAATACCTAAAATATGTCAATGTTGTAAGGCAAGACACGATTACTTTACATTACTTTACAATGTATGTCTTAGAAATCGTATTGCCTCATTTGATGTACCTTTGATTCAAAATGACTGTTGATAAACGTCCATATGTACTCAATATCATGAACCAATCGAAATGGTTTACTATTCACTTTGTATAATAGTGGACCCAAGTAGATCCCGCAACAATAAAGCAGACTTTCCATTATAGGACTTTTCCTTCACGAAGACTGTTATTAAATATTGACCTTCATAATATCCATGATATAAACTTTCTATAAGCTGTTTTTAAGTACATTTATATAGTATTTATATGAGCATTTATCTGAATAGCCAAGCCACATCCAACAACCGAAAAATCGTTTTGATCTGATAGTTGACAATAACATTTCCAATCAATACTCTCTCGGGAAAAGACATCAATAGAAAATGTAAAATCACTATTTTTGCAAGAGATCAGTTCATTAAACTTTTTTTCGGCTCTAGTTTACGACGTTCCAGTTGATTTTGCCGCTATATCGCGTTCCAGTTAAATTGTAGGATTGAAAAACCAAGTCCTTTAAACACAATACCTAAGCTCCGTATGAGCACAGTACTTGGAATAAGAACGATCCGTAGGGAAAAGTACGGGCAGATATGTCTCCGGTGTGGTACATAATGTTCATAGGAAAAAGGAAATCTAGGAAAGATAAAGTCACATCCCACAACCGAAAACAATATTTTCATCTCATAGTTGGACAACAAGTCCATTCAGTGCCCTCGGGAACAGAATTAATAAGGAACATTTCGAGAAATGAAGCAGGAAGACGCGAAGACCCTATATTGAATGATTCCAGATTAAAAAAGCTGAAACAGCCTTTATACGCTGTATGTTAACTACCGCAGATTAATATTGCAGTGTCGCGTTCCTGTAGAAGGTTTAGGACTGTGAGTATCTACATGTAATAAATAACGATTGAATCCAGGATCCATATCTGAGAGAGTATCCCATCATACACAAAGTACGGACATATGACTACGGTGTGACACAGCTCGGTGACATTCCACTCAAATCTAAGTACATCTATATGATATTTAAATGAATATGAATTATCAGAGAAGGTAATGTCACATCATACAATTTTGAATGAGAACAGTTTGACCTGACATTTGATCCATCTTTACAAAAATATAACAATCAGATACCTTCGGAAAATGACGCTAGCAGGAATATTACGAAGAATGAAACAGGAAATGTAAAATCACTACATTTTCCAGATTACAGTTCTATAAATAGTGTTAACGACGTTCCAGCAGGCTTAATTTACAATGGCCCGGTTAAAAAAAGCAGGATCAAAATACCCAAATCCTGTAAATACAATTTGTGTTGCTCTACTTCGCATAATTAAATATTGATATCCGTGCTCTACATCAGAAAGAAACCCCAATTGTACACAAAAGTACGGACAGATATGTCTCCGGTGTCGGACATCTCGCTGACGTTTAATTATAATCTATAGTACTATATAGTATTTATATGGAGAGAGAAAATCATACCTACAACCAAAGTACAAAGTGTTGATCTGATAGTTGGTCGTGCTTGACAATAAGAGTACAATCAGAATAAAACAGAAACATTTAAAATCTGTTAATTGTATAATCTCAGTTTTTAGTACTGTTTGTGCCTCCGGTTTGGGGCATGTCGGTGACGTTCATCTCTAATAAAAGTATATCAAAAGTGTTTATGTTAACAAGGAATTTGTAATTTAAGATGGAAATACCAAAATCATGAAATTACGATTGATTTAAATCTTCATGTGAGTAACTACTTGAAATACATAACGATTGAATTCCAGGATACATATCGGAAAGAGCAGCCCATCGTACACTAAAGTATGACAGGTATGTGTCCGGTAAGGGAATGCTCGTTGACGCTCCAATCTAATCTAAGTACATCTATACGATATGAAAAGAGAAGGCAAATCACATCTTATAAATTACATCGAATCCCAACAATTTCATCTGATAGATGATCCAGCTAGATAGTAAAAATCACAATCATTTCCCTTTGGAAAATGACATGAGCAGGAAACTTACGAAGAATAAAATAGAAAATGTAAAATCACAATTTTTGCAAGATTTCAGTTCATTAAACTTTCTTTCGGCTGACGAAGCTGATTTTGCTGCTATATCGCGGTCCAGTTAAAATGTAGGATTACAAAATCCAAGTCCTTTAAACACAATACCTAAGCTCCGTATGAGCACAGTACTTGGAATAAGAACGATCCGTAAGGAAAAGTACGGGCAGATATGTCTCCGGTGTGGTACATAATGTTCATAGGAAAAAGGAAATCTAGGAAAGATAAAGTCACATCCTACAACCGAAAACAATATTTTCATCTCATAGTTGGACAACAAGTCCATTCAGTGCCCTCGGGAACAGAATTAATAAGGAACATTTCGAGAAATGAAGCAGGAAGACGCGAAGACCCTATATTGAATGATTCCAGATTAAAAAAATCTGAAACAGCCTTAATACGCTGTATGTTAACTACCGCAGATTAATGTTGCAGTGTCGCGTTCCTGTAGAAGGTTTAGGACTGTGAGTATCTACATGTAACAAATAACGATTGAATCAAGGGTCCTGATCTGAGAGAATATCCCATCGTACACAAAGTACGGACATATGGCTACGGTGTGACACAGCTCGGTGACATTCCACTCAAATCTAAGTACATCTTAATGATATTTAAATGAATATGAATTATCAGAGAAGGCAATGTCACATCATACAATTTTGAATAAGAACAGTTTGACTTGATATTTGATCCATCTTTACAAAAATATAACAATCAGATCCCTTCGGAAAATGACGCTAGCAGGAATATTACGAAGAATGAAACAGAAAATGTAAAATCACTACATTTTCCAGATTCCAGTTCTATAAATAGTGTTAACGACGTTCCAGCAGGCTTAAATTACAATGGCCCGGTTAAAAAAGCAGGATCAAAATACCCAAATCCTGCAAATACAATTTGTGTTGCTCTACTTCGCATAATTAAATGTTGATATCAGTGCTCTACATCAGAAAGAAACCCCAATTGTACACAAAAGTACGGACAGATATGTCTCCGGTGTCGTGCATCTCGCTGACGTTTAATTATAATATATAGTACTATATAGTATTTATATTGAAAGCAAAAATCATATACCTACAACCAAAGTACAAAGTGTTGATCTGATAGTTGGTCGTGCTTGACAATAAGAGTACAATCAGAATAAAACAGAAACATTTAAAATCTCTTCATTGTATAATTTCAGTTTTTAGTACTGTTTGTGCCTCCGGTTTGGGGCATGTCGGTGACTTCCATCTCTAATAAAAGTATATCAAAAGTGATTTTGTTAACAAGAAATTTGTAATTTAAGATGTAAATACCAAAATCATGAAATTACGATTGATTTAAATCTTCATGTGAGTAACTACTTGGAATACATAACGATTGAATTCCAGTACACATATCGGAAAGAGCAGCCCATCGTACACTAAAGTATGACAGATATGTGTCCGGTAAGGGAAAACTCGTTGACGCCCCAATCTAATCTAAGTACATCTATACGATATGAAAAGAGAAGGCAAATCACATCTTATAAATTACATCGAATCCCAACAATTTCATCTGATAGATGATCCAGCTAGATAGTAAAAATCACAATCATTTCCCTTTGGCAAATGACATGAGCAGGAAACTCACGAAGAATAACATAGAAAATGTAAAATCACTATTTTTGCAAGATTTCAGTTCATTAAACTTTCTTTCGGCTGACGAAGCTGATTTTGCTGCTATATCGCGGTCCAGTTAAAATGTAGGATTACAAAAACCAAGTCCTTTAAACACAATACCTAAGCTCCGTATGAGCACAGTACTTGGAATAAGAACGATCAGTAAGGAAAAGTACGGGCACATATGTCTCCCGTGTGGTACATAATGTTCATAGGAAAAAGGAAATCTAGGAAAGATAAAGTCACATCCTACAACCGAAAACAATATTTTCATCTCATAGTTGGACAACAAGTCCATTCAGTGCCCTCGGGAACATAATTAATAAGGAACATTTCGAGAAATGAAGCAGGAAGACGCGAAGACCCAATTTGAATGATTCCAGATTAAAAAATCTGAAACAGCCTTTATACGCTGTATGTTAACTACCGCAGATTAATGTTGCAGTGTCGCGTTCCTGTAGAAGGTTTAGGACTGTGAGTATCTACATGTAACAAATAACGATTGAATCCAGGATCCATATCTGAGAGAATATCCCATCGTACACAAAGTACGGACATATGGCTACGGTGTGACACAGCTCGGTGACATTCCACTCAAATCTATAAGTACATCTTAATGATATTTAAATGAATATGAATTATGAGAGAAGGCAATGTCACATCATACAATTTTGAATAAGAACAGTTTGACCTGCTATTTGATCCATCTTTACAAAAATATAACAATCAGATCCCTTCGGAAAATGACGCTAGCAGGAACATTACGAAGAATGAAACAGAAAATGTAAAATCACTACATTTTCCAGATTCCAGTTCTATAAATAGTGTTAACGACGTTCCAGCAGGCTTAAATTACAATGGCCCGGTTAAAAAAGCAGGATCAAAATACCCAAATCCTGCAACTACAACTTGTGTTGCTCTACTTGGCATAATTAAATGTTGATATCAGTGCTCTACATCAGAAAGAAACCCCAATTGTACACAAAAGTACGGACAGATATGTCTCCGGTGTCGGACATCTCGCTGACGTTTAATTATAATATATAGTACTATATAGTATTTATATTGAAAGCAAAAATCATATACCTACAATCAAAGTAAAAAGTGTTGATCTGATAGTTGGTCGTGCTTGACAATAAGAGTACAATCAGAATAAAACAGAAGCATTTAAAATCTCTTCATTGTATAAGCTCAGTTCACTAAAGTTCAACTGAAGAGGAAGACAGAAAAGGTAAAATATCCTTTGCAAAATATTTCAGTTCGATGAATCATCAACTCCATTCATGCTTGCGTTTATACATCCGATTCACACAGAGATTACAGTAACTACTGTATATCAAATGTTTTGTACCGCTGTAAAAACTGGATCGTGATGACTAATTTGATAACTCGGGAGCATGTGTTATAAAGTTTACAGTAAGAACTGAAGGTATTTGTACTGAATTTGTTGGAATTACACATATCCTCAGTTCTTACTGTAATCCTAATATCACATGCTACCGATTTATAGCACGATCCAGTTTTTACTGTTGTACAAATTTTTAAGATTTACAGTAGTAACTAGTTCTCTATGTATATCGGGTGGTTCATAACAGGGATTGAAATTTGTTGTGTCGTTTTCTACTTGCATGAAGTACAAAAGTTATCTTGGCTTCCAGAGTTTCATTTGGAATAACGAATTAATTCACGATCCATGATCAATATCGAAAAAGTATCTAATTCTACACAAACGTACTGACAGATATATGTCTCCGGTGCTTTCATGGTGTGTTAATAACAGAGTGAAGTATGTCTCGTTTTTCCTTTTTTTAGTTCTCATATAGCTCTCAACAGGCCTGAAAGCTATAGTTTGAACAGATATCAGTATACCTTGTATAAAAACTCCAAATCCGATTTTGCTCAAATTCTTTGCGGCGTTCCACAGGGTTCAGTCTTAGGTTTTTGTTATTGATTCTATATATTTACGATATTTGTCATGTCCCCAAATTAGCCAAATTCATTCTCTTTGCTGATGACACCAGTATTTTCTTCGACAGCGACGACATAATCACAGTATTTTCAAACGTGTCAATAGAATTAAATAAATTTTGTAATTGGTTTTCAGCCAATAACTTAACACTAAATGTACAAAAAAGTAATTACATTGTCTTGAATACTCGTAATACACTAATTTGGAATAAAGATATATAGATGGACGGGATAATAATTAAGAAAGTTCCTACTGCTAAGTTTTTAGGTGTAAATATTGATTGTAAACTGAGCTGGCGCAACCATATTTCAACTATTTGCAGTATAATTGCACGCCGGAATGTTGGCATATTATCTAAGTTGAAATATTATCTATCGGAAAACATACTCAGAACACTATACCAGACCCTGATTGTCCCGAATCTTACTTATTGTTCCATTATTTGGTCTGGTACATACAACACCAACCTTAACAATCTTATAATACTCCAAATGGCAGCCATTCGCCACATAACACACTCAGCCCCACGTGAAAAACCAGTCCCCTATTTAAGAAACTCAACTTACTAAAATTGCACAATCTCATTAAAGTTAAGCTTACATTATTTAACTACAAGACCAGTAACAGAGATGTACATAATCATAACACGAGGCATGCTAATCATGCCCACTATAATCTCAATATGAAAAGTCAGTCACATCCTTTAAGAAGTGGTTATGTAAGGAAATAATAGCTTGTTACTGACTACTACCAAAATATACCCGTATGTAATTATTATATATATATATAATGAACATATAATTTATATTTATATTTATGTATAGGTGTTTATATATATATATATATATATATATATATATATATATATATAAATATATATATATATATATATATATATATATATATATATATATATATATATATATATATATATATATATATATATATATATATATATTTCCTTTTCTTTCATCAGGGAGTCTTCCACACTGTTAAGTTTTTAAGCTTGATGGAAGACTTCCCTTTACTTTGTACTTTTTGGGAAAAACAAAATGAATAGTTTCATAATTGGGCTTAAAGACAAATCAGAAAAGTACAATAGATATTCTGAATATGAGTATTTCACATCGAGTGTATAACAGTTAAATTTATGATATATATCCCCAAAAACCTTTGATTGTACACAACTTTACGGCCGCATTTGTCTACGGTGTGATATTTTTTATGAAAAGAAATGACTTGGAAAGCCAGTCTGATATCCTAAAGTCAAACAATAAATTGCTGATTTTTAGTTTGGCCATTAACAACAAAACTCACAATCAGTATGCGGAAACTTTTGCTAGCAGGAACATACGAAGAGGAAACCAGAAAAGGTAAAATATCCATATTAAAATATTTCAGAGATATGAATCATCAACTACGTTCATGTTTTGCGTTAGACGTTTGTTTAGGATTGGAAACAAATCATGAATGTTCGATTGATTTAAATTTAAATGGAATAACTAACACTTAAATCTACGATCCATATAAAAAAGAACAATCCCGCGTACAAACAAAGTACAAACAGATATGTTTCCTGTCTGTGATATATCGGTGATGTTCAACTCTATATATAGTACTACAAATAGTTATATGGAAGGAAATATATGTAGAAAGACCAAGGCACACAGTAGAAAAACAAGCGAATACTAATATGTTGATCTGCTAGTTGGTCTATCTTGACATTACAAAATACAATCAGTTGTCTCAAGAAAAGAGAGTGTTATTATGAACATTTCGAGGAATAACAGAAAGATGGCAAATCTCCGTAAAGACATATCCCTAGAAGATATCTTTGACTCCTTTATACGCTTGGCTTTCAAGACCACAAACAAATGATCGTTGCAGTGCTGTTTCCTGTTGAAGGTTTTGGATTGAAGAAACCATAATCATGACAGTACAACTGATTATATCCGTGTGATTATCTGCTTAAAATAAATAAAGATTTGCTCCAGTATCCATGCATATGGAAAAGTGTATCACATTTTAAATGTAACTACGGACATATATGTCTCCGGTTTGACACAGCTCGGTAACCTTCAACTCTTTAATTTTTTTTTGTGAAAAAAATATCAGAGAAACCAAGTCATATCCTACAATCGAATAAGAAGAGGTTGACCTGATAGCTGGTTTATCTTGCCAATAAAACTAAAAGGCAGGAAAACCATGAACATGACGAAGAATGAAACAGAGAAAAGAGGTAAAAGTCGCTACAAGATTCAAAACATCTTAAATCACATTTAAGCTATGAGTTAATAACTGTCCCTGCAGGCTTTGTTTGTAATATCGCTTTCCAGTTAAAGGTTTTGAATGAAAATACCAAGTACAAAGAATAATCTCCGTTCGTGTATCTACTTGGAATAAGTAACTATTGAATCATGATCTATATCAGAAAGAGCACCCATTAGAAGTACGGACAGATATGTATATGGTGTCTCAAATATAAGTACCACATAATATTAAAATGTTAAATACATATCTATAAAGTCATATATCCATGACATTGAAATTGAATAAACAGAGAGAAACAATATATATATATATATATATATATATATATATATATATATTGAAAAATCTCTTACTGCATTTTGTAATCACATTGTGTTAGGTGTAGGTTTGAAAATATTCACAAAAACTTGATCGTAATCATTGAGTGAGTCCTCTTCCCTGAGTATATAACCCTTGAATCTAAGATACATGTCCGAAAAAACAACCGATTGTACACAACATTTCGGTCAGATATGTATCCGGTGTGAGTCATCCCTATGAATTTTAACACTAATCTAAGTACTGTCTCATATTTTAATGAAAATGAAATGTTTGGAAAGGCGGAGTGACATCTTCAGCCAAACAAACATATAGTTGATTTTCAGTTAAACTTATAGTGACAACAAGTCAAATCAGTATGCTGAAAATTTGGCTAGCAGGATCATTAATATGAAGAAGACCCTACAGAAAAAGGTAAAATCTCCAAATTGAAAGAAATCATTAAATTGCTGACTACCTTTTGAAGTGTTGCCAAAATAAGAGAGAATTAATTACGTTGTCCCGTTTTTTCTAGTTGCAGGCTTAGGACTAAAACAAAATCATGAAACGAATGGCAGATAATTTCCTCTCCAAATCGCATCAAACATCATCGCATAGTAGGATTGAAAATGTTCGATTGATAATCTCCGTGTGAGTATCTACTTGGAATAACTAGCGTGAATCTACGATCCATATCGATAAGAACATCCCATTGTAGGCAAATAACAGACAGATGTGTTTCTTATCTGTGATGTATCGGTGATGTTCAACTTAAATATTATATATATATACTATAATATTTATACGAAAATGAAATAAACAGAGAGACCAAGCCACGCAATAGAAAGTTTCCATCATTATTCACGGAAAGTGACGCTGAAATTTTGCATTTCAGTTGGAAGTTTGGGACTTAAACGAGCCATGAATAATCTAACGCCCCCCTCCCAACCTCATCCAAATGGGGTATCGGTTTGCAGAAGATCAAGACAAATTTCGATAATTCAGGCAATGTATTGGATACATACGTAACACGTATACGTATACGTGGGTGAAGTAGCTGCCCAACATTGAAACAACTTAAAAATTTTACTAACACAAGAGAATCAACCATATTTAATGTCATCGTTAATGATTTAATAAAATTTAACTCAAACAGCTGCTTTAACCACGGATATCTTTTTTATCGCATTATATTTATACGACATTTAAAATATATTAAATGTGACGAGGTACAGTTGATGACCAATCATCCGAAAATTTTATATTTAACGCAATTTAATCAAATTAGGAAGTGGTCAAGGCATGGATTTATATATTAAGTTTATAAGAAATTACGCTATTTTCTTCCTTAGCAAAAGGTCTAAGTTCAAAAGGGGATTTGTTTCGTTGTTACTCATTCGTAACTACCTATCTGTCTTTATAATTTACATAATTATTCTGGTAAAAAATAACGCAAAATTACATAAAATAGCAATCAACCATGTATTCCTATTTTAAATATTATGATTGACAATAAGTGGTAGTTTAAGGTGAACTATATTTCTGTCGATGTGTAATGTATTACGTTGCTTACCTGCAGACAAATACGATGATTATCACAGACAGGACGAGTACTACAGTAATTACGATCATCATCAACTTCATTATGTTGTTCGTGTCTGCAGAAATAAGAGTAACGCATAATCAAATATGTTAATATCAACAACCAAAACTAAGTATCCCGATTACATTCACATAGGTGCATGTACTTGTGACTTCAACATGACAAATTTTCTTCATAACAATACTTTTATTTATAATATATTTACTAACTTTCTAAAATGTGATACATTGGGAAGGTTTGCTGAGCTCTTAATACAACCTGAATTCAAGGGTTCGTGAAAACTGTTTATTTCTTCTCTTTTTGCAGTTAGTATATAAGTATCATCCAATTAACTTAACTTGCGTATACACTCCGCTGACCTATTTACTTGGGAAAGGGCTCACATGGTGATATTGATACTGATGGGGGTATCCTTCTTATAAATCACATATCTCCAGGCAAAACTGCTCCATCATGGACGTCGACAACTTAAAATGAACAATTGATGCATTGCAACTTATATAATCCGTTGAGATAAAAACCCCGATGCGTCTTAAAAAAAACTTTACTCCACTCCCACACACAGTCACATATATCAAGTGGTGAACCTCACATCACATGTTACTCTGTGGTATCCCCCACCCAACACCAGCTATTATAAAGATTATTATAGCGATTGCTTTACTTCGGGCTCCCAATTGCTGTTAATTGAAATAGCTACCTATCCAGCAACGGTAAATATATCAACTCTCACAAAGTTTTTCTGGTCGGACTGAGGGTTTGAAAATTAAAAAGTATAAAATAATTTTTCAATGGAGAATATTCTCAAACCCACGAATGTTATGTTGTTGTTTTACTTACAAACGGTCAAACGCAAACGGTTTTGCTACAAAAACCAGGTAACAGATAGCCATCGTATAGCTCATTGGTATTTAACAAAGATCATGTGACCAAGTTCATAGTATTGCGTTTTGTGGTTGTTTAAATAAGCACTGAAATACTTTAATATGTGTTAAAATTGTTGTAGAATTGTTAAAGTAATCTATCATCTCTCTATCATCTTTATGTATATTTGTGTATATTTTTTTCACATGTATGGATATTGTTGCTGTTGATATTCTTACCTTTTCATTCAACTTCTCTGTGTTTTGTTTATACTAATATTTTACTGTATTCTGATTGTAACTTTAAAACTTTGATTTTTTATGTGTTTTGCTGCAGGGCGACAAATTTCCATATCTTATGGACGAAATAAATATCTATCTATCTATCTATCTATCTATCTATCTATCTATCTATCTATCTATCTATCTATCTATCTATCTATCTATCTATCTATCTATCTATCTATCTATCTATCTATCTATCTATCTATCTATCTATCTATCTATCTATCTATCTATCTATCTATCTATCTATCTATCTATCTATCTATCTATCTATCTATCTATCTATCTATCTATCTATCTATCTATCTATCTATCTATCTATCTATCTATCTATCTATCTATCTATCTATCTATCTATCTATCTATCTATCTATCTATCTATCTATCTATCTATCTATCTATCTATCTATCTATCTATCTATCTATCTATCTATCTATCTATCTATCTATCTATCTATCTATCTATCTATCTATCTATCTATCTATCTATCTATCTATCTATCTATCTATCTATCTATCTATCTATCTATCTATCTATCTATCTATCTATCTATCTATCTATCTATCTATCTATCTATCTATCTATCTATCTATCTATCTATCTATCTATCTATCTATCTATCTATCTATCTATCTATCTATCTATCTATCTATCTATCTATCTATCTATCTATCTATCTATCTATCTATCTATCTATCTATCTATCTATCTATCTATCTATCTATCTATCTATCTATCTATCTATCTATCTATCTATCTATCTATCTATCTATCTATCTATCTATCTATCTATCTATCTATCTATCTATCTATCTATCTATCTATCTATCTATCTATCTATCTATCTATCTATCTATCTATCTATCTATCTATCTATCTATCTATCTATCTATCTATCTATCTATCTATCTATCTATCTATCTATCTATCTATCTATCTATCTATCTATCTATCTATCTATCTATCTATCTATCTATCTATCTATCTATCTATCTATCTATCTATCTATCTATCTATCTATCTATCTATCTATCTATCTATCTATCTATCTATCTATCTATCTATCTATCTATCTATCTATCTATCTATCTATCTATCTATCTAAACTAGAAAGCAATATTCTGTGAAATTCACCAGGGCGACGGTACTATGTTGTTGAAATACTGTGTACTGCATTACAATACACAACCTACGAACGTACATTTAATCGCACATATAGGCTGGCATTATAACACACGACCGTACGGCGATTTTGACGAATGAATGCTTTTGATATGGTGTTAAACAGTAGTTCCTATATAAAGAATGTCACTGCAAGACACCTAAAGTGACCTGCTGTTCCAATAGATTTGGTATATAACGGCAGCAGTTAGTTAAGGCGCAGAATTCGGCAATGTTTGATTCATATCTCCTGGACGTTACTTAGGCAGCCTAGCTGCAATGCCATACGTAGCTGTATGTTTAACATTATTTAGTTTTCGTGGATTGCGGACGTGTCTTCGTCTCGCTTTTCACTGAAATACAGTTTTTCGTAGGTTTGAGCTTTGCTGTGTTTAACATTGTTGCATTACGTTACGTGGTTCTAGGTACTGTTAATATTTACATAGACTTCGTTTTCTTCTTGATTAGTTAATTTTATTTCTCTTCTTTGTGTCCTTGTCACACCCAGCATCAATGCTTCGAGACGTGATGGCTCTCTTGTAAGGATGATATTTGCCGATATGCAGAGTGTCACACCAGTTTTGTTTCCTCTTTGTTAAAGACTAAATCAGTTCCGGTTCCTAGAGCCGTTGATGCGCTGCAGGTCCTTTAGACCCGCAAAACGTACGACTTGCTTTTCGGTAGCGACGCGGTGCGTGGTAAGAGCGTCGAATGGTACAAAGGGCTTAAAGCTATGCATATATAAGAGCGCTCTATATTGGTTACCCTCATTTATGTTGTACTGGAGGTGAGGCAGGAGATTGAGCTTTTACGTGACCCGCCCCGCGGGAACCCAAACGGCACTGATAAAACCAAACCCTCTCAGAAACCAAACTCACAACTCAAGCAAGCAAGCAAGCAAAAACACAAAAAAACACACCCACCGACCGGCGGAGACAAACAACCCCCACCACCCCCACCTGAACATTCAAATTGCCACAAACGGACGACCATCCCGCAACGAAACAAAATACCAACAGAGCAAACTGGACGGTCTATCCCACCAATACAACCCCACGTCCTACCGACCATGAACGGTCTCCCGTTACATGGTCGGTCAAGTGCTGAAACCATTCCCACAACCTTAACATAAAGGAACAATGCCCCAAAAAACACGCGCAGTACTCTCTAAGCTGTCACAGCCAGTCCTCGGGCACAGCCCATCGCCCAAACGCCAATGATATCTTTTCCAATTGGTCACCAAGGCACCGTGTGCAATTCTCCAAGCAAGATCGCGGAGCCTGCAACTATTCAGCCTTGAATGCACCGAACACCGTACCTCGGTAGAATGACGACCCTGTACAATTATTGCTTTAAAGGACCTATTCCGTAAGGAACTGAGAACGAGGGCTGGTCGTGACACGTCAACAGGCGGCAACACCTAAGAGTGGAACGAATGACAGGCACCACTCTGCTACTACTATGCGGTGCTATGTTACTTAACAGGCTCGGTGCCCATCGACGCAAGTGCAAGCCGCCCCAAACCGTATAATACATGAACAAGGCAACCCTGCGTCTGTTACCGCTACAAACAATTGCTTAACAACAAAAAAGTCAAGTTACTTTGCAGATGAATGAGCCCCAACACTTCATTCTCGAGATTTTGGTACATTACCACCCTATTGACAAGCTCTGTACCACCCAACCAAATAAATGAAAAAAATCACCCTCTCCAGTTACACCAGGACGAAACGGGGGATTGGATACACGGCGCCCGAGTACCACAAGATGGGTGCCAAAGGTTCCAAGCCTGCTCTCAAGTACATCATCCCTCTCGTTCCAGGTGACATTTAAAGGTGCATCGTAGCCGAACCAGTTCTGGGACGCAGTTAAAATCTCCGACCATGACACATGGTGCACTACCAGGAACAAAGGAAGGCAGCTTGTCAAAAAAATCTCGTCTAGCAAAAGACCGACTGGGAGCATACACATTACAATGAAGACACATTACAAAGGCAGATTTTACCATGTGGATACTTGAAAAGAATGCAAACCAATCGGCCTTCGTGTCCGTCTCCACCCTAGTGGCACACGCGCCTGACGAGGTGACAGAAGGATGACAGTGCCACAGAATGAAGACGAACCAAACGAATCATACAGCCCAGCACCCCACTCATAAGCCCATAGAGGGACATTGTCTTGTAGGTGTTTTGCGTATTCTATTATTTGTATCGTTTACAATTAAAAAAACATGTTTGGCAGGACCGATGCAAAATAGTGCTCCGTGAGAGGGTCGATCCGTGGGAGCTGATTCTCGCAGCAGTGAAAAGTGATCCAAATAAGGGCCGATTTTCACCGCTTGTTCAGACCCCCTTTCTAGAGCCGTTCGTGTAGTTTGGTGTGGGGGTTTGGGATGGTTCAGGTGTGTGTGTGGGAGGGGGGGGGGGCAATGTTTAATGCGCAAAAGGGCTAAATCGTTTCCAATTACACCCTGTCACTCTGCAGGTCGGTGGGCGTATTTACTCTTTTGGCTTGCTTGACTTGAGTTTCGTTTGTCAGAATGGGATGGTTGGGTAGTGCCGTTTGGCCGTGACGTTTTGGAACCCGCAAGGCGGGTCACGTAAAAAGCACACACTGTCACTTGTGCATACTGATACATCACAGCTGTCAACTCGTAAATATAACAATCCGTCTCCCTTAATTGGTAATTGGAACATTTTTATATACAGTGTATATATATATATATATATATATATATATTTCTATATACTGTGTTGAACAATTCGAATAAATTCAACAGCTTAAATGTTGAACGTGTTCGAAGTAACCGCTCATGTATTGAACTCATGGTTGCATGGTGTTAAATAATGTTTCATTGGATTAACTACTTGTTTGGTTGGTTGATTGGTTAGTTGGTTGATTGATTTTATTGATTTATAAATAGCAACTTATTAATCTGAATAAACTTATCGAATATGACATGATTATGAGCGTTCATGCAAAAAAAAAAAAAAAAAACATGCAAAGGTAAGTATATTACAATAGAAGAACTATTCACGAATGATTCAAGCGGTAAAATGCAATAATCCAATTAATGTGATAGTTGATTAGAAATCCATTTCTTTGCTCAGAACACAACACTAACATTAAATCCCAATGGCTCTGTTTCATCACTTAAGTATCACTAATAGCAAAACGATACATGAAGAAACGCTATAATATATTGATAATATTTCAAGGGTTAAGGATGTATCAAATGCATATTTTATTCTATCAGTCTTGGGGACAAGATATGGCATCCTTTGACTTACCGGGATCATCTTTCGGAATATCAAAGGAACAACTTTTTGAATATGGTATCGTAGACATGAAATCTAACCCTCCTTGAGTCGCAGTGCAGCCAACAGTAGAATTCTCGTCACATGTAGAAATATAAACTGTAAGCTTCTTGATATCGTCAGTCCGTGAATAAGATTTGTAGTACGAGCAGCCCTTCGGTTCTATCATATCTAAAACCACTGAAGGGTAAGCATCTGAGACTGTGCAAATAATGGAAACATTGTAAATACTGGAGTCTGAAGATAAGTCTTGCATTTCACAGAGGAGAGGTGTGGAGGGTTTGTAAATAGTAGACAGACGGTAGTTGTATTGCACAAGGGCGTCTTCAGTGGTTTCTCCAATCAAAGTCACATGATATGAGCCAGCATCCCCTGCTCTCACGTCTTTGATGGTAAACAAAAGACCAGCAGCAACCTTTCCTAATTCATCATCGGGAGTTTTGTCTTCTTGAAAATGTTTTCGTATGACTTCAAAGTTATAACGATCCACCGTGTGACTGTCCCGATACCAGAATTTTCCATTGTATTTATAGACCCATCGAGAAGATGAATCGCTCCTAGTATCATCGCTATAGTTCATGCTGAGACTGAGGGAACTGTTGTAATTTTCATAGATGGGGACATCAGGAAAGGAAAAGTCACATCCTGCAACAACATAGCAATATGTTGACTTGGTTATATCCGGTCCATAACTGCAACGAAAGCTACAACCGACGATGTCTGTTGAAAGGAAGAAAATGAAAATGAAAATGAAGAGTTTGAACGTTAATAACGAATGATAGATCGTATGTCGTAAATGTTTTGTAATGTCGTTTATTGGAGTAACGGACACGCTACACAAGCTTTGACGTGTCATTTCAGATCTTTATTTTGTTTTTCTTGTCGTCTCTCTTACCCTCTTTTCTGAAAACCCTAGCTCATGTAGGTGATGTGCTATCTGCAAGGGTGAACTGACCGGTCGGCCAAGTGGGGAGTCCATGAGGGCTTAAAGATATATGCAGCACACTTTTGTTGCGCCACTGTGGACCTCTATCCATGTATAATCAATTTCTCTAGAAGAGGCATAAATCTCAAATCTTAGGAGTATGCGCACGGACCCTCCAACTCCCTATTTTATTACAGACTAATACGCTAATGAAGAGAGCACATTAACATGTTTACGTAGGGTGACCCCGAATAACATTCATTCCACCTCAGAAACTGACGGATCCTTTACCATACCGTTATTAACTAATAAAAACACAGCTACAAAGTAAACAGCGACTGTTTGAAATCCCATGAGCTCGTACTTCAACTTGAGAAGCGGGCTTTACATAAATAGGTTTAATTTTCACATGAATACAACATCTTTCATTTCTGGGCTTATCTTGTTACGTAAAACACCTACTTTTGAATGTTGTTTTGCTGGCTGGAATGTGTTGAAAAGAATCCCTACAAAGAATAAATCTATGGTTATCTTTAACAGCTGTAAAATCATTTATCCGATTAATAAAAGTATAACATCATAGTGTGCTTTGTTTTGTTCTTGGACAATGCTTGACCTTGTAGGATTCTACAATCAATCAATGAAGTGATTTCATACACGAATCAAAACAACTTTGGGTTATTCAACTTGATATCTTGTATGTAGAAAACACAGAAGTGAAATGAATCCCTTTCATAATTGAAAACATAATAAGTTTCAAGATGTTCGAATTAAATTTTCTCACGAATGATATTTAAAAGGATTCTTGTAACCTTTCAGTGAATTAAATTGTATAGATGCTTACAAATCAATCCGTCTATCGCCAAACTACAGTTTGAAAGCCTTCTTTAGAGTTTGCTTGACTTTATAGGGTCATTAAAAAAATATGGATGTAGTTATTATATTCATTGATGGTTTTAGCATTTAACTTACTTTCGTGACACACTAGTTATTAGAAAAAATGCCTACTTATAATTGTATTTTTCTTTAACGAAAATTTGACGAACAACATGTCTTTCCTTAATATGAAAAGAGTTGCCTAATTGTTTTGTTTCTGTACAAGTTTTACATTGCTTAAAACGTGTCGCAATTAGTATGAAGAAAATAAGGTAAAGAGACAACAAAACTACACATGTAAACAGGAGCTATAGTGTCAGATATTTGTTAGTTAATATTACACTAATGATGTTACAGCAGTAAAATATGCGAACCCTTTGTCTGATTTAAAATTTATTCACGCATGCGTATTCGTTTGATAATTCTCGTATACAATGGTTTTAATTTACGCGTCTTTAAACGGAAATGTTTCGAATGTATTGGCAAATGGATATGTTTCATTCTTTTCATAAGATATTGATTATTGATAAGAATTGTCTCGAACTATTACTTCGAAGACATGATTCCTCGGACTCTGGTTTAATCGTAGCGTGCTGAATAGTTCTCTCTTTGTTTTGTGTTGATAGAAATCTATATAGCAATACAGATATATTTTAATTGTTCTTTGAGGATTAACGTGTCCGTTGTTTTATTATCTATATTGTACTTGAACCAGTGACACATTTTACAAATGTATACATTGTTGCAGTCAGCATATAAAAGGTCCGTATACCATCATAAATAAGTGTGTTCGAGTAAAAAATGAGATAAAGTTCTCACTCGAATAAGGTAGCTTTCGTAAGTTAGATGGGAGTTAGCAAACACTCGTTAACAGGTTTTCGGTATTTGATACGTAAACAATCTTGTCAAATGATTTCTACTCAACAAACATATAGGGAAAATGACCGTTAAAAAATATCCTTTTGCTCTTGTCAACTAGCGTTTTACTGATGTATTGAATATTTTAAACTGACCAAAACTAGTATATAGATAGAGGTGATTCTCGTCTTAAGCAAAATTAAACTAAAGGGGGTTATTTCTGTTTGAGAACATGGACAAATAATGGTTGTCTCTGTCTAAGTCATTTCAAAATAATTTTAAACATTAGATGCCTAGTTAGGATGAATAAAATTAATATGTGTAAGCTACGCTTGATTACTTAGATTAAATACACGACTTTTATTTCGTTTTGAGACATTACATTAATTAAACCACTCTTCTTTATTTGACGATCCTGTTTTAACTAGATCTTAGTAGATCTAGTAGAGAGGGACTCCAACGGTTCCTGAGTAGCAATGCATCCAAGGGTTGAGTTCTTATCACAATAAGTAACGTACACTGAAAGCCCTTTTGTTCCGTTATTATCTGTGTAATGTTTCTGATAATCACAGCCCTCGGGTTTGATTATTTCCAAATTTATCGGTAGAAGCCCGTCTGTTATTGAACAAGATAGGGCGACGTGGTAGGATGCGGATGGAGATGAGGAGAAGCCTTGACAAACAAGAAGTGTAAGAGGCTGGTAGACTATAAAGATTTGATCATAGATGTGATGAGATTAAAAAGTATACGGGAGTTATCATCAGTCAATGATAGATGATGAGTACAAACATCGCTTCTCGGCCTTTTGGCTAATATCATGTGTAGAGTGGAATGGTGATACACACCTAACAATGATCATACAGTCACATTCCCGATGCAAGGGGACTGTGGTTGAGTGCGGATCAGTCGTTCGGTAGTTTGGTTTTGGTGCCCAGCAGTGGCGGAGATTTCTTGTCAGAAGTGGGGGGGGGGGGGTTGCTGGCCATTGATGAAATAAAAAGTCATAACTGCTGGCTCACTATCTAAGTGCAGCGCCACCATAAGTTGGCGCGAAGTGCACAAGAATTTTTTGGCAAATATTGCCTCCCAGATTGCAGTAAATGGCACTGCACAGGCCTTGAAAAGCTGCATTTAACCAGTGGCGTATGCAGGATTTTCTAACCCGGGGGGGGGGGGTGGGGGCACGCGTATTACTATCTAAGCGGAGCGCCACCATTGGTTGGCGCGCAGCGTACAAGCAAATTTGTGGTTTTGGTACCCCCAGATCACCGGAAATGACACTTCTCGGGCTTGAAACTGACCAACCATATGTACACTTTTGCCTGAGAACCAAGTTTTTTCCAAATACTTTTTTTTCATCTATAACTTCGTCACCAGTCACACATCATGTTCGACTTCATCACATATCCTGTGGATTATTGCTTTTGTAGGTGATTCTTCATCGCGGCCCACAATATCCGTCAGCCCCACTGTTCAGAACTTGAAAATTCACAATTCTTGTGAATAAATTCACTTCAAAACATACCCATAATGTTGCACAAAATATCATCTATGGACAACCGATATAGAAAAACCTCCTTCAAACCCTAACAAACGGGTCAAAATTGCACGAGTATGATGAAGTACGATGAAGAATGTTGGTTAGGGAATTTTCGAAAATTCAGACGACTACTAAAAAATTTCGTTGAAGGAAATAAAAATATACCAGATATTTCCGAAACCGAACACTACACACATCGACAGTTTTGAGCATGGGCGCAGATCAGTCTTGGATAATGGTGGGGACGCGTGTCTGTTCTATGACACTATCTAGGCGGAGCGCGACCATGGGTTCGCGCGTAGCGCACGATTTTTTTGGGCAAATATACCTCCCAGATCTCCGGAAATAACACTTCCCAGACCTAATGATGCGCCTAAACCTCCTTAAGTTTTAGATCTCATGGCTTAGAAATTTAGTTTGGCGAAATACATGGGCGTCTGCAGAAAGAAAATCAGGGGACGAATAATCCAAGTAGACTTTTGTATATACGATGGGTGTGGGGTCCTCTCCCAGAAAACAAATATAGACTGCCGCAAATGCGATTTCCGTCCTATATTTAACAACTGTGGATAAAATACAATAAAATGAGAACTGTTGCATGTCATTTGCACAATGCTGGATCAAACTGCGCCAAAGTTCAATACAGGGGAACTTGAAATGCAGCTATTGGTCAGGACAAATTGGTGGGGACACGGTATATCATGTCCCCACTACTGAAAAAGTTGGTGGGGACGCGTCCCGCTGTCCTCACCAGGATCTGCGCCCATGGTTTGGAGGCTGTTTATCGTGGAACGCCATTTTCATGCTCAATGATATGATGTGATATCTGCTGTTTGCTTTACAAATTCGAATAATTTTGTCACTGTTCCTCTTTCTCTTCCCGTTTTCTTGCCGTATTTCCTACTCCATCCTTTTCTCCTTTTCTCTCTTTCTTCTTTTTCTTTTCCTTCCTTCACCTCGTTGAAGTTGGCAAGTGTATACAGTTCCAAAGCTATTCAACAGCAACAAAACGTTATTTTGTGTATGTCTGTTGTGGGGTGAAGTTAGCGCTATGAGCTACAAGTTCCAATGCGCAAGGTGGGGGAAAGAGGCCAGAAATAATGTGTGGGTCAATTCTAACTCGGTTTTCGGTCGTTAATTGTTGATGTGGCCTACCAGGTAAAAGATTGAAATGACTTTAACAATTTCAAATTTAATAATTTGATTTATTACGCCATTTGGAGCACATAACATAGGCTATAACAGAACATTACTGGCAAAAACTAGGGGGTTAAACCCCCCCAACCCCCCTGTTTCTCCGTCACTGGTGCCTAGGTCCATTCCTTGGCGACTTTTTCTTAAAAAGTAGTACAAACATCCTCTCGATGAAGGTTAAAGATGGAGTAAATGCAATTTTGAACTCAATGACAGTACCTGGAGTAATCCTCCAAAATATTGAACATTAACTTTAAATATATATTTATTGACTTTGCAGCGAGCATTTTCTATTTTAGATGGTCACCTACACAACAGTAGTAGATATCATATAACATTATGTCTTACCTGGATATGTCTTTGGAACTTCCCAAGCACAACTACCATAGTAACTTGTTATGGGCATGAAATCCAACTGTCCCCGAGTAGCAACACATACAACCGTTGCATTGTCTCCGCATGAGGTAATGTATATATTCAACATTTTAACTTTACCATTACGGGAATAATGTTTCTCAAAGTTACATTCATTTGGGTCACTAACGTCCAAATTAATGACGGGATAGGCGTCTGGAATTGAACATGTCAGTTCAAAGTGATAGACATTATTCTGAAATAAAGTAAGATTTTTCATTTCACAGAAGAGAGGTGAAGGAGGATGATAAATGACGAACAGGCGGTAAGTATGTCGAACGAGAAGTCTGTTATTGTAGTCACGGAGCAATGACACATGGTAGGTTCCAGCATCTTCTGGTTGGAGGTTTAGAATTGTATAACCAAAATCATAAAAATACAACGGATAATCTCCGTGTGAATATTTAACTTGAAAGATATAGCGATTAATTGTGTATTTCATATCCGATCTGAGCATCCCATTGTGCACAAATGTAGCATCAGATATATTTTCGGTGTAGGACATCTCAGTGACGTTCAACTTTAATCGAAGTGTATACATATATAAATCAAATTTATATGAAAAGGAAATATCTCGAAAGGCAAAGTCACATCCGTCAACAGAATAGCAGTCTGTCGATCTGATAGCTGGTCCATCTTGACAATACAAATCGCAATCGGTACCCTCGGAAAATGAAGTTAAGAATATTTCGAAGAATACAACAGAAACATGTAAAATCTCCATTTTTGAAGATTTCAAATCTTTTACGCAGTACGTTTTAACGACCGCTGACTCCACTACAATGTCGCTTTCCTTCCATAGACACCAATAGCCAATCATAGGTATTTTACAAGAAGTTAAGGCCCGCGCATGCTCAGCGTTTACAACATGTAATATCGCTATAACCCCGTGTCTAAGGACGGTCAATGTTAAACAGCAAACAATTTTCGCTAAGTTTTCAATGAAGTCATAGAATAGAACTTTTCAATTAATTTCCGTTAATTTTCCTTCGAAGTGTTGATTGTGGAAGGCAGAGAATCATATATATAAATATATAAATATATATATATATATATATATATATATATATATATATATATATATATATATATATATATATAATATAATATAACGAAAATCCACGTTTACTCCAAAAGAAAATATTATTAGAGAAAACCAGAGATATAAGATATGACTCATAATTGACAAATAAGGAGTAAGTTTAAGAAAATATATCGGAATTTTTGGTCCCCCTGGGACCTTCGTCAGCAATACTTGGCAGTCGAATGAAAAGTACAAAATGTAACACAATGAAAGTATGACGCTAGATAAGTGTAGGTTGCAATGATGGAATTAAATCCAAATTAACCATGACTATACAGGAAGCGGGTTAAGGAGCAAAGAAAAGAACGGATTACATATGCTTGTAGAACTGATAGTTGTTAAGGGGTCCCAAGTCTTTGTTGCGGCCGGTGATGTGAGACTTAATACGAAAGATCCAATCGATATATATATATATATATATATATATATATATATATATATATATATATATATGTATATATATATATATATATATATATATATATATATATATATATATATATATATATAGTCATTACTTTCTCATTGACAGAAAATTAAACCAGAACTATTATTAATAAGGTCACAGCAATATCTGTATATACAGGTAAAAATAACATTAAAGCTGGTTTTGTGAGTTAATCCTCTGGCGTTGTAAAGACCTTTTTCAGGTGCTTTGCTAGTAACTTTTCTTACAAAAAATAACCATGTCATTCTAAGATTCATATTTTAGGTACTTGTAGGTTCCTTATCTACATTATAAGTTGCTTTACAAAATATCTCGCCATTCCCTTATGAATAAACCTAGATGTTGGTTAACAAATTATAAGGCCAAGACATGAACCTTCATTGCGATATATTCTTATCCCATAAAGCCTATCTTGCTTCATTATTTGTATATATATTGTTGACTATTAAGGCCCGGTCACACTACAGCGATATTTTATCGGAATATGGTCCGATTTTTCCGATTTTAGGCGGAAAATTGAGGTTTGTGGTAGTGAATGCAATGAATGCAGTGGAATATTCGAATACCTGCTCCAAATCCGAGGGATTCTGGAACGGACTACATTATGAAGTGACGTCACATCGAAAACGATAAAAATCGGAAGAGAAATCAGATAGCTATCCGATAAAAGGAAACGGAGTCAATATCAAAAGTTAGGAGAGGGCTATTCCACATCGGAATGGCTCAACAGATTGCAAATCAGGTCCTTTATCACAGTGGCTAGAAGACCCGAACGAAAAACTGGCTGTTTCGATTCCTCTGGGAAAATCGGATAGTATTCCGATAAAAAATCGGTATAGTGTGACTGGGCCTTTATACTAGTGTTTAAATTGGTGTATTATTGATGTATGTATTCGGTCTGCTCATTATGTTTTTTTTTTCTTGTACAGCACCTTGAGTTTGTTTATCATTGTAAGGTGCTTTATAAATTTAATGCATTATTATTAATTTAAAAGAAACGAAAATTTAAGTAGTCTTTTAATGAAAGCTACAAACACGAAATTTTATTGACAAAACAACTCTTTGCTCAGTGTACGATATTTTGGTTACTACAAATTTGGAAGGTTAGCGTATTCAAAAGAACCTCTTTCGTTTACATCAATGTTGCCTTAAAATATTTGACACTTGTAAATAAAGAAAAATCGGTTACTTTTACAAACATTTGACACAAGTTCCTGAACACTTTTTTTTCTATGTCTGACTGCAGAATATTTCCATTATAGTTTACTCTTTTTCTGTGACGTCTTCTACATTTTAGATTAATTTGTAGCTTCTTTAGGCTACACTGATTATTGCAAGTGTCACGTGCATATTTAACTACATGTGTACTGACATAGGTTTGGATTCTGTCGCTTAATTCACTTTTTGTTTACACAGCAAGTTGAAGGTAATTGTTAAAAGTCTATCCGACTCCACCAATAAACAAAAACATATTCCACATTCAATGACTTGACTTGAGTTGAGCCCAATTAATGGGTAACTGTGAACTCACCCATGCTGTTCACATGTTATGATTACACATAAACTGGGACCTTTAGAAAAAAATCAGGGTAAGAATTGAAGACAAATGTGAACCGATTCATTATTATTTATATAATATATATATATATGTATGAAAATTAAATATTTGGAAACGATAAGTCACAACCTACAACCATAGGACAGTCTGTTGAACTTACTGTGGGTCCATCTTGGCAGTGATAATCACACTCAATGTCCTCAGAAAGATAAAGTAGACAAATATTCCATATCGATAAATCATAATGTGACAATTATTCACAGTAATTATCATGTATGTAGTAACCGCAGTTAATGCAACACTGTTCGCAATATGTCTGCAAAGCGATGAGCGCTATTTATCAATCAAACAGAGAGTCGTTCTCCAGTACTGCCTGCACATTTGCACTCGTGTGTGGGTTTTCATTTGAATGAAAAATGAAACTGACCAGGATGCTAATGAAATGAAATCTCCGTGGTTACGTCTGTTGAGATATGTTATCAAATAGGAATGCTATTTTGTGACGTTTCTTATGAATACTCTTGTGTGCTACAACGATCGGGACCATTGGCACCACTTTTAGAGTTTAGACATTTAAAGACGTCACATCAGTTATATATCATATGATATCGTTTTCATACGTTTACTCATTTTCGACTAAGGAATGCCTTTAACCTCTTTCTTTCTTCAGAAATGAGGGGAGGCGTTGAAAACTGGGCGGTTCTACGGAATACGAGGGCTAGGTCAATACAGAACATATATTATGAACTAAACAGTTTATAGAATGATATAACTTTCCTACCAGTTGGTACAGTATCCCTGTTAGATGTGATTGTAAATGTTATGATAAGGATGCGTTGTTTTCCACGTTAGCGTATTGCCGTTGGAAGGAGAGACGGATGGGTAGGTGGGGGTGAGTGTCACACCATCATTCGTAACGTTAAAGTCACATGTGATACATTTTTGTAACTTTTTTGTTTGTTATCCTTCAAATGCAAACCACAGTCTAAGTGAGAAGCAATACCTCCATGTATTTTTTCTTTATCTTACGCCAGAAAGACTATACCATACCGTTTTAGAAGCATGAGACGTCAGATCAAACAAAGTTAGGTTATGTATGTTAATCAATATGTTACTATTAACAATGCGAATTAGCATTTATTTTAGGATGACGCTCTACCACTATGTAAAAGAGGAAATTATAGAAATCTAACCTCATATATCTAAGTTAGGTGATAAGAGTATATAGATAATGCGTTATTAAATGTTCTTGTAAGTAGGAGAGCGCCTGTCATACACTTATTTAAGTATTTAGTGTGTGTGTGTAACTGTTCATGTTGCAATCAATATTCTTATTCGGCTATTGGTTCTATTTCTGTGAATAAACAGTTCTACATTTCAAATTAAATAATCTATTGTTATCATTACAGATGACAAATTTCTCGAGTGGATTGTTTTCATCTGTTTCTCTTGTATATCTCATCCAGCTATTGACATTGGAATGACCTTGAATACCTGACCGCCTTCCATTGACAGTCGTTTCATCTGTCGCAATATCCTGTAATTGCAAATCGAACAATAATACAAACCAAGAATATAGTTACGGTGGTCCTGGTGGAACAGACGAGTTGCAGACGTACTGCGTTAGTATAAACCGACAACTAGTGCAAAATACAATATTTGTCGTGTTGTCTAGTTACGTGCAGCACAACAACTGATGGCGTTGGTAATCTTCCTCAAAATGCCAATGCATAGTGTAGCTTGTCAACCCGGTAAAATTATGATAATAATTTGTCGAGGTATGTAAAATTCGCCTGTCTCTTCAGAAACAAAATAATATCTTCATTACTGAATATCTATGACTGTATCGAGTTAATATATTGTATCGAGAAGAATATGGTTTGCTATAGATGATTGGTCAACTCATTGCAAAATGGTTTGGTGGTGAATAAGATGGCGTAACCTACAGTAAAATTCCAACCAACTACAATCGGTTTCCTCCAGCCGTTGGTGATCTGGTTTGGGGAAATGGTGGGCCTACGAGCGGGCCGACCGTTTGTACTTTTGTGGGTGCTTCGTGTTCAGTTCGGAGTGGGAAGCTTGGCCTCGTATGTGTTGTATTAATTCTGTCCAAAGTCATTCATGAGGAATAAAGGTTGGATATTTACCATTGAGCGTTGTTTCTAAGGTCTAAGATCTGAAACTATTAGAGTGGCCCCTTGAATATTTACATAACATAGATATCTGTTGTATTCTACCTATTTACTGTACTGTTGTACTGTTCCTCAGTATGTTTATTTTCTGCCTCACTGTAAACCTTGCATTGCTTTAGGTGATAGGTAGGGTAGACGGGCGAGTTCATATTTGCATTCGAAGAAATGTTTATTTCTTCCTCTTTTGTTTAAGTTATCTTCTTTGATTCTCCTCTCTAATATGCTCTCTCTGGACTTCAACTCTACATGTTTTCCTTTAAACATTTTCAGCAGCCCTAGTCACATCAATCAATTAGCATATTGTTTGATCTACCCTGCATTATTTTTTCATTTCTATTTATCTATCATAATTTTATCATTCTGGTGTAAGTTTATGTCTTCGTCTTTTTTGATTGTGTGATTGAAATAAATTTAATTGGATTATAAAACTTGAATTGGATTGAGTTTTAAAGGTCAATACTGCAGTACAAATTGACCGAAACTAACGACTATCTTTTGCTGTATAACGTAAGTGATTCCGGTCGCCCTGGTTGATTATCTGAATAACTCTGCTTTTTATTTCAGTAACGCAGCTACACACCAAAATATGCTCGTACTCGTACGCGTAACTTCATTGTTTGTACTCGTATTTTTACTCATGATTTTGTACTCTTGATTAAAGGATGATGCGTCCGCATTTGTCTCGTAGAATAAATAAATGCAATTCACAGTACCTCCCCGTCTGTCTTGCAGGATGCAGTCTCATGTAGTAATATGCATCTCACATTACAAGATGGGGGTAATCTTAGATTGGTATCGTCCTAAAATACCACACCATGTCTGCTCAGTTCCGACGAGGAAGGTTAAGGCTGCATATATCCAATTTACTAATCCCCTAATGGTATTCCCAAAAATTGACTAATTTGGTAAACAAGCCATAGCGTCAAAGGTTAAAGGTAATTATTGCTCTATTTTGGAGACAGGTGGGTTGAATTCAATTTCAGGAGGATGCCATTTGGCGAGATATAAGAGTATAATAGTTGACAGTCATTGCGGCTCATTGTTTTTCGTGGCGAATATTCACGGTCCAAATTGCTTTTACTCTTTTGACCACCTATACTTTTCTAGTATGAAACTGTGCAACTTAGACCAATGGGAACATTCCATATAGATTTATAGAAAGATTTTTGTTTTAAAACTAAAGTGGTTTTTGCTGCTATTATTAGAGTTTTGGAACGAAATGAAACAGTTTTGAACTGTGTCCTACAGCCTACGGTTATCCGGATTGCCCTTAGATAATTTTAACATGATAACAAATAGCAGTTAATTTTAATCGTTTTTTTAAATTGTTATTTTGTAATTGAATTGTATCTACAACTATAAAGATTTTAATAGTTATATGTGTTCCTCGAATCTTCCAATTCACCTCTTCTGCCACCCATTCACATCAACAGTAGAAAAAGGGTAAAGGCTAATTATTTCCTCAGGAATATATGTAGACAGTGGGCATGGAGCAGGTGTGGATATGCTTAAAATTATAGAAAAAATAGTCCGAAAATTTAACCGTCATTCAACGTTTGAAGGAATGCTTAACATGCTTAATGTTGAGTTTGTTTAATGTTGTGATTGGAACTGCTTTACACGGAATACGCACACCTCGTGCATGATTACTTCTCAATTCACATTTTTGCAAATATTGTCTTGTGCTGTTCATGGAGGCAGTCAGAAACGGAAACAGATGGTAGATAGCTCGGAGAAAACGTTTTTTTTTGTATGCCAATGCGTATGTTTAGAAGTGAACAAAGGATCATGTTATTTACCCACACATTGTCATTTAAAACTGCTATGACGGGTTATATGTAAGAGATCGTTAAGAAACATTCCACCCGAAATACCACCTATCTGTCACAAAAGTTTCATAAGCTGCAACATAATGTTTTGTTTGTATTTTTTTAAAGTATGTTCGATATAAATAGCATAGCAAGTGCCCTCGATTTCTGTATTGTGCACCTTTTAAATTAAGTTGTATTAAACTTAAATATCGCCCTCACCTTCAAGAGACAGCTATATCTTGCTTCAAAATTGAAAGTCGTGGCCTTTGAGCTTCTACATTTGAAATGCTGTTTTATATGTTGTCGGCTCATTTTCATTAACAATGGCTCTATCGCCATTACTGTTTTGTTCACGAGTCCCTCTCCCGTCTTTTGGAAAGGGACTCGAGACTTGTTCATTCGTTGTGCCAGGGGTTTCAAAGGGAAATGCGTTAAACATGCAGATGACGTCACATGTTTAGTTTCGAGTCTGACCTCCTTTCGCGTCCTTTCGGAGGATTTATCTATTTTTGAGAGAGCTACCGGGGCAAAGTTGAATCCAAACAAGACACAAGGGCCTTCGTCTTGGTAGCTGGAGATACAGAGACTTACCATTCGGTGCATCGTGGTCGGATCAGAATATCAAAAGTAATGGTATATGTTTCGGCTGCGAAGCACCTTGTGATGTCACCTGGAACGAGACGGCTGATGTTTTTCAGAGCAGGCTCGAAACCTTTGGCACCCGCTGGCTTTCGATCTTTGGACAGTCATTGTTATTAATCGGCTGGAGAGGTCGATGTTTTTATTTATTTCGTCGGCTGGTACAGAGCTTGTCAAGAGTGATAATGAACCAAATACAGGAGAAGGGGGGGGGGGTTAGGGGGTTCATCTGGGTAGTAAATTGACCTTTTCTCTATTGAAGCAATTGTTTGTAGCGGGAACTGACACAGGGTTGCCTTGTTCATATTTTGTACGTTTTTGGGGCGCGTTGCACTTGCGTCGATGGGTTCCGGCGCTGTTTAGCAACAGAGAACCGCATAGTAGCACTCAGAGCAGAGTGGTGCGTGTTATTTGTTCCGCTCTTATTGAATGCATTATTTGTACAGGGACGTCATTCTGCCGATGTATGGCGTTCGGTGCATTCAAGGCTGAATAATTGCAGGTTGCGAGATCTTGCTTGGAGAATTGCTCACGGGGCCTTGGCGACAAATTTGAAAAGGGTAAAAAACATTGGCGATTGGGTGATGGACTGTGCCCAAGGACCAGCTGTGACAGCTCCGATAGTACTGCTCATGTTTTTTTGCATTGTTCCTTTGTTTCAAGTTGGTGGGAGTGGTTTCAGAACTGGACCGACCGTGTATCGGGAGACCAGTTGATGGTCGGTGGGACAGGGCTTGGTGTTTTATGGGATGGACCCTTCGGTTTGTTCTGTTGCTGTGTTGCACCGTGTTGCATGTGTATGTGCTGTTTTGAAGGGAAAACACTTATTTGGAGGAATAGATGCAATGTAGATTTTAAGGGGAAATTTGCCAGTTGGCAGGCAGTCCTGGAGGCGGTGAAGTGTGACATTCGTCTTCAGGTTGAAGGCTATTTTCGCCGTTTATATGGGGCTGCCTTTTTGAGCGCTGGTGTGCTGGGGAGGGGTGATTTGTTTTGCTTCGTGCTGGTCGTCCTTTTGCGGTTTTGAATGTTCGAGTGGGGGTTTTTCTCTGCTGGTCGGTGGGCGCATATACCTTTTTGGCTCGCTTGACTTGAATTTGCTTGTCAGAGTGGGCGGTTGGGTAGTGCTGTTTGGCCGTGACGTTTTGGATCCCGCAGGGCGGGTCACGTAAAAAGCACATTTAGTTTCCTCAGAGGTTACACCCGTTGAGCTCCGCGGAGGCTACGAGAGATGGTTATCCGGCACGAAAACTGATTGCATAATTTTCTTATTTCGCTGTTTTCCCGTGCTTAGCATAGGCAGACAGCGCGGTGGGTGTGTGTGAGTCGACCCCATTGATCGCAGCGCACTGTAGCCATGTACAGGTAGTCTCTGATTGGTAGAAGCCTTTTTTCTTACAGTTTATGCAGGTGATCTTGGTGACCAATCTTTTCAGATTGGTCACCAAGGCACCGTGCGCGATTCTCCAGCGCTATTCAGCCTTGAATGCACCGAACGGCTTACCTCGTTGGAATGACGACATTGTAGGAATATTGCATTCAAGGCCCTGCCGTTACAGGTCATCAGGGTGCAACTACTTACGGGTGGAACAAATGACACGCACTACTCTGCTCGGGGTACTACTATGCGGTGCTGTGTTGTAAATAGGGCCGGTGCCCATGGACGCAAGTGCAACCCGCCCAAGAAACGTAGAAAAAACAACGCAACACTGGGTCTGTATCGCTATAAATAATTGCTTAAATAACAAAAAAGTCGATTTACTTTCCAGATGAATTGCCCCCAACCCTCCATTTTCCAGATTTTGGTACATTACCGCCCTCTGGATAAGCTCTGTACCGCCCGGCCAAATAAATGAGAACATTCAGTCGCACCGGAATGCGACGCAGAATTTGGTATACCGCGCCCGGGTATTACAAGATGGGCGAAACAAATCGATTAATGACACTAACTTTCCCGACAATCGAAGGCCAGCAGGTACCAAAAGGTCCAACCTGCTCTCAAATACATCATCACTCTCGTTCCAGGTGACATGAAAAGGTGCATCATAGCCGAACCATATACAATTTATTTTCATATTCTGATCCGAAGATTCACTGATAGGTAAGTCCTTGTATCTCCAGCTACCAAGACGAAGACCCTTTGTCTTGTTTGGATTCAACTTTTCCCCTGTAGCGCTCTCAAAATTAATAAATCCTCCGAGAGGGCGCTTAAGGAGGTCAGACTGGAAACCACACACGTGACCACATCTGCATATTGAACGCATTTCACTTTGGCCCCACCTGGCACAACGAATGAAAATATTCTCAAGTCCTTTCTAAAATCCTAGAGAGAGACTCGCTAAACAAAATATCATGGAGACAGAGGACACCCCTGGCGCATCCTTCTCTCTACGTTAAAAACTTCAGAACAAAATCCATTAATCATATCGAAAAGCAAATACAATGAATAATCTCCGTCTGTGGACTCTTCTTGGATTAAATGACGCTAATATGAACCTTAAACAATAATGAAACAGAAATTTCTGCTCAGTCGGACTGTTGCATTCCAGATGTTAGTTAAGGATTCAAAAACAACATCCGTAGACGGACGATGGATAATGTAACTTCACAAAAAAGAGTGACGTTTTGTTATGAAATAAGTAAAATTAAAGTGTGACCAGTTTCAGTAGATACATTCATTTTGGAAGAAATATTTGCTGATCTTGAATATGAAAAGCTAATGTCTGCACAGGGAAAGTCACAATCTACATAAACAAACATTTGATCTGTTAGTTGGTAAAATGCAGATAGCATTTTAGGAAAGCAAAATGGACCACTTCAAAACTTTCGACTTTAAACTTTAATTATAATTTTACTTATCCAACCTAATCCACCACATTTTTAATAGGATTTAAATAATTAATGGCATTGAAAAAGTTAATTAAATTTAACTCATCCATTTGCTCTAAGTTCAAATATATATGTTATTTATGGTTTTAAAAAAAATACTCTCAAATAAATCACTATTTGTTAAATGAAATAACAGCAACCGCTGTTCGGTTTTTGAAGTAGTTGATGACCTATCACGGAAAGAAAATATATTTAGCGCCAGTGAATCAAGTAAGGAGTTGAATGAAGTATGTATTCATATATTTCGTTCATGGAAAAGTACAATACTTTCTTCCTACGCATAAGGGTTTAAGTTTTCAAAAGCATTTTGACAGCCACTGCGAAACTCGCAACGGCATAAACTTACTTATGTTTTTGTTACTCCTTTCGTTACTGCCGAGCTGTCTGGAATGTGTTGAAAGAATCCCTACAAAGAAAAATCTCTGTTTATCCGAGACAGTCGCCAGTAATGTAACAGTGTGTTTTGTGTCGTTCTTGAACATTGTTTGAAATTGAAGGATTCAAAGACAATTAATGAATAAAGTGATTTCATCCACGAATCAAAGACACTATTAAACTCGTTAGCCTGTAGGTAGGAAAAACAGAAGAGAAATCACACGTGTAGGTTTTACTTTCACATTTCAAAGCATGGTAAGATTCAAAACTTGGCAATCACACAAACGACCTTTATAAGCATTCTTTACAATATCTTTTTATAGTTTATATTAACTTTATTAACTTTGAATAAAATTGTGTAGATGCTTTTCATATGCTATAACAAATGAATCCGTCTATTGATACACAACAATTTGAAGCTGTCTTTGGATTTTGTTTGACCTTAAAGGGTTCAGGGTTATAGGGTTAAGAATATTAATGTGATGATTTTTTCCATTGATCGATATAGCATTAAACTTATATTCGTGACACAAAATACCAGTCATAAGAAGAAAATGGCCATTGATCACTTTTTTATGGCCCAAAAAATACACAACAACACTCCTTACCTAATTATGGTAAAACTTGTCCTTCAAAGGTATGAAAAAATCCCTTTGTTTCTGTGGAAGCTTTGATTTTTTTTAAAATTGTGCCAGCAATTAGTATGAACAAAATAAATTATGGAAACTTAAGAGAGAAAGAAATATATACATTAAGACAGGAGCTATAATTCTTGTTTTCTTTAGTATTCCGAAAGTAGGTTAAGATACTGTTTGCTAGCGATCTTTCTAAAGGTCAGACGTTTTTTCTTTAAGATATATTTTTCCTGTTCAAATAACGTAATAACTTAAAGTAATGACTTACCTTGATCGGTTCTTGAGAATGTCAAATTCACATCTGTCAGTATACTGTGATGTAGAAAGGGACTCCAACTGTTCATGAGTACCGATGCATCCAATGGTTGAGTTCTGATCACAGGAAGTAACCCGTCTGTTATTAAACAAGATATGGCGACGTGGTAGGATGGAGATGAGGAGAGGCCTTGAAAAATAAGAGGTGTAGGGGGCTGGTATATTATAAAGAGTTGTTAGATGTGATGAGAGTAAAGAGTATACGGGACTTATCATCAGTCAATGATAGAAGACATGTACAAACAACTGAGAGCGTTTTACTGTACTTTAATCATGATCTTGTTAGAAGTTCACTGTTAATAAACAGTTATGCGTACGTATTTGATACTTGAGTCTGTGAGGCATAAAAACACTGAAATACGAAAAGGTTGTGAGGTAAGACAAACTTGACCTTAGAATACTTTTCATATATTTAACATGAGACGGAATTGATCTTGTGCGTGATAGTAAAGTCAAATCAGACCTTGTTGTGAACTTGCATCAGAAACGAACGAACAACAACATTAAAAGGCACACATGTCTCTTCTGTAAGACTTATTTATTTTTCTTTTAAATTAATAGCATCTGTCAAGCCGAGGAGTGTGCATACATGTAAAACTTAATGTAGCCTTTAAGTTTATGCGGTACTATTACCAGCCCTACCGACGGAGAAATTATTCCAACCAGGATACCAACTTATCACTCTCCCACGAAATATAATTTAAAGTGATGGTTAATAAATATATTCGATTCGAAACACAAATTTTCCCTTATACATATAATTGTAACAATCACATCATAATTTGAGATGCAACAACAATTTGGTACGATGTAACATTGTATACAATATAAAATAATATCATCTCACATAGTTGCTCCAAAGAGTGCTAAGCAATTTATGACTGCTACCCATTTTACTGGTCAACATTTCCGTTATAATCCCCAGCCCACTCCTCCCCGTTCATATATAAGCACGTGTTTTGTCACTAAAATCATGAACGAGATATGAATAATTGAAAGCACGGGTGACCTAGAAACGCTGGAAGAAGATATCAGATAACAATATGTCTTACCTGGATATGTCTTTGGAACTTCCCAAGCACAACTATTAGAGCAACTGGTGTTGGACATGAAGTCCAAGTGTCCCCGAGTAGCAACAAAGCCAACTGTTTAATAACTACTACACGAAGTCATATAAATTATTAACATATTAAATGTTACCTTTACGTGAATAATATTTCTCAAAGTTACACTCATTTGGTTCAATAGAAAGCAAGTCGACAACTGGAGATATTTGTCTGGAATGGAACATGTCAGTTCAAAGATATGTCACAGAGGGCAGGTGAAGGAGGATGATAAATTGTAAACAGACGGAAAGAATGCTACAAGAGAGTAGCATGTATAATATTATGATCATAATCAACCAATGGCTTATGGTACGTTCCAGCATCTTCTGGTTGGAGGTTAAGAACTGTAAAAAGAAAATACTAAAAGTGCGATGAATAATTTTCAAGTAAGCATTCTACTTGAAATAAATATCGATTAACTATATGTCACCAGAACAGCTCAGTGTAAGCTAAAGTCCTGGCAGATGTATCTCCGATGTGGGCCATCTCAGTGAAGTTCAACAGAAATCGAAGTATATATGTATAATTCATATTTATATGAAATGGAAATATCTCGGAAGGCAAAGTGACATCCTACAACCGAATAGAAGCCTGTCAATTTGATAGCTGGTCCATTTTGACAACTTAAATTACAATCGGTACACTCGGACAATGACATTTACTGGTACATTACGAAGAATAAAATAGAAAAATGTCAAATCTCCATTTGGAAAAATATCTGATCGTGGACAATGTTTACCCTGTACGTTACAACCGCTGTCTAACTCTGCAGTGTCGTCTTTGAACAATGTGTACGTTGTGCTTTATAACGACCGCCGACTAACTTTGCAGTGAAGTCTTCTTTCGATAGAAACCAATAGTAGACATAAGGTATTCTAGAAGAGTTTGAGGATCGTGCACATTCACGGAAGTGTTCAGAACATGTAATATCAATATAGCTACGCATCTAAGATCGCTGTTAACACAGGAATATAAAATACTTTGGTCACAGTATTCAGTGAAATAATACATTACTACTCAATTCCAGTTAATCTGCCTTCGGAGTGTTGATTGTAGAAAGCAAACGACCAATGTTTATTTTTTTCTCGGTTATTCTTTCAATGCTCAGCATACCTTTCGTTACTCTCAGGAAATGGATGATGATAACAAATGTTCGAGTTATTTCACCATCAAGAAGCTTGAATTTGCTACTTTTCTTTCATAGTTTCCATTTTCAAATCATTACTTCCTCACTGACAGACACTGACACCAGTATTAATACTAAGTATATGTGTTTATATTCAGGTAAATATAAAACAAACGCTGGTTATGCGAAATAAATCCTCTGACGCCGTTCATAGCTTTTGCGCCCGGTGCTTGGCTAAGTAACTTTTCTTTGAAAAAAAAAATACAATGTTATTCTTTTTTTTGTCCTCATTCAATTAAGTTGTATTATCCACATTATAAAATGCTTACAAACTACGCGACCATATCCGCATCAGTAGAACTATGTTTCAGGAATAAAGGAAGGGGCACAGTTTAAACTTTATAGCGGTATATTCCTATCCCATAAAGTACTTTATGAAAGAATTCAAAATATTGCATTTTATGAAAAGCTTTTTCAAATAACACAAAGAAAAATAGTTTAACAGCTATAGCAATGAAAGATCATTGTTTTAAACGTCGATTGCGACAAAATTGTGTCGACAAAATTTGTCCACAAAATGTCATTTTGATAAATGTTGAATATATTATATCGCGGACTCACAGTGTAAAGCGACATGTTATAGTTATCATATTTGATAAGAGCATGGAAAATGTTAAAGAATCTAAATCTCATTTATACTTGAATGAAATACTGCATGAAATCTTAAAAAACGAAACGTCATTGACTAAGCAGTTCTTTCTTCATTTTTTTCGACTACAAATTTGGAAATTTACCGTATTCGACTGTGCCTCTTTCATTAACATAACAATTGCCATTGAAGCGGTTGATATTTGTAAAAAAAATGTTATAACTGGATCTTACAAGTATTTTACTTACAAAAATTTGGCACAATTTCCCGACCATCAGGTTTTGTCTTCATCATCTGACAGCAGAATATTTCCATTAAATTTAATTTTTACGCTAAAACGTCCTCTACAATTTGTTATGTCTAGTTTCTGTAAACTACATTGATCAATTAATTTGTTGCGTGTATATGTAATTAATTCGTAGCTTATTGTTTGGGTTCTGTTACTTATTTAAGTTTTGTAAATAATAAATTAAAGGCAATTGTTTAAAAATAAGGAATATCAGATACCACGCAGTGACCAAAAACATATTTCGAATCAATGACTTGACTAATTAAAACTTTCTCATCGCTAACTGGTGTGTACACGTAATGAATCTTTAGCGTTACACGGATTGATGAAAGAGTTGGTATTGTTTTACACAAGGTCATCAACCTTAGGTACCCTTCTATGAAAATGACAGTGTTTTGCTTTGTTAAAATGTATCGTTATTGATGTCTTCTTTAAATGGTGAGCATATGAGGCCGGTAATAAGAAGTAGGGGTGTCAAATAAACTTGGCAAACTGAGTAGAGAGCACTAATCTTCATGCATCCATGGTTACCAGTAAAACACGTATTGGGAACCGAAATTAACAACTAATCTTGGGTTGTCTTTTAAAATATTGATTTCATTTCCACCAACTCGTTTCTCAAGTGTTTGTGATTAATACGGACTTCCGGTTTGAGTCAATGGATTGGCAACTCGGTGCACTTGCTCTGCATAGGCATATGCTCACTCATACATTGGGGGTATCGCCTTGATCACCTTCGAGTCTGGACGTATTTTCTGTCTCGCTGTCCACCTACTACAGCTTTAGTACTACAGCTGTTATCGTCGTCGGCGTAGTTTTGCCTCATTGGCCTCTCATGGCCCATACGCTTTCAATTGCCACTTTGAACGTGAATGGCATGAGGGATCATAGCAAGCACAGTCGCATTTTCCAGTATTGTAAGTCAATGGAGGTTGACTGCGTTTGCCTGCAAGAAACACACATTTTGGAAGATGTCCCTCAATGGGCTTATGAGTGGGGTGGTGAGCTGCATGCTTCGTTTGGTTCGTCTTCATCCTGTTGCACTGTAATCCTTCTGTCACCTCGTCAGGCGGGTAGTGCCACTAGGGTGGAGACGGACCACGAGGGCCGATTGGTTTGCATTCTTCAAGTATCCACAGGGTCATATCTGTCTTTGTAATGTATATACTCCCAATCGAGCTTTTTTGACACACTGCCTTCTTTTGTTCCTGGTAGTGCACCATGTGTCAAGGTCAGAGACTTTAACTGTGTCCCAGACTCGGGTCTTGACAGACTCGGGGTTTTCTATGTCTGCTGGTCATGACGCTGGGATCACAGAACTGGACAGATTCACCTCAGCACACCTTTTAGCCGATTTCTAGAGGCACATGCACCCGTGTTGTACGGTGTATACGTTGGTGAGGCCCAACGGAGAAGATGCCTCCAAGATAGTTCGAGTGTATGCGCCCGTTAGTTTGTAATTTTCGGGTTGCGTGAGCTGTCAGCTCTCTGACCATGGCAATGTTGTAGCACGGTGTGTTTGCCTTCCACTTTCCAGATCGGGCGCGGCCTATGGAAGCTTAGCTGTCAGATACTTGGCGTGGCAGAGTTCCGTCAAGGTTTCGAAACCAGGTACAAAGGATGGCAAACATTGTAGCCGGCCTTTGCCTTTACATCCCAATGGTGGGATGATGTCAAGTTGCGCAACAAACGCTACGCAATTCAGTATTGCGTGACCCGGGCACGGCGGCGGAGAGAAAAATTCTCGAAGATGCGCGGAGGTGAAGTTTGGGGGCCCCTCGTCGTCATCGCTTTGCAGACTGATCTCGATGAAAAGAACCACGGTGCCCGCGTCAGGGCTCGTGTCGAAGCTGTGGAGCGCACTTCACTGAGATTGGACCAGTCCGTTAGCTCATCAGCGGTTGACAGACGCGTCCCATCTGTGCGCGCTACTGAAGGGACCGTGGTAAGCGACCCTCGCGGCATTGTCCACGTGTATACAGATTATTAAAAGAGTTTGTTTACGCATGGCAATGTCGACTTGTCGGCACAGTCCGATTTATTGAGGGAAATCTCAAAAACTGTTCCCCACGAGGTCAATGATGTTTTTTTTTGAGGGGGGGGGGTGCGGAAAAACCACTGTTGAGCTTTGGAAGGCGCTTTCGAAGATGAAGAATGGCAAGTCACCGGGTTCGGACGGGCTTCCGAGGGAGTTTTACCGTACCTTCTGGGCTATAACCGGACGTGACATCAGAGCCGTCTTCGAAGACTCCTTCCAAAACGGACTGTTAAACCAAAGTCAACGTCTGGGCATGGTAACTTTGCTGCCCAAGTCTGGGGACCCCTTGGATCCTTGTAACAAGCGCCCGCTTACCTTGTTAAATGTGGACTACAAGTTGCTGGCTAAGACTTTGTTCAACCGTCTTGCACTGGCTATGCCGCAGCTTGTGGGTGATCTCCAGACTTGTGCAGTGAAGGGTCATTGCATCCAACAGAACTTGTGGTTGATGCGCGACTTGACCTACTCTGTTATTGAGCGTGATCTGCCATGTGCATTTGTCTCTCTTGACCAGCAGAAGGCCTTTGACATGGTGAATCGCGGGTTTTTAATGAATGTATTGGAGACGTTTCAGTTGCACCCAAATTTTCGTAAATGGATTTATGCTTTGTATCAGGAAAGTTTCAGTTCTTTGATCGTAAATGGGTTTTGTTCAGAGATTTTTAACGTAGAGAGGGGTGCGCCAGGGGTGCCCTCTGTCTCCGTTACTTTATGTTTTGTTTAGTGAGTCCCTCTCACGTCTTTTGGAAAGGGACTCGAGACGTGTTTCATTCGTTGTGCCAGGGGGTGTCATAGTGAAATGCGTTTAATACGCATCTGACGTTACGTGCGTGGTTTCGAGTCTGGGCTCCTTTTGCGCCTTCTCGGAGGATTTATCTATTTTTGAGAGAGCTACCGGGGTGAAGTTGAATCCTAACAAGACAAAGGGCCTTCGCGTTGGTAGCTGGAGATACAGAGGCTTACCATTCGGTGCATCGTGGTCGGATCAGAATATCAAAATTAATGGTATATGGTTCGGCTATGTGGCACCTTGTTAAGTCCCCTGGAACGAGATGGCTGAGGTATTTGAGAACAGGCTCAAAACCTTTGGCACGCGCTGGCTTTCGATCTTGGGGAAAGTCATTGTTATCAATCGTTTTGTTTCACCCATCTCAAGTAAATAGAACTTTGTGTTTATTAAGCAACTGTTTGTAGCGGGTAACTGACCCAGGGCTGCCTTGTTCATATTTCGTACGTTTTGGGGGCGGGTCTCACTTGCGTCGGTGGGTTCCGGCGCTGTTTAGCAACATAGAACCGCATAGTTGTTGTCCGAGCAGGGTAGTGCGTGTCATTTGTTCCGCGCTTATTGGGTTTCCCCCTGTTGACCTGTCACGGCCGGCCCTCGTTCACAGTTCCTTGCGGGATAGAGCCATGAACGCATTATATGTACAGGGACGTCAATCTGCCGAAGTATGGCGTTCCGTGCAATCAATGCTGAATAACTGCAGGTTGCGAGATCTTGCCTGGAGGATTGCTCACGGGGCCTTGGTGACAAATTTGAAAATATGATATTGGAGATTGGGTAATGGACTGTGCCCAATGACCGGCTGTGATAGCTTAGAGACTACTGCTCATGTTTTTTGGTATTGTTCCTTTGTCTGAAGCTTGTGGGAGTGGTGTCAGAACTTGACCGACCGTGTAACGGGAGACCGTTCATGGTCGGTGGAACAGGGCTTTGTGTTATATGGGATGGACCCTCCAATTTGTTCTGTTGCTGTGTTGCACCGTGTGTTTGTCTGAGCATTTTTGAGAAGAAAAAAACTTTTTGGGAGGAACAGATGCAATATAGTTTTGTGTGGAAAATTTGCCAGTTGGGAGGCAGTCCTCGAGGAGGTAAAGTGTGGCGTTCCCTTTCAGGATGAAGGCGATTTTCGCCGTTAAACTGGGGCTGCCTTTTTTCGAGCTGGTGTGCTGGGGAGGAGTGTGTTGTTTTGCTGCGTGCTGGTCGTCCTTTTGTGATTTTTTGAATGTTTGAGTGGGTGGTGGGTGGGCGTGTGTACTTTTTTTGGCTCGCTTGACTTGAGTTTAATTTGTGAGAGTGGGCTGGTTGAAAAATGCCGTTTTGGCAGTGACGTATTGATTCCCGTAGGTCACGTTAAATCACGACCCCAAAACAGCAGTTATCACGATATAAAATTTACGAGTAATCTACAACATTTTTTTGTTGACTTTTTATTACTAATATTTGTTTTTGTTTTGACATGTGCACATTGTTCTCTTTCATCCAAGATGATATTATTCTTAATCTGATCTTTACATTATACACCTAAAGAATTCTAACATGTCAACTGAGTTGCAATTGAGAGACAATCGACTTAATTACAGTGAGCTTTACCTTTTACAAATTCAATTACTTTATCAAAATCATTTACGGATGATGTTGTAAGGCATAGCGAGCTCTATGATTAATAAATATTTAATAACTTGAACAAATAAATGAAACAGATAGGTGCAATCCCAATTTGAATGCCTTGCTCAGTTGCCTTATAATAAAAATAAAATTGTTAACACTGTGAGATGTCTTAAATGCAAACATCAACTTTATTCATTCTTCTAACTGACAATACGATAGCCCCTACACAGTTGAAATAATTTTTGTTTTCATTTTAATGAGGTCCATTGATAAAAAAAATCTGTAATATCATAACCTATAACTCGGCAAGACAATAATTTATATATTGGAGTTCGAATTTGTTTAACAACCTCCTTCTGATACATATTTGATTGTAGAATATCAGCCGCTCCGCTATCACTTTTAAAGCTTGTTAATGCTGAAAATTGAAAATATAGTTTAAAGTATGCAAATGGTATGCGTAGCACAGTATAACGAATTGAGTCATATTTGTACATCAAGGGTCAAGCCAAAAAAGAAAAAGAAAAAAGAAAGAATTCGCTCTTGTACAGCACAGTGAGATTAAGGACAACAGACACAATGTAAAAAGTGTGACGTCATACACACAGGAGACTCTGCCAATTTACTGAACAATGATAGTTGGTTTTAATTTGCCAATAAAAATTTGCTTCACAGAAACATTTAAATAGTACGTTCTGGAAGATACTTGTAAAAGTAATTGACTAACTAGCAAGGTATTGCACAGATGTCGGTGGATCTATTCCAACACGGATGTTAACTGAAGATGATAGAATGTTTCTTATAGTTAAACGTAGGGAAACAATGTCGCTCGTTCCACTATTTATATCTGTCATGAACCCACCCTTCATCTTCACACAATCGACACACACCTTAACCCAGCCAAACAACAACAGTCCATAAGAACGTGCTGCTTCAACTAGGTCACCACACATTCCCTAAAAGCCATAAGTATTGTCTCATGTTTCTTATACTTAATACTTAACTGATACTTCATCTTAAAAAGTATCTTTGAAAGGCTCTTAAGTCAAAAGGATATGTGAATCCTGCAATGGCGCCGTCTTAAATGGTTATTACTAGCATATGTTCTAATGTAGCTATATCCGCCACTGCATGCAGTATTCCTTTTCATACAATTGCTTCTGCAGACTAATAATTAACACAACATGGCTTCGCTGTATCACTGTAACAATCAATAAATATTGTTCGTTAAAATACAAATTGTTCGTTTCCGTTGAAAGTTCACAAAGATAAACCAGGCACAGATAGGTATACCAGGAGGCGCCTGCATAATAGAGCTTGGGATCAGGAACAAGAAATCCCTTGACCACACCCACCAGCCCACGGACTTCGGAGCAACGCGTGCAAGGAAACACTTTGAAAGAGCTATAAGTCATTTTAGATTAAAGTTGTGTACTTCAACATTAACAAGAAACTAGCAGTCAGAAAAGTACATTGCTTGTGTTGGTGCGATTTAATATTCGGAAATTGAATGCGTTTTTTTTTCTTAAGGCGTGAGGTATTTTTATATGTTAGGCGATGGCTTTATAAGTAATGACTAGGCACATTTTTCTCTTTCAAAGCATTTGAGTACACAGTTAATAAAACAAATGACAAAAGATCTCACCTGGATTACTTTCAGAGATGTTAAACTCACATCGGTCAGAATACTGTGATGTAGACAAGAATTCCAGTGATTCCTGAGTAGCGATGCATCCAACGGTTGAGTTCTGATCACAAGACATAACGTAAATAGAAAGATCTTGAATACCGTTTTCATCAGTGTAATGTTTCTGGAAAGCACAGCCCTCGGGCTCAATCATTTCCAGATTTATCGGTGGAAACCCGTTTGTTATTGAACACGATATTGTTACGTGGTAGGAACCAGATGGGGATGAGGAGGGTCTTTGACACACAAGAGGTGTAGGAGGCTGGTATACTGTAAAGAGATGATAGGTGTGATGAGAGTAAAGAGTAAACGGAGATTTATCATCAGTCAATGACAGATGATAAGTACCAGCATCCTCTCGTTGAAGGCTTAAGAAGGAGAAAGAAACATCAGCCTTGGTAAACTCAGGATAATATACGGGATAATCTTTCTCGATATACTCTACTTTTACTTGAAATAAATATCGATTGACAGTCTGATTCAGTCGTCGTTGTATTCCGTTGTATGAGTAAGTTCCTTTCGAAGGAACTTCTCCATCAGTACGACCGGTAAAGTTCATTGCCACTCGTAAACCATATATTAATATATGTTTATTGTCATATATATGTAATTTAATATAGTCTTCATTAACAGGAATATCCGGGAACGAGAAATCACAGCCTATCAAAGAGTAACATTCTTTTGAATTTACTGCTTCTCTATCTCTGCAGTGAGAACTACAGTCAGTGACGTCACAATTGCATGATACTAGAAAGAGGCCAAGAACCAAGAACCAAGAAACAAAAAATCCTTCCATCTTAAAGACTTTTAAAGATCCCTCGCGTCAGAGACTTGCGCCCGTAACTGCATGTGTGTAATACTCTCTGCAAGTAATGATCTTAGAAAGCATACTTTTAGCGCATGCGTATATTTACCTGTAACTGCGCATGGCCGGAAATTTGAGTAGACTATATCTCACATTTGAAAGCCATGTTTTTCCTTTCTTGTGTCTTAAATTTGAAGATTTCTGTAGTTTATTACTTAATCATCAACTTCAAAGTCATTCTCACTCTCTCTTTCTCTCTCCTGAAACATTCCCTTATGACCATTTCTTTTCATTCTTGAAAAGTTGTAGATACTTTACCTCTTAATTTGTTAGGCCTGAGTAAAAATAAATGTAGGGAGAATAAAAGCCTAAGGATAAAAATAATTAATTAATTAAAAAAAACATGGCAAATTGCTCATTCCAAAAGACGTGATGAAGGTATTTAATAGTTTGAAGAGCGAACTCTTAGTTTTTCATACCGGGCTGCTCTGTGAACACACTTAGCTTGGCGCCCCTACGTGTCTGATAGTGTACGATTTGAAAACATTCAGCTGAGGAATATGTGAGGGTTTACAGAAAAGCAGAATTCAAAGAACCACTAATTTCACGGCTTTCTCAGTAGGCCTAGTTTAACTATATATGCTTTGCTCTGTGGGTTATGTAATATTTTCTCTCTATTCCAACTTTCTCTCCACCAACCTCTTCATCTCTCTTCTTTGTTTACTTTAATTTAATTAGTTTGTCGTTCTGTTATGTCTGAGGTACAGGTTAAATGACAAATTATATGCGTATCTTTAATAGAACGATTACCGCTAACTCTAATTTGACTTCAGTTTTCACGGATACCTAATTAAATACTACAATTAATAGAATTCATCGAGTTTGACTCAAAGTGAAGATGTATTAGTTCAAGTCATTGGCATTTTTATTTCTTATTATCCTCAAATTGCCTAGCTCCATGTAAGCTCTAGTATTCATAGGGCATATAACTTACCAAATATACGGTATGTGTGTTGTAAGAGAATCGGACCGTCGGTCCCGTCGTAATAGTCTATCTCCGTTAAGTTGACGTGATAAGTTCCAGCATCTCCTGGTTGAATGTCTCGGATTAGGAACGAAAATACATAAAACTCCCCCGATGAATTCCTGAGCAGGTATTCAACTTGGAATAGATAACGATCATAAGTATGATCCTCGTACCACCGGAACGTACCAGAGTAAAGAAAGGGAGTTTGATGATCAGCATCATCAGTAGCCAGTTCGGTGAAGTTCAAATCTAATCTAAGTACAAATATAGATGCATATGAAAATGAAATATTTGGAAACGATAAGTCACAACCTACAACCACATGACAGTCTGTTGAATTTACTGTTGGTCCATCTTGACAGTGATAATCACACTCTATGTCCTCAGAAAGTGATAACGTGATAAGGAACATGAAAGAATAAGATAAAGCAGACAAAACTTCCATATCGATAGATTACGGTAATGTGATAATTATACACAGTATTTAAGATGTATGTAGTAACCGAAGTTAATGCAATACTGTTCGCAATATGTCTGCAAAGCGATGAGCGCTGTTTATCAATCAAACAGAGAGTCGTTCTCAAGTACTGCCTGTACATTCGCACACGTGTGTGGGTTTTCATTTGAATAAAAAATGAAACTGACCAGTATGCTAATGAAATGAAATCTTTGTTTCAGCTACCTTTTTTCTTTTCTATTTCTGATATAGTCTGCTGATATATGTGGTGATGTTATGTATCGGTTAGTGTATACTTATTTGATATAACGAAATTCAAATCTCTTTGGATTTTTGGAATTTTATTTCAACATAATTCAAGCATGTTTTGTATCTTAAGCTTATAAAAGAAATGATTCATGGTCAAGTGGTGATTTTCAAATAAATTATATTTAACTCAACTCGGTTCAACATTGAAGGAGTTATATATTCAACAAATTTACTACCGATTATTATTCAAAATAAGACTGCAATTATGAAACTGAGACACCATACATAGATTTTCCCAATATCTGTGTTTGGACCACAGGCGTTTTAAGCATGCGATTGTAGCCATCTTGAAATACTTTAGTGACAAAAATTTATGTGTATTATCCAATAAGTTCGGCATGTTCTCCAAATTCAATACGTCATTATGATCGAGGTATATGAAACTAAAATTCGACCATGTTGGTTGCCTAGTGTTATTTTCTAATAAATCAATAAAACAGTGGTATGATCCAACAACGCTGTGAATTACATGCGGTGCTAATAATGTGGGCAAGAAACATACCTTTTGCCTCCCACCAACACCCATCCCAATTTAAACGCATGTTATGGCAATTTAATAATGATGTCACCCGAAACAATTCTATGTATATATTAATTGGCTTGAAGTCGAGGTTTCCTAAATGACAGATAATTTATTACGAATTAGTAATGAAGTTCGGACGCAAATTAATATTTGGTTGTGACAGGACACCAGGAATGACTGCCAAAAGCAACAATCGTACATCTGTTTAGATATGTTATCAAATAGGATATGGAAGTTTATGACTTGTATTATGAATACTCATGTGTGCTACAACGATCGGGACCATTGAGACCTTTTAACGACGTGACATCAGTTGCTTAATTTGTTCAACCACAGGTGATATCAGTTTAATAATTTAGCTCATTTTCTTCGGGATCCCTTTGTTATATTTTTTTCTTCAGCGATGAGGGTAGGCGATGACAATTGGGCGGTTGAACGGAATACGAGGGCTATTTCAATGCAGAACATTTAGTACTGTGAACTAAACAGTTGATATAATGATATAAATAGAGTGTCCCTGTTACATGTGATCGTAAATGTTTTAGATAGGATGTGTCGTTTTACACGTGAGCATATTGTCGGCGAGCGAATTTGTTTTTCCTAAACAGGTTTGCTATTATGGAGTTTTTAGCCAATCAGATTGCTCGTGACGTCAGCATCAATAATGACCATCGCTTGGAAGTTCGAAGACACACTGAGTTTTACACTGACTCTTAATTAAGTCTAGTTACGGGGTTTCCCTTCAAACGCCATAACTTTACTTCAAAGCTTGGATCATGTTGACCTTACTTATGGTACACACTCTACATTCTATTGGGTTCGTGTTAACGTTAAAAAAGATTCGGGAGCCGTTTTATTTGAAGTCGGAATTCGTCTCGTGGAATGGGAAAGCCTACACTAAAATCAACCTCAGTACGCGAGTTCACGAGTCTTGAATGAATACGCAAAACAGCATAGTCTGCAGTATGACATATTTCCGTTACTGCACTGTACACAGTTATAATACATATAAGCCTACAGCACATGTGTGATGCACCCTGTACGAATACGAAACTTCACTGTGCGATGTTATCGATTAATGCCTCCACAAAAAACTTCGATCAAAGTATATCATAAAATACTAGGTAGGTATGTATATGTGATCTTCCCGCAAGCAGGAACTCGCGAAGGTGTGATAAAAATATGTCTAAACCTATTCCAGGCATATCAACATTATTGTAATTTTGCAATTTGCAATTTTGGGTAATTTTGAACCGGTATATCTTCGTCGCAACGAATGGATGCAGGCATTTGGTAACCTCGAAGTAAAGGTTTCTATTGTGATGACGTAACTTCCCGACCAATCACGAGCGACTCATTTACACACAATTACGAATTTGTTTGGGAAAAAACAATTCGTTGCGGCGAGGGGTACGAGGTGGTGAGTATCACTCCATCATTCGTATCGTAAAGTCACATGTGATATTTGTGTAACTATTTAGTATTATCGAACGAAGTTAGGTTATTTATGCGAGTAACCGGAGCGCCTATGCATTTAGTCTTAGATGGCGCTGTACCACTACACAACAGAGGAAATAATTGAATTCTTACTTCCTATTTCTTTAGGTGATAAAGAGTAGATTCACAATGCGTTCTTAAATGTTCTTGTTTAGTAGGAGTTCGTCTGTCATACACTTATTTAAATAATTATTGTTTGACTGTTCATGTAGAAATCAATATTCTTATTCGGCCATTGATTCTATTTCTGTGAATAAACAGTTCTGCATTTCAAATTAAATAATCTATTTTAATGATATCATATATTATAGATGACAAATTTCGGAGTGGAATGTCTTCATCTGTCTCTCTTGTAAATCTCTTCCAACTATTGGCATTGGAATGACCTTAAACACCTGAACACCGTTCATTGACAGTTATCTGTCGCAATATCCTGCACATGCGCGGTTATTGGACTACCAAGCTTGGAAAACCGTTGCCGAAAAGTTTCTATAGACGGTGTGCGTAGGATATTGTACACACTGTAGTGTATACGCTGTGTGTACCCATCTCAGCACCATTAGACCTGTCTATGCACTCTCGCATACTATACTTTTTCTGACAGGCTACACTATCTGTTATAGCTATGGAGAATGTTAGAGCGGGTGTACCTCCTCCCAAACGACCAAGAGGATGACCTCCGAGTGGTAATCCTCCAGCAAAACCTGCTTATATTCTCGATCGGGCCAAACGTGAGGGCACAAGAGTGTACCTTTTAGATTCTTTTCCTTCTTGGGTATAACAAAAGAAAGAATTTGAAACTTCATCTGGAGATGGTGAAGCTGGAAAGAAGTCGTCGCCTGCGGAGTTTGCCAACCATCTACTGAAACATCACAGCTACAGACTGTGTCGTTTATGTAAAAGGTAAGATTTCTTATTGGACTTTCACAGTTTTACAAACGATGTACTAAATAGAGTTCAGTAATCCTTGGCAAACATTAATTTTGACAATGCACTGGTGCAGCCACATTTTAAGTCTTCTTTGAGTTGCAGTCTATTCAGCAAATACTCAATAAAGTAGATTAATATTTCAATATGGCTATACACACAAATGATCCTTCAAGGTTTGAAAATTCTGTAGTTTGCAAAACTAGTTACATACCAACAGTTTTGTTTGTAAATGCCTATAGCTGGCTACTTTAGATAAAGGCTGCTCTGCATGCAGCTATTGCAGTATGTATTACAGCCTATATTCTTATAGTTAGCTTGTTTTTCTTGACCTTCGCATGATCTGACCATGCTTTGAACTAGCTGTGAATCATCTTGTGAATAATTATACTCTTTCTGTTTTTTAGATCATACCAAATTTCAGTGGAGACTCAAACAAACAAAGATGATACACTACCAGATACAAGGGCAATTGGATCTGCATGTAGTTACATTTTGGATCAATAGTCATGTTGAATATGAAATGCACCTAATGAGCCTTGCAATATATTTGGTCTCCAACAAGTTTGGCAGTATCCATGTATAAACTATGGAGGAAAAAATAATTGCACGTACAACTGCCTGCTCAAATGTATCCTTATGGATACTAATACCAAATAATTTCTGTATAATACGACCAGTGCTGCATTGAGGAAGAACTAAACGTAAAATACATTCATCCTGCTCCTGCTCAACATGAAAACATTTACATAAAATATAATTGATCAGTTACAACTTTAATGCCAATGTTCCAGGTGTATGATTTGTACTATGTGGAAGCATGCATTGCCTGCAGACCAATTTTATTACTAAAGTTGCATTTGCAGTCTCTGTTAAGTGTATTTTATATACTATAGATACAAAATGTATTCACAAAGTATATATATATATATATATATGAATTGAATAAGCTTATGAAGAAATGTTTGAAAACTGGAGCAATAGTATGTAAGTTGGTGCATGTATGAACAAAAGGATCGAATGACAAAATAATTAAAGTAACAGTCAACAGTAGCCTATACATTCAAGGTCAAACAAACTACTTGCGTTAAGGTTTTTATTCCCAGTAATACGTTTTTGTATGATCACTGGCTCTGCTAACATTTTTTTCAAGAGCCCTTCGGTGCCCTTAAGTGTTTCTCTTCTTCTACTGTGCAGCAATTGTTGTGTTATTTCTCTAATAACAAATGAACAATTAATTATAAGTGAATTTGTTTTCTTGAACTGTCTATACAGGGAATGATGATAGGAAGAGAATGTCTCCAACCCCACATACATCAAAAGCCAGAAAACAACTTGTGGAAGACTACATGCCATCTCCTATTGTGCAACATCTTGTTGGACCTTGAAATCAACATGAAGACATCATGGAAGGGTGTAATGAAGAGTAAGTTAGTCTCTGGTCTTCATTGTTAGCAAAATCATGTGTTATATGATTTAGCCTGTTTCATATATCCATAAGTAAAGTTAAACCATGTGTGAAAATGAATACTAAGTTTAGAGTACATGGAGCCCTTAGAACTTGATTTAAGAAATTTCTAAACTTTTGAGTTAACATTTTGATGTGAATATTTCAAAAATCTTTCAAATTGCTTGACTTATTGCTTGGCTCTGTAAGACTTAAGTTCTACAGGAATTCATGGATGTTGACAATTTTAAATCTTATCCTAAGAATCTGTTTTCAGTGTTCCAGCACCAGTGTTCTAGTTATTAGGATATGTATCAAAGATGCAATCCACTCCTCTTGTTCAGTACTTCATGTGGGATGAGGGATGAATTTATTGTTGTCCACTCTCTAACCCGGAGATTGAAAAAGGTGGTGTGATACCAAGCTACAGTACCTATCGGCATGTAAGAGACAGTTTTTGGTATGTTGAAGTTTTGTTGACATAACACTCGCCAAATTGGGCTTTAATTAACAAGAAGAAACTAAACGTAAAACCATTTAAAATTGAATTAAATGCAAGGTAACGCTTCTGTACGTGTACGTGTTAAGATGCAATACAACAGTATTAGGGATATCTGAATAACATATCATTACACTACTGATGACTGCAAATACACCTCATTGAACCCTGTAGTGTGATTGCATATAAACAAATGTGTAAGCTGGTCGAGGTTAGCAGCTGTTTCAAAGTTATAATCAGTACATACTGTTATGTTATATGCCTATAGCCTAGACATATGAAGTATACTTCATACTTCACCGACTAAAATCATTGACATACTGTAATTTGGGTATGGTCGGGACTCTACTGCAAGGTTACAATGCAACCAAATTGCCTTTAATCAAGCTAGTTTCAGCTAGTTTTGTGGTCAAAGCACTTAGGCTTATATTAAAACACAGTTACGTCAGTCGACAGCCGAATACGAAATTTAGAGGGGAAATGGCATGATGCTGTTATGCTTACATCACTGGTGCGTGAAAGGATGCCCGTAATTTTCATAATGTCACAGACTACGGCCTCAGGGGTAGCAGCAGGGAGTTGTTATATAACAACGCCCTGGTAACATAGCCTAGCCAGTCAATACAACTCAAACTCAATTTTTACAGGCTTTGAATCCGTTGGTCACCGTGCATTACTCGTGTACTGCAATATACGACCGTTATAGGCTACCCTATATGCCAGTACCGATGGCTGAATGAATTGTTTCATAAAGCTTAAATTTAACTTTCAATAGACCTTTCTTTAGTACAAAATTGCAGGGAATTCTGTAGAGACTAAGTGGTTTTCCAGGGAGCTTCTTCTCCCATGCATATAGTTTTGCAAGACAGGGTTAGCGTCCGTTGCGTAATACCTAAAGATAACGGACTTCTATTGGATGAACTTTGTATGAATAAAATCCAAGCATTAGTGCGACCTATGCTGTTAGTGTTGGTCTGTTTTTTGTCATCATGTGCTCCCATGCCTCTTGTCAACGCCACTGGTTCGTTCAGGGGGCAATCTAGTGGTCTAACTATAGGCCTGAAAAGTTTGCTACTGGCGGCGGCATATTTTTGAGTGCAATCAGATGCATTTTAATGTGTACAGTTCAAAGCATCGTATTAAAAACGTTTCTATAAAAAACGGTGAGTATGATAAAAGACACGGGTAACATGAATTAACCAGTTTTTGCATAGCCGTAACACACCTACTTGTCCCCCCCAAAAAACAATACTGGATTTCCTACATACTACCAAAATAAGAAAATAAGAACTGTTTAAGTCAGTAACCCCTCTACGTAGGTGCGTCCTCCGTTGATGTAGTTCCCATGTGTACTACTGTGCGTACACTGTGTGTATAAGATACAAATACACTTGTTTTATAAGGAGTTCAAAGGTTATTTAAGCTCAAAGATGTTTAAATTGTGAAAACCTTTTAATATAATATTTAACACGAAGTCAAAGTGGCTGGAACTTCAAACTGTATATGTATGTAGCTCTTGGTAAAAACAAGATCACAAAGTTTCTCATATACATCACAGGTCATTTGAGGCCTATTACGGGAAAATCATGATAATATACAGTGGTCCAGATGGCAGGTAATGAATAAGCCTTTTGGCTTTCTGGTTAACATATCATAATGCAAATTACCATAAATATTTCAAAATATGGCTATGCCGTGACACAGTTTTGCCGACCTTGTTCCCGATATATATTCACAGTCCACATTCACCATCATGCATACCTCGTTTAAAACATTTAAGTTTCAGTTACTTCCGTTGCAAAAGGAGTATTTCACAATGTCAGCATTTTGATGACCGAAGGCAAAACATCTGATAAAGAGCACTTTGCCTGTATTCTCCAATGGGTGTGTGGGAAAATGCGTGTTTTGACCCACCTGTACGTTTTTCCATAGTCAGGAAGTTCATTTCTCTTTTAGGTGAGTTAGTTCTTACTTCGAGTATAGGGGAGGAGATTTGAAGAAACAATTTAGAGGGGAAATTTACATACCTGATCTACGTGTCTCTACACGAGCTGGAGTTATTGGCCACACACTGTCCACAACATTGTTGAAATCATGACGACTTAGCTCCTTCACACCGCTTAAGCTGAGATGGATACCATCAAGGCAAACAGTTCGTAATTCCCTTCCCTTATGTTTGGGGTGGATATGAAATTCACGTTTTCCTCCTTGCATATCTTCAGTATTTCGTTGTAGTAATACGACACCAACACGCCATATTCGTCCAGTCTGTATGCAATATCCACTAAAAACACATGACCAAGTTTTGAGCATGTTTACTGAACATGTAGGCACAATTTACAAATGAAAGATCCCAGGTAGCGTCAGTTGCTTTACAACATTTTGTTCTGTCAGGTGTGAATGTGATGCGTGTGCGAGGGGGGATATATGTCTGGTGGGGAAGCAAACCAGTTTTCGACCCCATAAATCTACATATTAGGCCACTCTCCAACGCAGTCAGCTCATTGATGTACACTCTACTGAAGGAGAGGGGTGTGTGGTGGGTGGATGAGGAGGCATCTAGTCAGGAAGATTTTTTCTTAAACTTGTGCAATCTCAGTTAGGCAAATTTACGTCAGTTACAGGCGACATTGTATAGAAAACTGTCCTTGTAGGCCTGAGCTGATGCAATTGGGCCGATAGATGAAAAAACGAGGTTAACTTTCACAGTAAAAATATTGTTTCCTTTAAGCGAGGGATATTCTTTGTTACTCTGATTATCCTTTCAACATGGTCTACCTCCGAAATATCCATTTCAGTAAGAGTAGAAGTATTGTATAGAAGGTAATTAAGGAAAAGAGACTGAAACCCATATTGTACCTGGCTTCGGTAGAATTTCTCATTAGCAACTCGTATCATGCTTGTGAAGTCTCTCATGTCTTGTTCAAAGCTTCGTCGTGGCTGTGATGTGTTATTCGTAACGATAGAGAATATGACGACTGATGGTTCTAATTGCATCTGTAAACCCTTCAATTCCTAACATTTAATATAAATCAACCAATAAAGAGTTATGACTTATAGCTTTGTCACGAATAGGAAGAAAAAACACTTAGTAAAATGTACCATAATCATGACATTATCATCAAACACTTTGATAATGGTCATTCATTATCTATAGTTATTTTGGCGTTGTGTAGTATTTTCCTTGATTGCATGATGATAATGACGATGACGATGATTATTATTATTATTTTAATTTATTTACTTTTTTACCGGTGGAACACAGGCTTTAAGTTATAATAAAATGAAATCCTAATTTTTGTTTACATAGTATAAACTTGACAATGCAGTTGGAAAGAATTATGAAGGGCACTTGAAAAAATAGTAATACCCTTCTCAAATTAATAGTGACCAAGAAAAAAAGAACCTCGTACGACCATAACTATTTTTTTTACTAAACTAATTGAACTACCATACATATACAAATTACATGATATACACATCATTAGAAGGGGGATCCTAGTTCACGTTGAAACGACCTGAGGGACATGCAAATTTCCATTTTTTCCATTTGATTAAGCTGTCCAATTTGAGTCCAGTTTTCCAATTTCTTTGGAGTTGTCTACTTTCGTTGGGGCTTTGAGGTGAGTTTGCTCTCTGAGGAAACAGCGTATTCAAACGACAACAGCGGCTTATTTGAAAATGATTCACTGGTATCCCATACAATAATGAAATGTGTTTTTTCTTACTTCAGTTGCGTGTCGGAAAGTAGCTCCAGGAGTACAATTGACACTAAACCCAACTAAGTCCGTGCGTGGTAGGACGACCTCTCCTTCCACGACTGGTCTCCATTGCGAATCCCCCAAAATCAACCGAATCTGAAATGACAATGTAAAAGATATGCTACCCTGTGAGCCATTGCTATCATTGTGCACTTGCGTGCCATGCATTAAAACTGAACAAACTTTCTTCACTAATTCTTTTGAGACGGAGCAAACGATGTTAAATAGTAACTTCCAATTTGTATGACCAATGTTAGAAATAATATCGTTTATGTGTTTGTTTGTTTATAAACAACAACAATTATGAGTATTCTCCCAGCTCATAATGCGTCCCGCACCCCTCACAGTTTTGACGTCCATACATTTCAAGTCAGTTGACGTATTGTTTAACTCCAGCGATGATTGGGAAGAATAGCAGTACCAGCTAACTGAATTAAAAACACTATCTACGGGACATTTTGTCCCCAGTTTAAATTTGTATCTGAAAACCAAAAGGTTTTTGTTAAAAGCCTCCAGCAAAACTGAAGAAAGTATGCATCACAAAATGGGAGCCTGAATATATGACCATAAGAGGACACCCCCACCACAAGGGTTATATGCCTATGAAACGTTTACAGATCTCTTAATATAGGCTAGTCTCCGATTATATGTATGCCCTTTCGGTTGATTTCACCACGTTAAAGCATGTAACTTGTGTGTTGCTCTTAAAGGGATAGGCATTATGTTCCACTTAAAGGGATAGTCAAACTCAGAGACCCGAAATTCTGCTATAAACGGCTGCAATTTTCATTAAGGCTATTCAATTTTTGAATAAAACGTATGGTGATGCTACGGGTGGAATGGGTGGGGGCATGTTTGTCGTTTAAACAACACTTTTCAAAGTTTATCTCCCATGACCGACTAGCCTATCACGCAACAATAACCCCATTCCCATATAGACCAACGAACTTCACTCTTGTAGTTTTTAATATGCCGCCATCTGGTCATACCCGAAAAAATCGGCAATCTCCCTTCACTTCTAGCCTATACAATGCACCAAGCCTAATCCTGGGGGTTTGCAGCTACAAAGTGACATTTGTGCTTACCTTTTCTGTATTGTTTGGAGCAAGAAGTGTCCGATGTTACTTTCCGATGACGCCAATTTCATAAAGCCGAATGACGCCTCTCTCTCCTGTACCTAAGTTACATTTTTCTTGTCGCTTCGAGTGATAATAATATAATCCTGGAGGGATGTTTGACTCAATTGAGCAAACTTATTTAATGCCATATTGCTAATCAACAATTAAGATTGTGGCTGATCCAGATATCGAGAGGTAAATCCACAATGAGGAGAACGACACTAAAAACAACTAACCACTGTGATGTCACTCGCGATGTCTGTCCTGACAGCAAAGGTAATCAATTGGTCGTTTTTATTGTAGTGCGTGTGCGCGCTACAATATTGGCATTACTGGCCAAGTGAACGATACCTACATGACTTGACATTGACAGTTTCATATAGTCTCTGTATATTTTCAGTTTCAGAAGCTAGCTGTGTAGCCAACTTATTCTGAGCCTGTCACGGCGCTCACAAGCGCCCTCACATTTTAGGTACCTACATGACTACACTACCTGGTGTGTTGTAAAAGCATAACAAATAACACCACGAGCAAGCGAAATGTTCTTCATCATACTGCAAGCACTCGACTTGCTTTACAATACTGCATGTGTGTAGTCACATGCAGTTCTAGTTTCCTTTAGTTTCCACGAAATGTACGGTACATGTAATTGTTATGAAAACCTTTACCGGTGTGTTATTAAAATTAAGTGGTTTTCCAGCTCACAAGGAGCATAAGATAAGAGGGGATGGAGGGGACATACAGTTTCACGGGGGTGGTAAGCTCCATCAGGTTTCACAGGGCTGGAAAGCTCCATCAATATCAGAAGAAATGGAGCCCCTGACTGATGTGAAGCAATTTCTTCCCTCTGTCCTCACATAAACAACCTATTGTGAGAGTAAGATTCAACATATTTGTTGCCCGAAAGATGCAGTTTTGTTGATCTTCTTTTCCATTGTTATCCTTAAAGGAGGATAGGAATAGGCTAGTTGTGAAAAATAGTCTACATAACTTTGTTTGCAGTGTCCTTCCGAGTAAAGCTATGATGCCCCCTGCTGAAGTATCTCTCAAAACTGTCTTAGGTGGTGTTAAATTTCCACAAACCAAATGACACATCAATTAAACGATGCCTATTAAAATTGAGATGATCTCATATTGATCGTACACACGGAAATCTTTAGTACTATTTGAGAAAAAGTCGCCCAGGAAAGAACCTGTGCGAAAAAAAACCCCCCCAAACTACCGAACGACTCATCCGCTCTCAACCCCATTCCCAATTTGAAATCTACACCAAAGGTTGGATCCAACTTAAACAGTGTTCCTATTTCCTACGTTCTTTTAAGTGTGATATGCTTTCCCTCTTTTCAGAGGGCGAGAAAAATTGAGAAAATCTCATATTGATCCTTTACACGGAAATCTTTAGTTTTTTTAAGGAAAAGTCACCCAGGAAGGAACCTGGGCACGAAAACCAAACTACTGAACGACTGATCCGCTCTGAACCACGGTCCCCTTGCATCAGGACTGTGACTGTGTGATCATCGTCGGGTGTGAATTACCATTCCCCTCGAAAGGAAAAGATACTACACATGAACTTAGCCAAAGAGCCGAAAAGGCCGAGAAGTAAAAGGCGAAAGATTTATGCGTATTGTGAAGAATCCGGCGTACGCTAACAGTGGTCTACAAAAGTCGCCACTAAAAAGGAATAAACTTTCTCAAGTACTGAACGACGCATGAAAGATGACACGTCTACGTTTTAGTTTAGCCATCATTTACAGTTTGATTAATCTGAGACTGTTCTCGCAACTCCTGTAATTTGTTCTCTTTTCGCAACCAGTTAATTCTGTAACGAAACACGGTCAATTTTCCCGAATTGCAACCTTTAAGCCACATTTGTCAGCAGAAAGACTCTGCAGCAATCTGATTGGCTGTGTTAATAACATATTCATTTTCACATGACGCTGATCATCGCGAATGCGCGCACACGTTTTTCCGGAAAAACGATGCACACTCGTATAAAATGTGCAAAACCGAGCTACAATGATGATATCAACGATGAAAAGCAAGAAGTAATTATCATCAATAAAGAAATGACGGGAAATATGAACACTATACCAAAGCTTGGATACAACTTAAACAGTTTTCCTACTTCCTACGTTCTTTTAAGTGTGATATGGTTTCCCCCTTTTCAGAGGGCGAAAAAATTGAGATAATCTCATATTGATCCTTCACACGGAAATCTTTAGTAAAAGGCGAAAGATTTATGCGTATTGTGAAGAATCCAGAGTGCGGTAACAGTGGTCTACAAAAGTGGCCACAAAAAAATAAATCAACTTTCTCAAGTACTGAACGACGCATGAAAGATGACACGTCTACGTTTCAGTTTTGCCATCATTTACAGTTTGATTAATCTGAGACTGTTCTCGCGACTCCTGTAATTTGTTCACTTTTCGAAATCAGTTAATTCTGTAACGAAACACGGTCAATTTACCCGAATTGCAACCTTTAAGCCACATTTGTCAGCAGAAAAACACTGCAACAATCTGATTGGCTGTGATAATTACATATTCATGAGCATAATGACGCTGATCATCGCGAATGCGCGCACACGTTTTTCCGGAAAAACGATGCACACTCGTATAAAATGTGCAAAACCGAGCTACAATGATGATATCAACGATGAAAAGAAAGAAGTAATTATCATCAATAAAGAAATGACGGGAAATATGAACACTATACCAAAGCTTGGATACAACTTAAACAGTTTTCGTACTTCCTACGTTCTTTTAAGTGTGATATGGTTTCCCCTTTTCAGAGGGCGAGAAAAATTGAGATAATCTCATATTGATCCTTCACACGGAAATCTTTAGTAAAAGGCGAAAAATTTATGCGTATTGTGAAGAATCCAGAGTGCGGTAACAGTGGTCTACAAAAGTGGCCACAAAAAAATAAATCAACTTTCTCAAGTACTGAACGACGCATGAAAGATGACACGTCTACGTTTTTGTTTAGCCATCATTTACAGTTTGATTAATTTGAGACTGTTCTCGCAACTCCTGTAATTTGTTCTCTTTTCGAAATCAGTTAATTCTGTAACGAAACACGGTCAATTTTCCCGAATTGCAACCTTTAAGCCACATTTGTCAGCAGAAAGACTCTGCAGCAATCTGATTGGCTGTGTTAATAACATATTCATTTTCACATGACGCTGATCATCGCGAATGCGCGCACACGTTTTTCCGGAAAAACGATGCACACTCGTATAAAATGTGCAAAACCGAGCTACAATGATGATATCAACGATGAAAAGCAAGAAGTAATTATCATCAATAAAGAAATGACGGGAAATATGAACACTATACCAAAGCTTGGATACAACTTAAACAGTTTTCGTACTTCCTACGTTCTTTTAAGTGTGATATGGTTTCCCCTTTTCAGAGGGCGAGAAAAATTGAGATAATCTCATATTGATCCTTCACACGGAAATCTTTAGTAAAAGGCGAAAAATTTATGCGTATTGTGAAGAATCCAGAGTGCGGTAACAGTGGTCTACAAAAGTGGCCACAAAAAAATAAATCAACTTTCTCAAGTACTGAACGACGCATGAAAGATGACACGTCTACGTTTTTGTTTAGCCATCATTTACAGTTTGATTAATTTGAGACTGTTCTCGCAACTCCTGTAATTTGTTCTCTTTTCGAAATCAGTTAATTCTGTAACGAAACACGCTCAATTTTCCCGAATTGCAACCTTTAAGCCACATTTGTCAGCAGAAAAACACTGCAACAATCTGATTGGCTGTGATAATTACATATTCATTTTCACATGACGCTGATCATCGCAAATGCGCGCACACGTATTTCCGGAAAAACGATGCACACTCGTATGAAATGTGCAAAACCGAGCTACAATGATGATATAAACGATGAAAAGCAAGAAGTAATTATCATCAATAAAGAAATGACGGGAAATATGAACACTATACCAAAGGTTGGATACAATTTTAACAGTTGTCCTACTTCCTACGTTCTTTTAAGTGTGATATGGTTTCCCCCTTTTCAAAGGGCGAGAAAAATTGAGATAATCTCATATTGATCCTTCACACGGAAATCTTTAGTAAAAGGCGAAAGATTTATGCGTATTGTGAAGAATCCAGAGTGCGGTAATAGTGGTCTACAAAAGTGACCACTAAAAATAAATCAACTTTCTCAAGTACTGAACGACGCATGAAAGATGACACGTCTACGTTTTAGTTTAGCCATCATTTACAGTTTGATTAATTTGAGACTGTTCTCGCAACTCCTGTAATTTGTTCTCTTTTCGAAATCAGTTAATTCTGTAACGAAACACGGTCAATTTTCCCGAATTGCAACCTTTAAGCCACATTTGTCAGCAGAAAGACTCTGCAGCAATCTGATTGGCTGTGTTAATAACATATTCATTTTCACATGACGCTGATCATCGCGAATGCGCGCACACGTATTTCCGGAAAAACGATGCACACTCGTGTAAAATGTGCAAAACCGAGCTTCAATGATGATATAAACGATGAAAAGCAAAGAAGTAATTATCATCAATAAAGAAATGACGGGAAATATGAACACTATACCAAAGCTTGGATACAACTTAAACAGTTTTCCTACTTCCTACGTTCTTCTAAGTGTGATATGGTTTCCCCCTTTTCAGAGGGCGAAAAAATTGAGATAATCTCATATTGATCCTTCACACGGAAATCTTTAGTAAAAGGCGAAAGATTTATGCGTATTGTGAAGAATCCAGAGTGCGGTAACAGTGGTCTACAAAAGTGGCCACAAAAAAATAAATCAACTTTCTCAAGTACTGAACGACGCATGAAAGATGACACGTCTACGTTTTAGTTTAGCCATCATTTACAGTTTGATTAATTTGAGACTGTTCTCGCAACTCCTGTAATTTGTTCTCTTTTCGAAATCAGTTAATTCTGTAACGAAACACGGTCAATTTTCCCGAATTGCAACCTTTAAGCCACATTTGTCAGCAGAAAGACTCTGCAGCAATCTGATTGGCTGTGTTAATAACATATTCATTTTCACATGACGCTGATCATCGCGAATGCGCGCACACGTATTTCCGGAAAAACGATGCACACTCGTGTAAAATGTGCAAAACCGAGCTTCAATGATGATATAAACGATGAAAAGCAAAGAAGTAATTATCATCAATAAAGAAATGACGGGAAATATGAACACTATACCAAAGCTTGGATACAACTTAAACAGTTTTCATACTTCCTACGTTCTTCTAAGTGTGATATGGTTTCCCCCTTTTCAGAGGGCGAAAAAATTGAGATAATCTCATATTGATCCTTCACACGGAAATCTTTAGTAAAAGGCGAAAGATTTATGCGTATTGTGAAGAATCCAGAGTGCGGTAACAGTGGTCTACAAAAGTGGCCACAAAAAAATAAATAAACTTTCTCAAGTACTGAACGACGCATGAAAGATGACACGTCTACGTTTCAGTTTTGCCATCATTTACAGTTTGATTAATCTGAGACTGTTCTCGCGACTCCTGTAATTTGTTCACTTTTCGAAATCAGTTAATTCTGTAACGAAACACGGTCAATTTACCCGAATTGCAGCCATTCAGCCACATTTGTCAGCTGAAAAACTCTGCAACAATCTGATTGGATGTGATAATTACATATTCATTTTCACATGACGCTGATCATCGCGAATGCGCGCACACGTTTTTCCGGAAAAACGATGCACACTCGTATAAAATGTGCAAAACCGAGCTACAATGATGATATCAACGATGAAAAGCAAGAAGTAATTATCATCAATAAAGAAATGACGGGAAATATGAACACTATACCAAAGCTTGGATACAACTTAAACAGTTTTCCTACTTCCTACGTTCTTCTAAGTGTGATATGGTTTCCCCCTTTTCAGAGGGCGAAAAAATTGAGATAATCTCATATTGATCCTTCACACGGAAATCTTTAGTAAAAGGCGAAAGACTTATGCGTATTGTGAAGAATCCAGAGTGCGGTAACAGTGGTCTACAAAAGTGGCCACAAAAAAATAAATCAACTTTCTCAAGTACTGAACGACGCATGAAAGATGACACGTCTACGTTTCAGTTTTGCCATCATTTACAGTTTGATTAATCTGAGACTGTTCTCGCGACTCCTGTAATTTGTTCACTTTTCGAAATCAGTTAATTCTGTAACGAAACACGGTCAATTTACCCGAATTGCAACCTTTAAGCCACATTTGTCAGCAGAAAAACTCTGCAACAATCTGATTGGATATGATAATTACATATTCATGAGCATATGACGCTGATCATCGCGAATGCGCGCACACGTATTTCCGGAAGAACGATGCGCACTCGTGTAAAATGTGCAAAACCGAGCTACAATGATGCTATCAACGATGAAAAGCAAAGAAGTAATTATCATCAATTAAGAAATGTCGGAAAATATGATCACTATACCAAAGGTTGAATACAACTTAAACAGTTTTCCTACTTCCTGCGTTCTTTTAAGTGTGATATGGTTTCCCCCTTTTCAGAGGGCGAGAAAAATTGAGATAATCTCATATTGATCCTTCACACGGAAATCTTTAGTAAAAGGCGAAAGATTTATGCGTATTGTGAAGAATCCAGAGTGAAATAATGGGGTCTACAAAAGTCCCCACTTAAAATAAATCAACTTTCTCAAGTACTGAACGACGCATGAAAGATGACACGTCTACGTTTTAGTTTAGCCATCATTTACAGTTTGATTAATCTGAGACTGTTCTCGCGACTCCTGTAATTTGTTCTCTTTTCGCAACCAGTTAATTCTGTAACGAAACACGCTGAATTTTCCCGAATTGCAACATTTAAGCCACATTTGTCAGCAGAAAAACTCTGCAACAATCTGATTGGCTGCGATAATTACATATTTATGAGCACATGACGCTGATCATCGCGAATGCGCGCACAAGTATTTCCGGAAAAACGATGCACACTCGTATAAAATGTGCAAAACCGAGCTACAATGATGATATCAACGATGAAAAGCAAGAAGTAATTATCATCAATAAAGAAATGACGGGAAATATGAACACTATACCAAAGCTTGGATACAACTTTACCAGTTTCCCTACTTCCTACGTTCTTTTAAGTGTGATATGGTTTCCCCCTTTTCAGAGGGCGAGAAAAATTGAGATTATCTCATATTGATCCTTCACACGGAAATCTTTAGTAAAAGGCGAAAGATTTATGCGTATTGTGAAGAATCCAGAGTGCGGTAACAGTGGTCTACAAAAGTGGCCACCAAAAATAAATTAACTTTCTCAAGTAGTGAACGACGCATGAAAGATGACACGTCAACGTTTTAGTTTAGCCATCATTTACAGTTTGATTAATCTGAGACTGTTCTCGCAACTCCTGTAATTTTGTTCTCTTTTCGCAATCAGTTAATTCTGTAACGAAACACGCTGAATTTTCCCGAATTGCAACCTTTAAGCCACATTTGTCAGCAGAAAAACTCTGCAACAATCTGATTGGATATGATAATTACATATTCATGAGCATATGACGCTGATCATCGCGAATGCGCGCACACGTATTTCCGGAAAAACGATGCGCACTCGTGTAAAATGTGCAAAACCGAGCTACAATGATGATATCAACGATGAAAAGCAAAGAAGTAATTATCATCAATTAAGAAATGTCGGAAAATATGATCACTATACCAAAGGTTGAATACAACTTAAACAGTTTTCCTACTTCCTACGTTCTTTTAAGTGTGATATGGTTTCCCCCTTTTCAGAGGGCGAGAAAAATTGAGATAATCTCATATTGATCCTTCACACGGAAATCTTTAGTAAAAGGCGAAAGATTTATGCGTATTGTGAAGAATCCAGAGTGAACTAACAGTGTTCTACAAAAGTGGCCACCAAAAATAAATAAACTTTCTCAAGTACTGAACGACGCATGAAAGATGACACGTCTACGTTTTAGTTTAGCCATCATTTACAGTTTGATTAATCTGAGACTGTTCTCGCGACTCCTGTAATTTGTTCTCTTTTCGCAACCAGTTAATTCTGTAACGAAACACGCTCAATTTTCCCGAATTGCAACATTTAAGCCACATTTGTCAGCAGAAAAACTCTGCAACAATCTGATTGGCTGCGATAATTACATATTTATGAGCACATGACGCTGATCATCGCGAATGCGCGCACAAGTATTTCCGGAAAAACGATGCACACTCGTATAAAATGTGCAAAACCGAGCTACAATGATGATATCAACGATGAAAAGCAAGAAGTAATTATCATCAATAAAGAAATGACGGGAAATATGAACACTATACCAAAGCTTGGATACAACTTAAACAGTTTTCCTACTTCCTACGTTCTTTTAAGTGTGATATGGTTTCCCCCTTTTCAGAGGGCGAGAAAAATTGAGATAATCTTATATTCTTCCTTCACACGGAAATCTTTAGTAAAAGGCGAAAGATTTATGCGTATTGTGAAGAATCCAGAGTGAACTAACAGTGTTCTACAAAAGTGGCCACCAAAAATAAATAAACTTTCTCAAGTACTGAACGACGCATGAAAGATGACACGTCAACGTTTCAGTTTAGCCATCATTTACAGTTTGATTAATCTGAGACTGTTCTCGCGACTCCTGTAATTTGTTCTCTTTTCGCAATCAGTTAATTCTGTAACGAAACACGCTGAATTTTCCCGAATTGCAACCTTTAAGCCACATTTGTCAGCAGAAAAACTCTGCAACAATCTGATTGGATATGATAATTACATATTCATGAGCATATGACGCTGATCATCGCGAATGCGCGCACACGTATTTCCGGAAAAACGATGCACACTCGTGTAAAATGTGCAAAACCGAGCTACAATGATGATATCAACGATGAAAAGCAAGAAGTAATTATCATCAATAAAGAAATTTCGGGAAATATGAACACTATAACCAAAGCTTGGATACAACTTTAACAGTTTTCCTACTTCCTACGTTCTTTTAAGTGTGATATGGTTTCCCCCTTTTCAGAGGGCGAGAAAAACTGAGATAATCTCATATTGATCCTTCACACGGAAATCTTTAGTAAAAGACGAAAGATTTATGCGTATTGTGAAGAATCCAGAGTGAACTAACAGTGGTCTACAAAAGTCGCCACTTAAAATAAATCAACTTTCTCAAGTACTGAACGACGCATGAAAGATGACACGTCTACGTTTTAGTTTAGCCATCATTTACAGTTTGATTAATCTGAGACTGTTCTCGCGACTCCTGTAATTTGTTCTCTTTTCGCAACCAGTTAATTCTGTAACGAAACACGCTCAATTTTCCCGAATTGCAACATTTAAGCCACATTTGTCAGCAGAAAAACTCTGCAACAATCTGATTGGATGTGATAATTACATATTCATTTTCACATGACGCTGATCATCGCGAATGCGCGCACACGTTTTTCCGGAAAAACGATGCACACTCGTATAAAATGTGCAAAACCGAGCTACAATGATGATATCAACGATGAAAAGCAAGAAGTAATTATCATCAATAAAGAAATGACGAGAAATATGAACACTATACCAAAGCTTGGATACAACTTAAACAGTTTTCCTACTTCCTACGTTCTTTTAAGTGTGATATGGTTTCCCCCTTTTCAGAGGGCGAGAAAAATTGAGATTATCTCATATTGATCCTTCACACGGAAATCTTTAGTAAAAGGCGAAAGATTTATGCGTATTGTGAAGAATCCAGAGTGCGGTAACAGTGGTCTACAAAAGTGGCCACCAAAAATAAATCAACTTTCTCAAGTAGTGAACGACGCATGAAAGATGACACGTCAACGTTTTAGTTTAGCCATCATTTACAGTTTGATTAATCTGAGACTGTTCTCGCAACTCCTGTAATTTGTTTTCTTTTCGCAATCAGTTAATTCTGTAACGAAACACGGTCAATTTTCCCGAATTGCAACCTTTAAGCCACATTTGTCAGCAGAAAAACTCTGCAACAATCTGATTGGATATGATATTTACATATTCATGAGCACATGACGCTGATCATCGCGAATGCGCGCACACGTTTTTCCGGAAAAACGATGCGCACTCGTGTAAAATGTGCAAAACCGAGCTACAATGATGATATCAACGATGAAAAGCAAAGAAGTAATTATCATCAATTAAGAAATGACGGAAAATATGATCACTATACCAAAGGTTGAATACAACTTAAACAGTTTTCCTACTTCCTACGTTCTTTTAAGTGTGATATGGTTTCCCCCTTTTCAGAGGGCGAGAAAAATTGAGATAATCTCATATTGATCCTTCACACGGAAATCTTTAGTAAAAGGCGAAAGATTTTTGCGTATTGTGAAGAATCCAGAGTGAACTAACAGTGGTCTACAAAAGTCCCCACTTAAAATAAATAAACTTTCTCAAGTACTGAACGACGCATGAAAGATGACACGTCTACGTTTTAGTTTAGCCATCATTTACAGTTTGATTAATCTGAGACTGTTCTCGCGACTCCTGTAATTTGTTCTCTTTTCGCAACCAGTTAATTCTGTAACGAAACACGCTGAATTTTCCCGAATTGCAACATTTAAGCCACATTTGTCAGCAGAAAAACTCTGCAACAATCTGATTGGCTGCGATAATTACATATTTATGAGCACATGACGCTGATCATCGCGAATGCGCGCACACGTATTTCCGGAAAAACGATGCACACTCGTATAAAATGTGCAAAACCGAGCTACAATGATGATATCAACGATGAAAAGAAAGAAGTAATTATCATCAATAAAGAAATGACGGGAAATATGAACACTATACCAAAGCTTGGATACAACTTTACCAGTTTTCCTACTTCCTACGTTCTTTTAAGTGTGATATGGTTTCCCCCTTTTCAGAGGGCGAGAAAAATTGAGATAATCTCATATTGATCCTTCACACGGAAATCTTTAGTAAAAGGCGAAAGATTTATGCGTATTGTAAAGAATCCAGAGTGCGGTAACAGTGGTCTACAAAAGTCCCCACCAAAAATAAATCAACTTTCTCAAGTAGTGAACGACGCATGAAAGATGACACGTCTACGTTTCAATTTAGCCATCATTTACAGTTTGATTAATCTGAGACTGTTCTCGCAACTCCTGTAATTTGTTCCCTTTTCGCAATCAGTTAATTCTGTAACGAAACACGGTCAATTTTACCGAATTGCAACCTTTCAGCCACATTTGTCAGCAGAAGAACTCTGCAACAATCTGATTGGCTGCGATAATTACATATTCATGAGCACATGACGCTGATCATCGCGAATGCGCGCACACGTACTTCCTTAAAATCGATGCACACTCGTGTTAAATGTGCAAAACCGAGCTACAATGATGCTATCAACGATGAAAAGCAAAGAAGTAATTATCATCAATAAGGAAATGACGGGAAATATGAACACTATACCAAAGCTTGGATACAACTTAAACAGTTTTCCTACTTCCAACATTCTTTTAAGTGTGATATGGCTTCCCCCTTTTCAGAGGGCGGAATAATTGAGATAATCTCATATTGATCCTTCACACGGAAATCTTTAGTAAAAGGCGAAAGATTTATGCGTATTGTGAAGAATCCAGAGTGAACTAACAGTGTTCTACAAAAGTCGCCACTTAAAATAAATTAACTTTCTTAAGTACTGAACAACGCATGAAAGATGACACGTCTACGTTTTAGTTTAGCCATCATTTACAGTTTGATTAATCTGAGACTGTTCTCGCAACTCCTGTAATTTGTTCTCTTTTCGCAATCAGTTAATTCTGTAACGAAACACGGTCAATTTTCCCGAATTGCAACATTTAAGCCACATTTGTCAGCAGAAAAACTCTGCAACAATCTGATTGGCTGCGATAATTACATATTTATGAGCACTTGACGCTGATCATCGCGAATGCGCGCACACGTATTTCCGGAAAAACGATGCGCACTCGTGTAAAATGTGCAAAACCGAGCTACAATGATGCTATCAACAATGAAAAGCAAAGAAGTAATTATCATCAATTAAGAAATGACGGAAAATATGAACACTATACCAAAGGTTGAATACAACTTAAACAGTTTTCCTACTTCCTACGTTCTTTTAAGTGTGATATGGTTTCCCCCTTTTCAGAGGGCGAGAAAAATTGAGATAATCTCATATTGATCCTTCACACGGAAATCTTTAGTAAAAGGCGAAAGATTTATGCGTATTGTGAAGAATCCAGAGTGAACTAACTGTGGTCTACAAAAGTGGCCACCAAAAATAAATAAACTTTCTCAAGTACTGAACGACGCATGAAAGATGACACGTCTACGTTTTAGTTTAGCCATCATTTACAGTTTGATTAATCTGAGACTGTTCTCGCAACTCCTGTAATTTGTTCCCTTTTCGCAATCAGTTAAGTCTGTAACGAAACACGCTCAATTTTCCCGAATTGCAACATTTAAGCCACATTTGTCAGCAGAAAAACTCTGCAACAATCTGATTGGATGTGATAATTACATATTCATTTTCACATGACGCTGATCATCGCGAATGCGCGCACACGTTTTTCCGGAAAAACGATGCACACTCGTGTAAAATGTGCAAAACCGAGCTACAATGATGATATCAACCATGAAAAGCAAGAAGTAATTATCATCAATAAAGAAATTTCGGGAAATATGAACACTATAACCAAAGCTTGGATACAACTTTAACAGTTTTCCTACTTCCTACGTTCTTTTAAGTGTGATATGGTTTCCCCCTTTTCAGAGGGCGAGAAAAATTGAGATAATCTCATATTGATCCTTCACACGGAAATCTTTAGTAAAAGGCGAAAGATTTATGCGTATTGTGAAGAATCCAGAGTGAACTAACAGTGGTCTACAAAAGTCGCCACTTAAAATAAATCAACTTTCTCAAGTACTGAACGACGCATGAAAGATGACACGTCTACGTTTTAGTTTAGCCATCATTTACAGTTTGATTAATCTGAGACTGTTCTCGCGACTCCTGTAATTTGTTCTCTTTTCGCAACCAGTTAATTCTGTAACGAAACACGCTGAATTTTCCCGAATTGCAACATTTAAGCCACATTTGTCAGCAGAAAAACTCTGCAACAATCTGATTGGATGTGATAATTACATATTCATTTTCACATGACGCTGATCATCGCGAATGCGCGCACACGTTTTTCCGGAAAAACGATGCACACTCGTATAAAATGTGCAAAACCGAGCTACAATGATGATATCAACGATGAAAAGCAAGAAGTAATTATCATCAATAAAGAAATGACGAGAAATATGAACACTATACCAAAGCTTGGATACAACTTAAACAGTTTTCCTACTTCCTACGTTCTTTTAAGTGTGATATGGTTTCCCCCTTTTCAGAGGGCGAGAAAAATTGAGATTATCTCATATTGATCCTTCACACGGAAATCTTTAGTAAAAGGCGAAAGATTTATGCGTATTGTGAAGAATCCAGAGTGCGGTAACAGTGGTCTACAAAAGTGGCCACCAAAAATAAATCAACTTTCTCAAGTAGTGAACGACGCATGAAAGATGACACGTCAACGTTTTAGTTTAGCCATCATTTACAGTTTGATTAATCTGAGACTGTTCTCGCAACTCCTGTAATTTGTTCTCTTTTCGCAATCAGTTAATTCTGTAACGAAACACGGTCAATTTTCCCGAATTGCAACCTTTAAGCCACATTTGTCAGCAGAAAAACTCTGCAACAATCTGATTGGATATGATAATTACATATTCATTTTCACATGACGCTGATCATCGCGAATGCGCGCACACGTTTTTCCGGAAAAACGATGCACACTCGTGTAAAATGTGCAAAACCGAGCTACAAGGATGCTATCAACGATGAAAAGCAAAGAAGTAATTATCATCAATTAAGAAATGACGGAAAATATGATCACTATACCAAAGGTTGAATACAACTTAAACAGTTTTCCTACTTCCTACGTTCTTTTAAGTGTGATATGGTTTCCCCCTTTTCAGAGGGCGAGAAAAATTGAGATAATCTCATATTGATCCTTCACACGGAAATCTTTAGTAAAAGGCGAAAGATTTATGCGTATTGTGAAGAATCCAGAGTGAACTAACAGTGGTCTACAAAAGTCCCCACTTAAAATAAATAAACTTTCTCAAGTACTGAACGACGCATGAAAGATGACACGTCTACGTTTTAGTTTAGCCATCATTTACAGTTTGATTAATCTGAGACTGTTCTCGCGACTCCTGTAATTTGTTCTCTTTTCGCAACCAGTTAATTCTGTAACGAAACACGCTGAATTTTCCCGAATTGCAACATTTAAGCCACATTTGTCAGCAGAAAAACTCTGCAACAATCTGATTGGCTGCGATAATTACATATTTATGAGCACATGACGCTGATCATCGCGAATGCGCGCACACGTATTTCCGGAAAAACGATGCACACTCGTATAAAATGTGCAAAACCGAGCTACAATGATGATATCAACGATGAAAAGAAAGAAGTAATTATCATCAATAAAGAAATGACGGGAAATATGAACACTATACCAAAGCTTGGATACAACTTTACCAGTTTTCCTACTTCCTACGTTCTTTTAAGTGTGATATGGTTTCCCCCTTTTCAGAGGGCGAGAAAAATTGAGATAATCTCATATTGATCCTTCACACGGAAATCTTTAGTAAAAGGCGAAAGATTTATGCGTATTGTAAAGAATCCAGAGTGCGGTAACAGTGGTCTACAAAAGTCCCCACTTAAAATAAATAAACTTTCTCAAGTACTGAACGACGCATGAAAGATGACACGTCTACGTTTCAATTTAGCCATCATTTACAGTTTGATTAATCTGAGACTGTTCTCGCAACTCCTGTAATTTGTTCCCTTTTCGCAATCAGTTAAGTCTGTAACGAAACACGCTGAATTTTCCCGAATTGCAACCTTTCAGCCACATTTGTCAGCAGAAGAACTCTGCAACAATCTGATTGGCTGCGATAATTACATATTCATGAGCACATGACGCTGATCATCGCGAATGCGCGCACAAGTACTTCCTTAAAATCGATGCACACTCGTGTTAAATGTGCAAAACCGAGCTACAATGATGCTATCAACGATGAAAAGCAAAGAAGTAATTATCATCAATAAGGAAATGACGGGAAATATGAACACTATACCAAAGGTTGAATACAACTTAAACAGTTTTCCTACTTCCAACATTCTTTTAAGTGTGATATGGCTTCCCCCTTTTCAGAGGGCGGAATAATTGAGATAGTCTCATATTGATCCGTCACACGGAAATCTTTAGTAAAAGGCGAAAGATTTATGCGTATTGTAAAGAATCCAGAGTGAACTAACAGTGTTCTACAAAAGTGGCCACCAAAAATAAATTAACTTTCTCAAGTACTGAACGACGCATGAAAGATGACACGTCTACGTTTTAGTTTAGCCATCATTTACAGTTTGATTAATCTGAGACTGTTCTCGCAACTCCTGTAATTTGTTCCCTTTTCGCAACCAGTTAATTCTGTAACGAAACACGCTCAATTTTCCCGAATTGCAACATTTAAGCCACATTTGTCAGCAGAAAAACTCTGCAACAATCTGATTGGATGTGATAATTACATATTCATTTTCACATGACGGTGATCATCGCGAATGCGCGCACACGTTTTTCCGGAAAAACGATGCACAGTCGTGTAAAATGTGCAAAACCGAGCTACAATGATGATATCAACGATGAAAAGCAAGAAGTAATTATCATCAATAAAGAAATTTCGGGAAATATGAACACTATAACCAAAGCTTGGATACAACTTAAACAGTTTTCCTACTTCCTACGTTCTTTTAAGTGTGATATGGTTTCCCCCTTTTCAGAGGGCGAGAAAAATTGAGATTATTTCATATTGATCCTTCACACGGAAATCTTTAGTAAAAGGCGAAAGATTTATGCGTATTGTGAAGAATCCAGAGTGCGGTAACAGTGGTCTACAAAAGTGGCCACCAAAAATAAATTAACTTTCTCAAGTACTGAACGACGCATGAAAGATGACACGTCTACGTTTTAGTTTAGCCATCATTTACAGTTTGATTAATCTGAGACTGTTCTCGCAACTCCTGTAATTTGTTCCCTTTTCGCAATCAGTTAATTCTGTAACGAAACACGCTGAATTTTCCCGAATTGCAACATTTAAGCCACATTTGTCAGCAGAAAAACTCTGCAACAATCTGATTGGATATGATAATTACATATTCATGAGCACATGACGCTGATCATCGCGAATGCGCGCACACGTACTTCCGGAAAATCGATGCACACTCGTGTTAAATGTGCAAAACCGAGCTACAATGATGATATCAACGATGAAAAGCAAAGAAGTAATTATCATCAATAAGGAAATGACGGGAAATATGAACACTATACCAAAGCTTGGATACAACTTTACCAGTTTTCCTACTTCCTACGTTCTTTTAAGTGTGATATGGTTTCCCCCTTTTCAGAGGGCGAGAAAAATTGAGATAATCTCATATTGATCATTCACACGGAAATCTTTAGTAAAAGGCGAAAGATTTATGCGTATTGTGAAGAATCCAGAGTGAACTAACAGTGTTCTACAAAAGTCGCCACTTAAAATAAATTAACTTTCTTAAGTACTGAACGACGCATGAAAGATGACACGTCTACGTTTTAGTTTAGCCATCATTTACAGTTTGATTAATCTGAGACTGTTCTCGCAACTCCTGTAATTTGTTCTCTTTTCGCAATCAGTTAATTCTGTAACGAAACACGGTCAATTTTCCCGAATTGCAACATTTAAGCCACATTTGTCAGCAGAAAAACTCTGCAACATTCTGATTGGCTGCGATAATTACATATTTATGAGCACTTGACGCTGATCATCGCGAATGCGCGCACACGTATTTCCGGAAAAACGATGCGCACTCGTGTAAAATGTGCAAAACCGAGCTACAATGATGCTATCAACGATGAAATGCAAAGAAGTAATTATCATCAATAAGGAAATGACGGAAAATATGAACACTATACCAAAGGTTGAATACAACTTAAACAGTTTTCCTACTTCCTACGTTCTTTTAAGTGTGATATAGTTTCCCCCTTTTCAGAGGGCGAGAAAAATTGAGATAATCTCATATTGATCCTTCACACGGAAATCTTTAGTAAAAGGCGAAAGATTTAGGCGTATTGTGAAGAATCCAGAGTGAACTAACAGTGGTCTACAAAAGTGGCCACTTAAAATAAATAAACTTTCTCAAGTACTGAACGACGCATGAAAGATGACACGTCTACGTTTTAGTTTAGCCATCATTTACAGTTTGATTAATCTGAGACTGTTCTCGCGACTCCTGTAATTTGTTCCCTTTTCGCAACCAGTTAATTCTGTAACGAAACACGCTGAATTTTCCTGAATTGCAACATTTAAGCCACATTTGTCAGCAGAAAAACTCTGCAGCAATCTGATTGGCTGCGATAATTACATATTTATGAGCACATGACGCTGATCATCGCGAATGCGAGCACAGTACTTCCGGAAAAACGATGCACAGTCGTGTAAAATGTGCAAAACCGCGCTACAATGATGTTATCAACGATGAAAAGCAAAGAAGTAATTATCATCAATAAGGAAATGACGGAAAATATGAACACTATACCAAAGGTTGAATACAACTTAAACAGTTTTCCTACTTCCTACGTTCTTTTAAGTGTGATATGGTTTCCCCCTTTTCAGAGGGCGAGAAAAATTGAGATAATCTCATATTGATCCTTCACACGGAAATCTTTAGTAAAAGGCGAAAGATTTATGCGTATTGTGAAGAATCCAGAGTGAACTAACAGTGGTCTACAAAAGTGGCCACTTAAAATAAATTAACTTTCTCAAGTACTGAACGACGCATGAAAGATGACACGTCTACGTTTTAGTTTAGCCATCATTTACAGTTTGATTAATCTGAGACTGTTCTCGCGACTCCTGTAATTTGTTCCCTTTTCGCAACCAGTTAATTCTGTAACGAAACACGCTGAATTTTCCCGAATTGCAACATTTAAGCCACATTTGTCAGCAGAAAAACTCTGCAGCAATCTGATTGGCTGCGATAATTACATATTTATGAGCACATGACGCTGATCATCGCGAATGCGAGCACAGTACTTCCGGAAAAACGATGCACAGTCGTGTAAAATGTGCAAAACCGCGCTACAATGATGCTATCAACGATGAAAAGCAAAGAAGTAATTATCATCAATAAGGAAATGACGGAAATATGAACACTATACGAAAGCTTGGATGCAACTTTACCAGTTTTCCTACTTTCTACGTTCTTTTAAGTGTGATATGGTTTCCCCCTTTTCAGAGGGCGAGAAAAATTGAGATAATCTCATATTGATCCTTCACACGGAAATCTTTAGTAAAAGGCGAAAGATTTATGCGTATTGTGAAGAATCCAGAGCGGTAAAATCTACAAAAGTGGCCACCAAAAATAAATTAACTTTCTCAAGTACTGAACGACGCATGAAAGATGACACGTCTACGTTTTAGTTTAGCCATCATTTACAGTTTGATTAATCTGAGACTGTTCTCGCGACTCCTGTAATTTGTTCCCTTTTCGCAATCAGTTAATTCTGTAACGAAACACGCTGAATTTTCCCGAATTGCAACATTTAAGCCACATTTGTCAGCAGAAAAACTCTGCAACAATCTGATTGGATATGATAATTACATATTCATGAGCACATGACGCTGATCATCGCGAATGCGCGCACACGTACTTCCGGAAAATCGATGCACACTCGTGTTAAATGTGCAAAACCGAGCTACAATGATGATATCAACGATGAAAAGCAAAGAAGTAATTATCATCAATAAGGAAATGACGGGAAATATGAACACTATACCAAAGCTTGGATACAACTTTACAAGTTTTCCTACTTTCTACGTTCTTTTAAGTGTGATATGGTTTCCCCCTTTTCAGAGGGCGAGAAAAATTGAGATAATCTCATATTGATCCTTCACACGGAAATCTTTAGTAAAAGGCGAAAGATTTATGCGTATTGTGAAGAATCCAGAGTGAACTAACAGTGTTCTACAAAAGTCGCCACTTAAAATAAATTAACTTTCTTAAGTACTGAACGACGCATGAAAGGTGACACGTCTACGTTTTAGTTTAGCCATCATTTACAGTTTGATTAATCTGAGACTGTTCTCGCAACTCCTGTAATTTGTTCCCTTTTCGCAACCAGTTAATTCTGTAACGAAACACGCTGAATTTTCCCGAATTGCAACATTTAAGCCACATTTGTCAGCAGAAAAACTCTGCAACAATCTGATTGGATGTGATAATTACATATTCATTTTCACATGACGGTGATCATCGCGAATGCGCGCACACGTTTTTCCGGAAAAACGATGCACACTCGTGTAAAATGTGCAAAACCGAGCTACAATGATGATATCAACGATGAAAAGCAAGAAGTAATTATCATCAATAAAGAAATTTCGGGAAATATGAACACTATAACCAAAGCTTGGATACAACTTAAACAGTTTTCCTACTTCCTACGTTCTTTTAAGTGTGATATGGTTTCCCCCTTTTCAGAGGGCGAGAAAAATTGAGATTATTTCATATTGATCCTTCACACGGAAATCTTTAGTAAAAGGCGAAAGATTTATGCGTATTGTGAAGAATCCAGAGTGCGGTAACAGTGGTCTACAAAAGTGGCCACCAAAAATAAATTAACTTTCTCAAGTACTGAACGACGCATGAAAGATGACACGTCTACGTTTTAGTTTAGCCATCATTTACAGTTTGATTAATCTGAGACTGTTCTCGCAACTCCTGTAATTTGTTCCCTTTTCGCAATCAGTTAATTCTGTAACGAAACACGCTGAATTTTCCCGAATTGCAACATTTAAGCCACATTTGTCAGCAGAAAAACTCTGCAACAATCTGATTGGATATGATAATTACATATTCATGAGCACATGACGCTGATCATCGCGAATGCGCGCACACGTACTTCCGGAAAATCGATGCACACTCGTGTTAAATGTGCAAAACCGAGCTACAATGATGATATCAACGATGAAAAGCAAAGAAGTAATTATCATCAATAAGGAAATGACGGGAAATATGAACACTATACCAAAGCTTGGATACAACTTTACCAGTTTTCCTACTTCCTACGTTCTTTTAAGTGTGATATGGTTTCCCCCTTTTCAGAGGGCGAGAAAAATTGAGATAATCTCATATTGATCCTTCACACGGAAATCTTTAGTAAACAACGATAACTGAACGACGAACAACGATAACAATGAACGACGATGGCTGCGATAACAACAACCCTTAAACAGTTTTCCTACTTCCTACGTTCTTTTAAGTGTGATATGGTTTCCCCCTTTTCAGAGGGCGAGAAAAATTGAGATAATCTCATACTGATCCTTCACACGGAAATCTTTAGTAAAAGGCGAAAGATTTATGCGTATTGTGAAGAATCCAGAGTGAACTAACAGTGGTCTACAAAAGTGGCCACTTAAAATAAATAAACTTTCTCAAGTACTGAACGACGCATGAAAGATGACACGTCTACGTTTTAGTTTAGCCATCATTTACAGTTTGATTAATCTGAGACTGTTCTCGCGACTCCTGTAATTTGTTCCCTTTTCGCAACCAGTTAATTCTGTAACGAAACACGCTGAATTTTCCCGAATTGCAACATTTAAGCCACATTTGTCAGCAGAAAAACTCTGCAGCAATCTGATTGGCTGCGATAATTACATATTTATGAGCACATGACGCTGATCATCGCGAATGCGAGCACAGTACTTCCGGAAAAACGATGCACAGTCGTGTAAAATGTGCAAAACCGCGCTACAATGATGCTATCAACGATGAAAAGCAAAGAAGTAATTATCATCAATAAGGAAATGACGGAAAATATGATCACTATACCAAAGGTTGAATACAACTTAAACAGTTTTCCTACTTCCTACGTTCTTTTAAGTGTGATATGGTTTCCCCCTTTTCAGAGGGCGAGAAAAATTGAGATAATCTCATATTGATCCTTCACACGGAAATATTTAGTAAAAGGCGAAGGATTTATGCGTATTGTGAAGAATCCAGAGTGAACTAACAGTGGTCTACAAAAGTGGCCACTTAAAATAAATAAACTTTCTCAAGTACTGAACGACGCATGAAAGATGACACGTCTACGTTTTAGTTTAGCCATCATTTACAGTTTGATTAATCTGAGACTGTTCTCGCGACTCCTGTAATTTGTTCCCTTTTCGCAACCAGTTAATTCTGTAACGAAACACGCTGAATTTTCCCGAATTGCAACATTTAAGCCACATTTGTCAGCAGAAAAACTCTGCAGCAATCTGATTGGCTGCGATAATTACATATTTATGAGCACATGACGCTGATCATCGCGAATGCGAGCACAGTACTTCCGGAAAAACGATGCACAGTCGTGTAAAATGTGCAAAACCGCGCTACAATGATGTTATCAACGATGAAAAGCAAAGAAGTAATTATCATCAATAAGGAAATGACGGAAAATATGAACACTATACCAAAGGTTGAATACAACTTAAACAGTTTTCCTACTTCCTACGTTCTTTTAAGTGTGATATGGTTTCCCCCTTTTCAGAGGGCGAGAAAAATTGAGATAATCTCATATTGATCCTTCACACGGAAATCTTTAGTAAAAGGCGAAAGATTTATGCGTATTGTGAAGAATCCAGAGTGAACTAACAGTGGTCTACAAAAGTGGCCACTTAAAATAAATTAACTTTCTCAAGTACTGAACGACGCATGAAAGATGACACGTCTACGTTTTAGTTTAGCCATCATTTACAGTTTGATTAATCTGAGACTGTTCTCGCGACTCCTGTAATTTGTTCCCTTTTCGCAACCAGTTAATTCTGTAACGAAACACGCTGAATTTTCCCGAATTGCAACATTTAAGCCACATTTGTCAGCAGAAAAACTCTGCAGCAATCTGATTGGCTGCGATAATTACATATTTATGAGCACATGACGCTGATCATCGCGAATGCGAGCACAGTACTTCCGGAAAAACGATGAACAGTCGTGTAAAATGTGCAAAACCGCGCTACAATGATGCTATCAACGATGAAAAGCAAAGAAGTAATTATCATCAATAAGGAAATGACGGAAATATGAACACTATACGAAAGCTTGGATGCAACTTTACCAGTTTTCCTACTTTCTACGTTCTTTTAAGTGTGATATGGTTTCCCCCTTTTCAGAGGGCGAGAAAAATTGAGATAATCTCATATTGATCCTTCACACGGAAATCTTTAGTAAAAGGCGAAAGATTTATGCGTATTGTGAAGAATCCAGAGTGAACTAACAGTGGTCTACAAAAGTGGCCACCAAAAATAAATTAACTTTCTCAAGTACTGAACGACGCATGAAAGATGACACGTCTACGTTTTAGTTTAGCCATCATTTACAGTTTGATTAATCTGAGACTGTTCTCGCAACTCCTGTAATTTGTTCCCTTTTCGCAATCAGTTAATTCTGTAACGAAACACGCTGAATTTTCCCGAATTGCAACATTTAAGCCACATTTGTCAGCAGAAAAACTCTGCAACAATCTGATTGGATATGATAATTACATATTTATGAGCACATGACGCTGATCATCGCGAATGCGAGCACAGTACTTCCGGAAAAACGATGAACAGTCGTGTAAAATGTGCAAAACCGCGCTACAATGATGCTATCAACGATGAAAAGCAAAGAAGTAATTATCATCAATAAGGAAATGACGGAAATATGAACACTATACGAAAGCTTGGATGCAACTTTACCAGTTTTCCTACTTTCTACGTTCTTTTAAGTGTGATATGGTTTCCCCCTTTTCAGAGGGCGAGAAAAATTGAGATAATCTCATATTGATCCTTCACACGGAAATCTTTAGTAAAAGGCGAAAGATTTATGCGTATTGTGAAGAATCCAGAGTGCGGTAACAGTGGTCTACAAAAGTGGCCACCAAAAATAAATTAACTTTCTCAAGTACTGAACGACGCATGAAAGATGACACGTCTACGTTTTAGTTTAGCCATCATTTACAGTTTGATTAATCTGAGACTGTTCTCGCAACTCCTGTAATTTGTTCCCTTTTCGCAATCAGTTAATTCTGTAACGAAACACGCTGAATTTTCCCGAATTGCAACATTTAAGCCACATTTGTCAGCAGAAAAACTCTGCAACAATCTGATTGGATATGATAATTACATATTCATGAGCACATGACGCTGATCATCGCGAATGCGCGCACACGTACTTCCGGAAAATCGATGCACACTCGTGTTAAATGTGCAAAACCGAGCTACAATGATGATATCAACGATGAAAAGCAAAGAAGTAATTATCATCAATAAGGAAATGACGGAAATATGAACACTATACGAAAGGTTGGATGCAACTTTACCAGTTTTCCTACTTTCTACGTTCTTTTAAGTGTGATATGGTTTCCCCCTTTTCAGAGGGCGAGAAAATTGAGATAATCTCATATTGATCCTTCACACGGAAATCTTTAGTAAAAGGCGAAAGATTTATGCGTATTGTGAAGAATCCAGAGTGAACTAACAGTGTTCTACAAAAGTCGCCACTTAAAATAAATTAACTTTCTTAAGTACTGAACGACGCATGAAAGGTGACACGTCTACGTTTTAGTTTAGCCATCATTTACAGTTTGATTAATCTGAGACTGTTCTCGCGACTCCTGTAATTTGTTCTCTTTTCGCAATCAGTTAATTCTGTAACGAAACACGGTCAATTTTCCCGAATTGCAACATTTAAGCCACATTTGTCAGCAGAAAAACTCTGCAACAATCTGATTGGCTGCGATAATTACATATTTATGAGCACATGACGCTGATCATCGCGAATGCGCGCACAGTACTTCCGGAAAAACGATGCACAGTCGTGTAAAATGTGCAAAACCGCGCTACAATGATGCTATCAACGATGAAAAGCAAAGAAGTAATTATCATCAATAAGGAAATGACGGAAAATATGAACACTATACGAAAGGTTGGATGCAACTTTACCAGTTTTCCTACTTTCTACGTTCTTTTAAGTGTGATATGGTTTCCCCCTTTTCAGAGGGCGAGAAAAATTGAGATAATCTCATATTGATCCTTCACACGGAAATCTTTAGTAAAAGGCGAAAGATTTATGCGTATTGTGAAGAATCCAGAGTGAACTAACAGTGTTCTACAAAAGTCGCCACTTAAAATAAATCAACTTTCTCAAGTACTGAACGACGCATGAAAGATGACACGTCTACGTTTTAGTTTAGCCATCATTTACAGTTTGATTAATCTGAGACTGTTCTCGCAACTCCTGTAATTTGATCTCTTTCGCAATCAGTTAATTCTGTAACGAAACACGGTCATTTTTCCCGAATTGCAACCTTTAAGCGCGAATGGAAGACTTCGCCGCTAAATATACAGAGGCTGTGTCGGCTGAGTAGAGTAATCGAAAGTATGTCCATTATGGTCACTGCGGAAGATAAAAAGTATGTTATACTTTTTAAGAAAAAGTCGCCCACGAAAGAACCTTGGCACGAAAACCAAACAACCAAACGACTGATCCGCTCTCAAACCCAGTCCCCTTGCATGCCTCGGGACTGTGACTGTGTGATCATCGTCGGGTGTGCATCACCATTCCCTTCGAAAGGGACAGATACTACACATGATCTTAGCCAAAAGGCCGAGAAGCGATAACAAGTATGTGGTAAATTAAATAAGATAAGATAAGATAAGATAAACTTTATTAAACCCCACAAAGGGTAATTGAATGCTCGTATAAAAGAAGTATATATAACATGTGTACATATACAACAGGAGGAAAGATCAAAAATCCGAAACAATACATTGCACTGTGAGGAGAGGACGAAAATAATAACGAAAATACCAACAGGGCAAGCATTAACGTCTAAGAAGTAGGTTGTGTCGTTTCATGCATTTTGGAATGAAGGAAGAGGGGTGTCTGTTAGTTCCAGCCAACGGCAGCCTCATCCTACCACTTCTAGGGAGGATCGCTCTATCCAGAAACTCGCGGACTAGGTGGTCTTCATCAAGAAGGATCTTTTCCAACTTGTTGGTGTTGATAGGACCATGGAAAACAATAACATAAAGATAAATTGCCGCATCTACATATTATATATAAGTACTTCTACTTGAAGTCGTGCTTTCTTCTTGAAGTCTTCTATGAAGAGGATCAAAAACATTCATTGGTTTGGAATTGTCGAGGGCCGTCATGAACGTAATTTGCTTGCTTGTTCCACCTGGACCAGTAAATATGATGGGCGGTCTTAAAAAAAATAAGGCTTTGGTTCACAAAACACACAGGGATCTGACTGAATACGACTATGTGATTTCTGTGAAAAGAAATCCAACACATATCGCATAAACGCAAAACCTCGTGGAAATCCTAAAATAAACTGGATCTAGTTATTCATATATTTTGATAAATCTGAAAGTGGGGATTAATCTGGTGGTAAATCTGAATATGGGGATAAATGTGGGGAGGCAGCAATCAGTGCTCCATTTTTGTTTAACTTCGGGACGCACATCGGGGGTAAAAATTTAAAAACTGTTTGTTCACATGGGTGATGAAGAGCTTGTTTGTTTTTTACTACCGTCAATTTTTCGCGAGGCTAATGCATGGGCTAGTGTGAAACTAAGTGTTTCACTGTCGGATATCGGTATATATTTTAGTATCATTAAATGCAACGTGCAAAGCTGTAACCCCTTATGAACTGACATGACGTTCGCAGCATTTACCAGCAACTCAGCTCCTACGGGAGATGAAAACGCCTTGAAATGTTACATGTGCATTTCAACTCGAGCCGAATAGCAAATTCGCAAGTTCACTGTCTTAGCACATGGTAGAGATTTCTTGATTTCATCGTAAAAAGGCACTCATTGAGCGGTGAGCAACAGTATAGAAGCAACCTATTTGTTGCCAAGAGTTCACGATGTTTTTACCTACTACTTATGAATAGCATATTATGATGTTAGGCAAGTGGTTGTCTGGTTAATCAACTTCAAAATATAATCATACGACATAGGCCAGCCTCGTACGCTAAATAATTGTTATCATTAATTGTTACAAACAAGTTTTAAAAAGGAAGCACTCCAAGCTAATGTGTTTGTTACTTGCAAATGGTACACTGGGAATGCAATAGGGCGCAAGAAACTGGGCCTTGCACAAAATTAGGCAGACATGACATCAAATGCCCCTTACATAAATTGACACAAATTATGCAGCCTTGCATCCAATGATAATCATTTGAGTCAACAAACCAACTGTCTCTGATTTCTTGGCTATGAGTCTTATCTGTCTAAGAAGATTATCTTTCTTTGGAACAGTAACATAAAATTTAAGCACTCTGCAAAGAAGCCAACTCTGAAGTTGTCCAAGCGTAATAAACAGTGGTGTTGCATGGCCATGCAGTTTGTGTGCAAAAGAGTGATAAGCACCCATCTTTACAGTTGGAAGTGCGAACTCCAGTATCAAATTTCTGCTGAAAACCAGAATTGTAAGGGTCACTTTCATAGCATGTGTAGTATACTGGCACTGGCCTAGGTATTCGGTGTTAGGAAAGTTGTGCGGGATGTGGTTACTGTAAGTGAAAATTCTCACAGTGTGGACACTGGCATTTGAAGTAACTTGTGTTCACAAAATGGTTCACATTTGGGAATGATTTAAACATCTCCAGTTTACATGGTTCTATTGCTTTTGATTTACTTTTGGTAACTGTTTTGACAATTTGCAATCTGCAGTACACGGTCTACGGTACTGCATTTTCCAGCAAACAAAAATTTTCATATTTTATATGAAATTGTTCTTTTCAGCTTTGTATCAGACTCCTAATATACTCTCTCCAAGTTAGACATGGATGGCAAACTGAAGATGAGGCACTACTAGTCAACTGGATGGATCTTCCTCCTGCACCAGATTGTATCATGGGGCTGGTCAACTGCTCCAACACCTGCAAAAAGGGACAGAACAATTGCAGTGATTCTAAAACTTGCACCTGTCTACAAAAAACTCCATGTACTGATCTTGCAAGTGTGAATGAAGGAACTGTAACAAAACACACGGACAAATCCTGACTGATGATGAACTAGACGATGGAGATCTTGAGGAAAAATAAAGAACCCTGAAACCATTCCCTCTCTAAACTCCAACTTAAGACTTATATCCAGGATCCATCATCAATTACATCGCTTGGCGATGATGACCGCCACTATTGAGTGGTTAACTCAAGTCTTTTTGAGATAATCAAGAGATTTGGGGAACATACAGCCTAATGTTGATGTAATTCATGCTCAAAATCGTACTGCAACTATTAAAACATTTTTATTGGCCCCAAATGCAAGATGCTTAACACTGCAAGTACTTTGTGCTCAATCACTCATTGAATTAAGTTCCTATTCAGCCAAGAAACAACATTTATTGTTTTTTCTAAGCCTGCCTACTTTCTTAAGGCCACATAGCTAATGAGGTAAAACCAAGTTATTTACACGAGAAGCAGTTGATGCTAAAGATGCCATTCTACAACCATTGTGGAGTTTTGCATTTACATTCACAAAGAGAAAGAGCATATTAAAATTGGAGCCAATATAGTAGGTCTTTAAAGGAAACTCTAACAAGATGAACAATAAAATATTAACTTTTTAGCTTGGGCAAACTTCTTAAATGAGACAAACGTTATCATCCTGCCCAGTAGTAGCATGGTGGGCTCATAATTGATGCACTTAATGATTTGATTAATGATGTCTATCAACGAAAAGTTCGAATCACTCAACTGTATGCGATTTTATATGTGTAGTTCCTCAAAATGAAATGATCTCAAAGTATTTATTGTTTTGTGCCTACGCAACGTACACTGGAGCAGATTTAGACCACAAAATGCCTTCCGTGTCAAGTTCTTTCATACCCTAAACTGACGCATTCGTCAATAAGCTAACTGTAGTGTAGGCTTAAGTATACATTCATTGACTTTGGATGCTGTTTGCTTTGCTCTGAGCCTCTAAGCTCTGACAGGTCAGGTCCCAGAGAGTATTGGTATCATTTTGAGGTAATTTGGGTTATTTTTAGGGAGTAAGATTTTCAAATACCAAGAAACTTGCAAAACTGGGGGGAGGGTGTTCAAAGCTTAAAACAAAACCAATTTGATCAGCACATATCTGAAATGGATTCAAATTCATGAAAGAACTAACATTCATGTGTTTAACTTAGGACAACAACTCAGTTTCAATGCATGAGCACAATGCTGTAGGGGTCTGTATCCTAAGTGGAGTAGCTGCTGAGTGCTAATACCTTGCACTGAGAATGATTTGAGTCTTATTTAGCAAATAATCCACAAAGGTATGCATTTCTGCTCCTGCATATGTGCATCAAGGGGTTTTTGAGCCTACTCACTATCATTAATTTTCTGTTGTTTTGTCAATTTTCAGAGAAAGTTGATGTGGTAAGTCCTCTGCATTCACAGCTATATACTTTGAATGGGTGTGGTATCAATGGACTCAACTGGTTAGATGAGGTAACAACACATCCCAAACAACTCTGACAGCAGAAAGAGATATCCTGATGCTTCCATGGGAGATCTACTGTAGTAACTATAGGAACCAGTGCCTGCCACCAATGGAAAATAAGGTAATTTGACGTTGTTGTTATTTGCCGAGCAAAAAATTTGAATGTTTTATCATGAAATATGCCCCCCTATCCACCTCTGTTCCCTTATACCTGTCTTTAATACATTGTAACAACCGATGCGCAAACCTTTAAATGGATTGGATATGCTATTGAGGTGAACAGTGTATCTAGATAGCATTTCAGTAAGCTTTCCTTTAGACTACTGTACATACTGTTACAGTGAGGCTGTGGTTTACAAATCCAGATGATCCAGTTTTGGCAAAGAACACCTTCAATTCTCTTCTCTTATTCTTAGTAACTTAACAGTTGCACTGGAGTGACAGGCAATATCAGTTTAACATGTTCCAAACAGTTCAGGAATACATTGGGGTATGTCCTGTAGGTCAGTTTGGGAGGAATCAGCTGAGCTAAACAAAAGTAGTTTTCATCACTTTTCAGAGCCAGAGACGAAAAAGCTCTCCCCTGACCCTTCTCTGGATGATGTTTTTGCAGGTAGGGCAAGCCAGACCAAGTGGACTGTGATCAGGGATACCAATAAAACCTGCAAGAATAATAAATGCACCCAAATTGGTCAAGCTTATCAAAATTGGTGACTGGAAATGTTGTTGCAGACGTAGACCTGGTTACTGCTTACACAGTTTTGCTCATATGTGTATTTACACACTGCACCGTGCATACTGAAATCTCTGAAAATACATCTTTATGGACCAAAAATGATAATTGCATAGAATTCTGTTGTGGTTTATATATACTGTGACGACTATGAAAAGTATCATTTTGGTAATAACAAAAAATCATCTCTCACTTAAGGTGGCATACTCCTATTAGAATCTATATCCATCCGCTCGATTGTTCTCCTTCAGAAAAAGTGCCAAAAAGCAGCAGGAGAACATCTTTTTTTGACCTGTTATCAACCATGATCTAGTTTTTTGTGGCTTGCATGTTGAAGAACATGAATGGAAGTACATGTGGTGAGAAAATTGGGTCAATTGAGACAATTTTAGACCCCTTGAGGCCTCCCAGGAGCAGCGAAGGAAAATTGTTTACCACTGAGTGAAGAGGTTCGTTTACAAGTGACGAAAACTCATATCATACATCTAAAGTTGGACTGATATTTTACATCTTACATTTGTAGTTACTAGTCAAAGGTTTCTTTAAGCTAGTAATCTCTTAACCCATCATGTTCAAGATGCTTTTGTTATTCCCGTGTTAGTGAATAAAAAGAGAAAACTAATTTATGATTTTTATGTGTATGTTTAAACTGTCCTGAGTAATTTTTGGTTAAGGTGAGTAACTTTACTCACACATATATAGCGAGTACCACGGCGGATGGGCAAGTAGTTAGCAAGTAATTGTACCATGCTTCTGAGTAGATTACACTCATTATTAACGAATATTGTTACTCACATTGATATGCATTTTAGCGGATGGGATTACTGTTGTTAGTAAGCCTAATTAATTATTTATTGTTCAGTGTAGTTCTATGGACCCTATATCTATTCGTCACGATCACTGCCCAGTCAATCTTGTGATACAGTATTTACTTCAACCGACCTTTATTTATTCGTAACGGTGACTGCTGAATTAATGTTTCATTGTCTAAGTGAAATATACTGGTTGGTATTGTATGGTTGATCAATGACGTATCACAAATTCATGCCATTTTGTAGGTGCGGGATGCCCTGTCAATCATGTGATACAATACATACTTCAACCGACCTATATTTATTCGTAACGGTGACTGCTGGGTTATGTTTCATTGTCTAGGGTAAATATTCTGGTTGGTATTGTATGGTTGATGAATGACGAAGAAAAAAAATCCTGCCATTATGCAGGTGAAGGCGACACGTTTTATCGACACCAAATATCGTCCCACATGATTTGTGAAAGCAGCCAGTGAGAGCTAACCGGACTGGGAAAGGAAATATATCTCGGTGGATGATCTGTTATCGTTTGGATAATCTTAGGCATTCTTAAATAATCTTTCTTCTGGCATATTCCAGTAAAGCCATTCGAAACATCGTACGCATGCATGTGTGGTGTGAGTTTTATCTTCATGGACACACAGTACAATCTTTTGTAAGTACACCAACTAAACCTATTTCTGATCGAGAGAAGTGATTTTGTACATTCTGAGGAATGTAAGTACACCAACTAAATCTGTTTCTGATCAAGAGAAGTGATTTTGGACATTCTGAGGAAACTCCAGAGCAATACATATACACAGTGGATGACTTGCAAAAGGGGTCAGCCTGTTTGTTTTGCAAACATGCAGAGATAGACATGATATCATTCAATATCACTTGTATTTTCTTTCCTGGGGGAGGCCTCTAGATAATCCAAAATGAGAGTCGACCTCAACCTTAAACCTCTCAAGGCCCATTCTATAAAGGTTCCTGCACTACTTAAATCCATCTGGGAAAATTTAGAATCCACCCCGTTTTTCCTCTTCTATGCAATTACAATAACATTTATCCTGTAATTCTGATGATATACGCCTATATCAAACTATTTTATATCTATTACTTTTAGCAAAGATGTTGAAAATGATTTCGTCAGACTTTTTCTTATTTTGGCTATTGATCCTGACTACACAAACTGATCAAATCGATGCCAGCCATTTTCGTGGAGGTCTGATATCATGGCGGCCACTGAATCCGCAACCAGCTGATGGGGAAACCGTGATGGTAAGGAACTGTTAACGGATGACTTAAGCCACAAAATTGATATAGCTATTTTGTAGAACTTTTTGTCTAGACATGTTCTGCTAACTTCACATAGAAACAACAGAGCACCATTGGCTGACAATCATCAACACCTTTCTTTGATACATTTTTAATACATCGTGAAGATGTTCTGTTTGTGTCCATAAAAAGTATCGTCTTTCAATTTAATTTTTGTTTGATCTGAGGAACTGTGTGTCATGCTGACTAGTTCATCCATCACTTCAATTGATGAACGTTAGATGTTTAAAGGGTCAGTTTGTTATAGAAATATAGTCTGGACTGATATATATAGCTGTCATTTCTAACAGTCTAAAACCAAATCCAAAATCAATTTCGTGCATGGTTAGAGTCATCCTTAAGTTCGTAGGTATACATCAAAGAAAAAGGGGGGGGGGGGTAGCAGTTTCTTCTCTCTGTAAATTAAACATTTTCGGTCGGTTTTACTTTTGATTCTGTCGATCCCACCTTTATTTGGCTTCTTCATGACCCTATCCTTCGCCTCCCCCCTTTTTTTGCACTAAGAAAGGTTAAGAAAAAAACTGCCTCATTGATAGAACAGACTGAAAGACGGAGTTGTGTAGTTATTTCATAGCATAAAAAGAACCTTTCAACTGTTGTTTTTATTTTGTCGTTTTTTATTGTTGTTTTTTTTGTCAGCTTGAAATATCGTGGAGGATGTCATGGCGAAGATCTGTGTATGGTTGTACTGATGCTACCATCGCTAATAGTATCCTAAGTCCGGGTGAAGGAAGTCTTGTATGTAGCTGTCCAGAGCCTAATATACAATTGTCATATTTTTGTACAGACTACAGCTCCTCAGAAGACTGGACGACAGGAATAAATACAGCAACGTATACTGCAAGTGAAACGTTGTTTGATCTAAGGTTAGTTACATCTACATATAATTTATAGAACAAATAATTGTATAAATTTCACTACAATCACTATATAATCAATGTATTTCTCCCTTACGTGTGTCCTATACGTATACTTACTCCGATCTATCTATCTTACATTAATCAGTCATACTATTTTCACTTCACCTCAGCTACTAACCCATTCCGGAGTTTACCTTTCACCCTCACCTGTCTCCTATACATCGATCAATCATAATATCATAATCATAATATTTTCGTTTACAACGTTGTATCGTCTAAGGTCAGTTGCATCTCGATCCTCCCAAATTTGAAGAAAATTGTCTTTGCCGTATAATTAAGAAGTGACACAAACTTACACTAAGACTATGCATTTGACATTTGACCTCTGACCTTTCGTTTTGAGGGTCTACGAGACACAAGTTACCATCATGGGCACCTTCCTACCAAGTTTGAAGAATATCGATCGGTTAGGGAGGAAATGTTGACACAAATTTGTAGATGTAACAGACATACAGAAGCACACTCATTACTTCCCGAAGGAAGGATGGGATAAAAGGGCAATCGACGGAGGTGCATATCTCATCGCAAACACCCTTCATGGTTAAGTGGACACCGAAACACAACCACATCGATTACAGTATCACATTACTTCCCGTAGGAGGGATGGGGTAAAAGGGCAATCGACGGAGGTGCATATCTCATCGCAAACACCCTTCATGGTTAAGTGGACACCGAAACACAACCACATCGATTACAGTATCACATTACTTCCCGTAGGAGGGATGGGGTAAAAGGGCAATTGACGGAGGTGCATATCTCATCGCAAACACCCTTCATGGTTAAGTGGACACCGAAACACAACCACATCGATTACAGTATCACATTACTTCCCGTAGGAGGGATGGGGTAAAAGGGCAATCGACGGAGGTGCATATCTCATCGCAAACACCCTTCATGGTTAAGTGGACACCGAACAGGCGCGTATCCAGGGGGGGCGTTGGGGCGTGCGCCCCCCAGGTAAGAAAAAGAGGAGAGAAAAAAGAGAAGAAAAAAAGGAAAAAGAGGGAGAAAAAAAGAGGAGGAAGGAGAGGAAGGAAGGGAAAAGAAAAAGAAGAAAGAGAGAAAAAGGAGAAAAGGAGGGAGTAGAAGATTAACGCCAAGATACCGGGAAGAGAAGAGGAACAGTCATAATTACAGCGCTGATCACTATTATATACACAGGGTAGCCAGTGACGAATCGAGGATTACGGAGGGGGTGTGCGCCTCACCCTTCCCCCTTACACCGACCAACTCCATTTTTGACGTTTCCATTTTTCCTCTCTCACTAATGTAGATATCTATATATATACCGGTACTATATATGATAACAAGTGTGTGTGTATGGACGCCTTAAATTGTACAATTGTGCTATGAAACCAACTGTGGCTGGTCTCGAACTCGACCGAGTCGTCGGGGAACATGACGAACCCATCACTTCTTGAGATTGTTCCCATCTGCATGAAAACGCGCGCCCACAAACATACGCCCACCCCTCTAATCGCTTCCCGATGAGTTACGAAACTTAATTAATGACCTTCGCCCGTAGTACCAAGACCTTGACAAAATCCGACAACACACCACTTCATCGATAACAAGTGATCGGGTATATTAGTGACGTCTAGAGGTCGTGCAACTGACCTACATAGAGTGTGACCACTTCCGACTTTGCAATTTCCCAAGATCAGGCCCCGAAAAATCCAAGAAATCCCAAGGGCACTGTACTGTATGGATATCTAGCAATATCTAGCGATAGGGATGAAAATCCTAAGATCTTCCCTTAACTGAAGGCAGATAAAGAATCGAAGCCTTCAGTGTGTAATGAACTTGAAACTGTGCGTCTTTCGAAATGAAAAGAATGTGGGGCAAAGTAGCCTAACTCCTATGGGCTCAGACCGTGCTAACCAGGTGGCCCCGACCAAAAGGGGGCCCCGCTATACTGAAGCACAGAAAAAGGGTATACCTCTTTGGATAGGGAGGGCCCGTTTTACTGGGAAAGAAAAACTCATGCAAAGACTGAACAAGACAATATACATATTTTCACGTGATACGGAATACGGACATCATGGGCTCATTGGGTATTAATGTCTGTGTCGAGCTAGTTATGTTATTTATTATTATAATCGAAAACGAAGTATATTATTTAAAACCCAATTCCAGCCAATGTTGTACTGAGTACAACATCGGGACATATGATATTTTGAAAAATTCTAAAACAATAACCCACCACCCCACAGACTTGAAACTGCGTTCATTTGAAAAAGAAGGCAGGGCTTGCATATAAATATAATATACAAGGTAAGAATAAAGATGCCTTCGGTGTATCTGGTAAGTAAAAAAGCACGGGAAATTAGGCTTAGATGGAGACAAAGTTTCAGCCGAAATTAGGTTTATGCTAAGGTTTGATTACTGTATTTGTACAGTAGTCTCAATTTTACTCCATACAGTATAGGGGGGCACTTGCCCACTCTCCTGGAAAATCACAAATTAAAAAAAAAGTTAAGCATTTGACATTTCAATGATTTCCCCCAACCGACAGTTCTCTAGTTATGTTAATTGCATACGGACCCATAATGCATTACTGAAATTATTGAAAGTCAAAATCCTAAGACATGAGATCTCAAAATAACCGATGTGTAAATGCAACTTGAACGGGAAGTGTCTTTTCCGACGATCTAGGAGTATTTTTTGGCAAAGAAATCGTCGTCCGCTCCGCGCCAACTGATGGTGGCGCTCCGCTTAGATAGTATCAAGTAGTGTGTTACACCTTTATGACCTACTGACTCCCCCCCCCCCCCCCTTGTAAACATTTCTGAGGACGCCCTTGCTTAGACCTCCTGATAGGGGCCCCTTTGGGCCAGGAGCCCGCCAGGCTCATCGTTACACCCGGGTGGAGCATTACACAATAAACAGATAATAGTTACTTATTTCAGTCTCCTTTCAACTATTCGAATTTTTAAAGCAAACAGCAGATATCACATCATATCAGTGAGCATGAAAATGGCGCTCCGGGATGAACAGCCTCCAACTGTAGATATGTGTAGTGTTCGGTTTCGGAAATATCTGGTATTTTTTCATTTCCTTCAACGAAGTTTTTTAGTAGCCGTTATAAGAGGTTTTAATAGATGTACATCAATAAATTAACTGTGTCTGAATTTTCGAAAATTCCCTGACCACCATTTTTCATCATTATTCCCTCCATGCAATTTTTACCGGTCTGTTAGGCGTTGAAGGATTTCCTGTATTGGTTGTCCACAGATGAAATTTTTTGCAACAATATGGGTATGTTTTGAAGTGAATTTATTCACGAGAATTTGTGAATTTTCAACTTCTGAACAAATAATGGGCTTAAAACCTTGAAAAGTGGGGCTTACGGGTATTGTGGGCCGCGACGTAGAATCACCTACAAAAAGCAATGATCCACAGGAGATGCGGTGAGGTCGAACATGATGTGTGACTGGTGACATCTTCAAAAAGGTAATGGATGAAAAAAACTATTGGGAAATTCTTGGTTCTCAGGCAGAAGTGTACATCTGGTTGGTCATTTCAAGCCCGAAAAGTGCCATTTCCGGTGATCTGGGGGGGGGGGGGTATCAAAACCAGAAATTATCTTGTACGCTGCGGTGGCGCTCCGCTTAGATAGTAATTCGCGCCCCCCTCCCCAGGGTTAAAATATCCTGGATACGCCCCTGATTACCATTGACATAATCATGATGAACAGCCTTGCTAGCTTGGTAAATTGGGAACTATTTAATTATTCGCCCGCCTTGTCAGGTGACTGCACGTGATGTATCTTCACATGTCAATTATCACCAAAATCGGAATTTGGAATATGTTAATGAGCCATATCGATGATATGTCGATTTAAATAGGTATATGTCAATTTGAGTTGCTAGAAACTGGTATAAGTCCAAGGCAATTGACTTCTACCGATTTAATTCGACATATCATCGATTTAAACTAGTAGATGTCGATTTAAATTGACATATACCGATTTATTTTACATATCATCGTTTTAAATTGGTATATGTCGATTTAAATATGTCGATTTAAACTGGTATAAGTCGAATTAAATTGGTATATGTCGATTTAAATTGACATATACCGATTTATTTTACTTATCATCGATTTAAATTGTATATGTCGATTTAGATCGATGATATGTCGAATTAAATTGGTATATGTCGATTTAGATCGATTATATGTAGAATTAAACTGGTATATGTCGATTTAAATCGGTAGAAGTCAATTTAAGCTGTTGGAAACTAGTATATGTCGAAGGAAAGTGGTATATGTCGATTTAAATCGGTATAAGTCGATTCCCCACAATTTGAGACTGATTGCCCGCCATAGTGCTGTACTATTTTGGTAGGTTCTACTGCATACACCACTGCGCATAAACGTAAACAGTATACTGTATTCAAATTTCAAACCAATCCGTTTTACTATATTCATTACACGTTAACCCAGATTCAAATTTCTTACAAACATTTCAAATGGATGAGCGAACGATCTTGCTAGTCACTGTTTTACTGCTGATGTCGTATTTGAGGCTAATCCAACATCGAAGGCATTTAATATTAGGTCTTAACACCTAGGAAGGTAAATGCGTAGGCTAATGTAACGTCATTATATGCTAGGCCATACGTAAGGGTTCTAGCCTTTTAGTAACTGCCGTAGAAACCGAGTCCAAAATCATCCGTTTCGAAGTAATCATAAATTACCGTTTTTTTTTTGGGCCTCTTCAAAACCCTGTGAGTTTGGCGTACAATGAATTATAGTTTATTAGATTTAAGTGGACTGTCATTCAGTTTGTTCTAGTCTCACGAACTTAACGGTGACTTTTGTGTAGTGTTGGTCGAATCGGTGCGAAGAAAAATAAAATGTGTTTACGTATAGCGTCGTTAGGTAGTGTTTCTGTTAAGAAAGGCCCGGCCTGACATTTGAACAAACACAACGTAGGTATACCCATGGAGCTATAAACAGCTCCATGGTATACCTCACGCCTATTGCACGTTCAAAAATACCCGCCAAATTACAACTGGATAGAGCGGATATTATAACTTAGTCGGAAATCTCAGGTCACCAACTCACCATAAGTCCGCGACCGTTCACATTACATTTATCAAGAACGCAAGAGGGATTGCAGAAACCCCGAAAGAAGGATTATTCTTAAAAACGCACGCAGACTTGAAGTACGAGTACGCGAGCGTTCACACAAACACACACGTACACACACATGCAAACATACATACACACACATGCACTCAAACCGATGAAAGCATCATACTTCTATGACATCGTGCAATAGCACCAACATAATATTGGGTTAAAATTATCACAAATTCATTTCTATGCAGAGCATATTTTTTTATTCAAAATGGTATCTTAAATGATTTGATTTAATATATGTTTATTGATATTTCCTAATTATTTTCAGTTGACTAACACTTTGAAAACTGTTGCTTTTTTTACTAACTCTTAATTTGCCTTTAATCGCTTTTATGGAATTTATCTATCATACGTTTTATTCTCTCTTATTAAACATAATTGTATTTTATGCTATTTATACTGGAATGAAGGAACGGAAACTGAAACTATAACTAGATCTAACACAGCTAGGGCATGTTTCTTTTGAGTTTATGTGTGCTATGAAAAAGAGGTTCGACCCACACCCTCTATCCACTCTTGTTCAAACATATATTTATTGGATGCCACCATATACAAATTGAAATGATAAAACTACCATTAATTTATCATGCACAACCAACCTGAACATTCTGCAGCTTGCTTGCATTTTGTGTGCATTGAAACCTTAGCTTGTTTTAGTAAACTTGTCTAACATTCTGTCCAGATGTTGATCAAGGAATGAAAAGAATGTAGTTTCACAGGTTTACATTAGCAAGACTTGAGAAATCAGCAGAAAGCTGTACAAATAGAAAAATCTTATATTACTACCAAGTATTATTCTCAGTAATGTTACTGGGATTTTAAGAGTTGCGCCAGCGCCGGGATACAACATCTTAAAAATTGTTTGCGTCCGCTCAGAAAAAACTTGCGTCCCCACGTTCCTGCATGAAAACATGCACTTTAAATTACCTCTACAGGAACGCACAATACTTAGTTATAATGACCCCTGACAAAAACATTGGCTTGTGCGCAACGGATATCCTATAGTTATAGGTTTATAATGTGCATATTGAAAATCATAAATGTCAATTATACAACTCATGCCTATGGAAGCGTGGGGACATTAATATTATATGTACTATCTTAGATTACAAATAAATTCATGTGTTTGCACTGAAACCCTTTACAAGGTGTACTTACTACATAACGAGAAGTGCAACTCATAGCAAGAATATTTTGACATAATGTGGTAGCCCATACATGCAATACATACACAACTCTTTAAATGTACATTAATATTCACACAGATTGAAACAGATTGAAAGAGGAAGGTGCCAACTGAATTATCAGTACGCAGCTGGTACGGTTATTTTAATATATGCCAGCATTAATTTGAATTTATGTCCACATCAAATCAATTTTATGTAGACATAAAAAAGTCCTGCCTCCTGATATGTCGTCATAATTTCTGAATTTTGTCCACTGTGGCCAACCTTACACGTTGTGATATTTGAGAGTGCACACACATGAGAGCCTATACTACAAACTTTGCTATCTCTACACAGGACAGCAACGTTACACTGAATTAGTTGCATTGAGACCGTCGGTATAATGCGCTATATAAATAAGTTATTTAAACATAATACGTTGTGTTTATTGAGCACGATAAATGAAAATTTTTTTGCAGACAATGGTAGGGACTATTAGCCAAACAAATCACAGGAAATTTGGGAACGCATCATTGACTGCTTTCAGCATGAAACTTCTTTGTAACGCCGGGGAGTGTTTTTAACATTCTACTTTGCGGTTGATTGTTATCATTCATTTGTTTTGAAACAAATTCAATCATCTATACAAAGGATTGGAAGAATGTTGGTTCTTTTGAGAAGTTTTTTTTTAAAGAAAGAAAGAAAGATATTATTCCAAAAAGTACGAAAACATGTTATTGGAAACCTGCTCAAATACCGAATCCTGTGTCGTTGTACTCTTGTTTACACAATTTACACGTTGACACTGAGGGTTATATCTACGATTTGTGCAAACAGATGAATATTTTTTTCAACTCCCTGGTCTAGAGTTGCAGGTAAAACGGCATGTCTATTAAGTGTTTATATGAATGAGGAATTGTTATAACGGAACGCCATTACTCTTTTAGAGATGTGTAACCATTTTCTTTAAAACTTTCCAAGCTTCCAAAATTGTTATTATTTTGAATTCTTATACATGAACTCATACTTTCATTTGTGGCTTCATCATCTGTTACTAACAATGTGTTCAAATTTGTTGTATCACACAGAGTGTTCTTGTGTTTAATTTTTTCTACCTGCAGGGTAAGTTGCATCACATAATTTAAAAACAAAAAAGCACCCACGGTTACAGTTTACCGTTAATCAATGAATCACAGGTAGTGATGTGTCTGTTGTATAAAGCTTTACAAGATTTATTGCCCTACACAACAAACAATAACAACACCACTGAACTGAACTGAACAATGTGGCAACAAACACGTATTTAATGTAGATTATGGAGGGCCATCAGTCTCAAATCACGGGAGATCGACTTATACCGATTTAAATCGACATATACCAGTTTCCTTCGACTTATACCAGTTTCCAGCAGCTGAAATTGACTTCTACCGATTTAAATCGACATATACCAGTTTCATTCTACATATCATCGATTTAAATCGACATATACCAGTTTCATTCTACATATCATCGATTTATTTTACTTATCATCGATTTAAATCGATGATAAGTAAAATAAATCGATGATATGTCGAAGTAAACTGGTATATGTCGATTTAAATCGATGATATGTCGAAGTAAACTGGTATATGTCAATTTAAATCGACATATACCAGTTTCATTCTACATATCATCGATTTATTTTACTTATCATCGATTTAAATCGATGATATGTAACATAAATCGATGATATGTTCATTTAAATCGACATCTACCAGTTTAAATCGATGATATGTCGAAGTAAATCGGTAGAAGTCAATTTCCGTGGACTTATACCAGTTTCTAGCGTCCCAAATTGACATATACCTATTTAAATCGACGTATCATCGATTTAGCTCATTAACATATTCCAAATCCCGATTTCGGTGATGATTGACATGTGGAGATACATCACGTGTAGTCACCTGACAAGGCGGGCGAATAATTGAAAATAAAGGTAGCATACGCCCATTAAAAGCCCCATTGACTTACACACTAAATCACAAAAGTAATGTGGTTTCTAAGTCTAGATAGAAGTTTTCACTAGCTTAACGCTACCCATCACCGGATAGCCGACAAGTTGGCCTTTCATGGCACCATCAATTTTCCGTACCATGACCGTGAAATTGTTTTGCTATCCGAGTCGGAAGTTTTCGTCACTTGTAAACAAACCTCTTCACTCAGTGGTAAACAAATTTCCTACGCTGCTCCTGGGAAGCCTAAAGGGGTCTAAAATTGCCTCAATTGACCCAATTTTCTCACCACATGTACTTCCATTCATGCTCTTCAACATGCAAGCCACAAAAAAAAAAAAACTAGATTATGATTGATAACAGGTCACAAAAGATGTTCTCCTGCTGCTTTTTGGCACTTTTCCTGAAGGAGAACAATCGAGCGGATTGATATAGACTCTAATAGGAGTATGCCACCTAAACACGAGCACAGTGGAATCAGGGAGTTCCATAACAACTCCCTGGTGGAATGCATGATTTGAGCTTGAATACTGTAATTGTTAAACCCCATGGGTATATATTTAGCTACAAACGTAACCTTACAGTAGGCCTCGCTGCAGAACAATATCATCTCTGTTTATGGTGTAACTGGAGTAGGTAATTTCATCTGTGTACGTACTGTGGGCCTATTCAGTTGCATGTGTATTCCTATACTATAGCGCCACGTGTTTGAGTAGACAAGCCCAGTTTGCATTGAGATAATTGCACGTCATTGACATATCAGTTTTTTTCAGGCGTATTTTTACACCGAAATCTTTTTGCAAGTAATTGTTCATAATTACCATTGACATAACCATGATGAACACCCTTGCTAGCTTCGTAATTTTGTCGATTTAAATGAACATATCATCGATTTATTTTACATATCATCGATTTAAATCGATGATAAGTAAAATAAATCGATGATATGTAGAATGAAACTGGTATATGTCGATTTAAATTGACATATACCAGTTTCATTCTACATATCATGGATTTATATCGACATATACCAGTTTACTTCGACATATCATCGATTTATTTTACTTATCATCGATTTAAATCGATGATAAGTGAAATAAATCGATGATATGTAGAATGAAACTGGTATATGTCGATTTAAATTGACATATACCAGTTTCATTCTTCATATCATCGATTTAAATCGAAATATACCAGTTTACTTCGACATATCATCGATTTATTTTACTTATCATCGATTTAAATCGATGATAAGTAAAATAAATCGATGATATGTAGAATGAAACTGGTATATGTCGATTTAAATTGACATATACCAGTTTCATTCTACATATCATGGATTTATATCGACATATACCAGTTTACTTCGACATATCATCGATTTATTTTACTTATCATCGATTTAAATCGATGATAAGTGAAATAAATCGATGATATGTAGAATGAAACTGGTATATGTCGATTTAAATTGACATATACCAGTTTCATTCTTCATATCATCGATTTAAATCGAAATATACCAGTTTACTTCGACATATCATCGATTTATTTTACTTATCATCGATTTAAATCGATGATAAGTAAATTAAATCGATGATATGTAGAATGAAACTGGTATATGTCGATTTAAATCGATGATATGTAGAATGAAACTGGTATATGTCGATTTAAATCGGTAGAAGTCAATTTCAGCTGCTGGAAACTGGTATAAGTCGAAGGAAACTGGTATATGTCGATTTAAATCGGTATAAGTCGATCTCCCATGATTTGAGACTGATGGCCCGCCATAGATCCCACCCGTACAGTATACCCACAAAGAAATGTGTAATACCCACACGTTTATAGTACTCGAGTCCAGTTTTCTGCACTCGGACTTTAGACCAATTCCAATTTGAGCACTTATGTAAGGAGTCAATGCAGTCTTACACATTTAGCCACACATACAATGAATATCTTCTTGTTTAAAGCAAATCAAATGAAGCCAATGCTTTGATTGGTTGCTGCTATTCGTCATATCGTAGATTCTTTGGCATAAACGATAGTGGCTTTGTAATTTATATAGAGACTGTGTGTATACGGTAATTCTCACAATATAACTCCATTTCAATTAGATCCTTTCATTGTTCAAAGCTGTTTCAAAGTTATGGTTACAAAGATAAAACGGTGATCATTAGATGTCATTTTGATCTTAGTAATACAGTGAAAAGCAGTGTGATGTGACAAACAATAATTCACAATGACACAGGCTGTCCTGAAATGACCATTGACCTCAACAACTGGCTTCTTGTACTAAATGTGATACATCAAAATACTAAATATGACATCTGTCCTTGTTAAAATATTGTGATAAACAATGGTTTCCACAATTTGACCCCTTGTGAACTCAAACGAATATATGACCTCCGCCCACAACATATCACAATATCACAATATTGGGACTACTAGCCCCCTTCATCATCTACATGGCTGGCTGGTGAATGCCAGCTGAACATACACTCTCAGGCGCGTATCCAGGGAGAGGCGTTGGGGTGTGCGCCCTCGGGTAAGAAAAAGAGGAGAGAAAAAGAAAAGAGAAAAAAGGGAAAAAAAGAGGGGGAAAATGAGGAGGAAGGAAGGGAAAAGAAAAAGAAAAAGAGGAGAAAAAGTAGAAAGGGAGAAAAGGAGGGAGCAGAAGAAAAACGCCAAGACATCGCCAAGATGGTGGCGCTCCGCTTAGATAGTACTTTGCGCCCCCCGGGTTAGAAAATCCTGGATACGCCCCTGCCGTAACACACCCAAACCGATTACAGTATCTCATTATATCCCGTAGGAGGGATGGAATGAAAGGGCAATACACGGAGGTGCATATCTCATCGCAAACACCCTTCATGGTTAAGTGGACACCGAAACACAACCACATCGATTACAGTATCACATTACTTCCCGTAGGAGGGATGGGGTAAAAGGGCAATACACGGAGGTGCATATCTCATCGCAAACACCCTTCATGGTTAAGTGGACACCGAAACACAACCACATCGATTACAGTATCACATTACTTCCCGTAGGAGGGATGGGGTAAAAGGGCAATACACGGAGGTGCATATCTCATCGCAAACACCCTTCATGGTTGATTGATTACGAGCTAAATACTAACCATGTCTAAAGTCCATAGCCCTTTATTCATGGATTCCGCACTGAATGGATGAATAAAGGATGGTGTGATGTTATGAAGCCCATAATCAATTGTTCATAGTATCAGTGTCATTGTTCATATAGTGTCCTACAGTTTAGCCATTTAATTTAAAGACTATTAAAAATTAATACAACGGTAAGGGTAAAGAAGACAAGCAATATTCACATCATGGAATCTTTAAATCTACAACGAAGGGAAACTTAAATACTGGGAGGCTGCTTCAGACCTGGCAACCCTCCCGGGAGAAGAACTAAGCTAGGAAAAAAAAAGAATCAATTTTTCATGACAGGTGTTTGCAAGGAGATATAATTTCACCTCCCTGGATTTTTTAAATTTATTTATTTTCTCTCAAATCCAGATTTTCTGGGTGTTGTTGGTTAGGTTTTATTAATGGCGGTGGTGCCTGGGACTTACGCACTATGGTAGATGTGACAGTACGCGATGATACCGGCATGGTCAACAGTGCGCCGGTGACCGATATAGCCCCAGTGGTTCCGTTCAAAAATGGCTGTACCAACATCCTTATGATACCCGGTGAGAGATTAATACCGAAACAAGGAATATTTGCTGCGGTTTCTAAATATGACAGCACAATGTGGTTGGTTTGGTCAAAACAAAACAGATTCTAATATTTGTAGAACAACACAGAGTGATTCCTAGGGCTGGACCTCGAAAGAGATACTTTGAACAGACTTTGTTAATGAAATGGAGGTAAACGACAAAGGCAAATGAATATATATATATATATATATATATATATATATATATATATACTTGAAATCGAAGTGAGTTGAAAAATCCAGAACAGTGAAAAAACTTCCACCCTCTACTGGGATTTGAACCTGGCCCTCCCGCTTTATATGCGGACACCCTAACCACTTATAGGGAATTCCGACCTTCCTCACCGGTTTCGAACCTCTGGACATACAATCAGCGTCCATAGCTTTGTATAACTGTCTTTGAGGGCTTATTATAGCCAGTTTATACGCATTCACACACCAGTAGAATCACTGTGGTCGAGTGGTACGGACTTCGGTCTGTGACACAAGATCCGGGGTTCGATTCCTAACTTCGCCTGATGAGTCCCAAGAGGACGAAACCGGTCGTGAAGTGAAAATTGTGTTGGTGTGTTGTTTCTTTATTTATCTACTATATATCCGTCATGCCACTTGCTACACATTAATTTCTTATTTACGGATTGGCTTGCCTATCAAGAGTGGTTATTCTGTGTAAATTGTCAAATTCAAAACACCTGTGGTGCACTCTGTACAATCACAACACTTGGATAATACGCCCTCAATTCAGACCATAGTTAACATTGGGAAATTTAACCACAGTGCCCGGGGTAACATGTTATCCCCTTTTGCGTTTTATATTAAGAAATAAACGTTTCCCTTGTTTCCCCTGCACAAATTGGAACAGGAAATGCTCTCCACTTGCATTATTATATCTACATTGACGATATATGTTTGTTTGTCAGGACACATTGTGAAAAATCCCTCAAGTCTTTCTTTGAACATGTAATCCCCACACTGGAACAACAATGAACGTTTGTCAACTGTACAAATCTGTTTGAATAAGACCGAAACAAGAGAATACTTGCTGTTGTTTCTAAATGTAAGAGCACATATATGATTGACTTAGTCAAAAAAAAAAATACATTCTAATGTTTGTAGAACAACACGCTGAAAGAGAGACATGTATCATGTGATTATAGGTATATCTGCAACTTTACAACTTTTTTTGTTCTGGTGCATGGTGCTGTAATAGTAACGTATTTACAACATGAACCTTTTAATCAAGTTAATTAATGATAGGAGATGGTTCATCATTGTAGTTCGCGATGTTGACGTTGATGACATCAGATGTTTTTGGGCGACTAATTGCGGAGATATTTGTGGTCCGGTGCCGGGATTTACGCTAGATTCAGTAAGTCGGAAAGATTTCTAGTGCACATTCAATAGTTACGCAAATATTTCCCTGATCGTTGTTTTAAAAGAAAACATGTATTATATTGCGTTATTTTCCAAATATATATAATTCTTTGAAATAATTACTCTAAATTATACAAAAGCAGTACTCTGTTTATGATATTACATATATGATATTAATGTGCAATGTAACATTCACTATAAAGAAGAAAACCTGAATGAGTTCGGAAATGTGTTTCTTCATATAATTTTTTAAATTCAGGTCATGAGTTAAATTTGAATTACTGTTTGTTTTATAGGACAAGTGTGAGTTAGTGCTCCTGGACACAGCAATCGTATCATCAGGTCTTTACGGCATAGCGCTCGAAATTCGTGATTTTGCAAACGAAGAATCAACAACGGCCCTCAGTCAGACGCCCTTGCAGTTTGTTTTGGACGTTAAATCGACCCCTGGAACGTGCAGCGAAATACCGATGTTCATTGCTCCAACTGCAGAATGTGGATCGTGTGTGTTAGTACCAGCGGGTACCACATACAATGGACGACTCGTGGCACGATCATCAGGCTCAACAGTCTCGTTTGTTACTCACCATATTGTTGTTACAGAATAATGGTTCTTCATCTCCCCTTGAATATGTCATCTTTGTTATTAAGTCCAGTTCTGCGAAAAAATTGTCCATGCATTTCATTCTTGTTGAAGTAGTTCAATATAAACCTCTCCATCTTTACAACTGTTAATGATGTCTTAGAGAATATGATAAAAATAAGAATTAGCCCCAAAATCTAATGAAAGAGCGGGAATTAGCCATAAAAAATGACAAATGGTTACTGAAATGAACGAACAAGAAAAAGAAATAACTTTCCGGGACATACTGTGGCAATACTAGTATTTTTGGAAGAGTACGCATCAATTCGCCACCAATATCATTGCATATTCATGGAGTACTTTGTTACATTATTGAGCTTATTGTGGTTTCGAAGTAAATGTGGCAATCTCTATTTTTCTCTTTTTCAGTATTACAAGTATAGAAACAATTTCACCATCTGGCTTTACAAAATCTGACATCATGCCTTACACAGCAGGACAGCCCACAGATTACTTCATTGATGTAACATGGGACCCTGATAACGTCGGAGTTCTGGCAATGCTCTGCTTCCTAGCTCGTGACAGTAATGGGTAGGTACATGATGTATACACACACACACACACACACACACACATATATATATATATATATATATATATATATATATATATATATATATATATATATATATATATATATATATATATATATATATATATAGGTGGACTTTCTTCACTGTTGTGGATTGTCCAGCTTACTACAATTTCTAATATATATGTATATATATATATATATATATATATATATATATATATATATATATATATATATATATATATATATATATGTAATATGTCATTTAATTTTGCACGTTTTTTTCCTTCAGAAATGCAAGTCCATATTGCTGTGTGACGTTGAGTTCTGGCGGTGAGTTTTGCTCTTGCGGGGCATACATTGCAGAGTATAACGCTGTGGGTCGAATATGCATCAGCAAGTAAAGACCCACCCCTTATCAGGCAGGGTATCGTATCGGTAATGATTGAGATGGTCTTTGCTATAAACTTACTGTTCTTTTCATTCCATCAGAAAGTAAAGCTTATCGTTCAAGACACAACAGAATGTTATGACGCATAGGCGTATATGCATTTAAAATTAAATTAGCATCATTTGTTTTATTAAAACAAAATCCATACCAATACTGATCGTATTGATAAGGCGATTATAATTATCCCATCTCAATGTTTGACCGGAATCGGATACTGTACTCTCATCGACCATTTGAGCAGATACTGTACTAGAATTGCTGACCAACTCACACCCCTTGAGGCATTGAACTATTACTTGATGAGTTAGTGTGTACTAGTGCGGGAGGAAAGGAGAGGGTTACCTTAGGGCGACACAATAACGTGGGATGGAGTAAGTAATGTTTATGTATGTGTATGTGAACAATAAAAGGGTCATGAACTCCTCCTTAGCCGTATCACCAATTGGTTTCAAAGTAGATGGGGGGGGGGGGTGGGGGGTAAGTTTACACTTGAAAATTTGACGTGATGGACTGCGGCCTTCTATAGTTGTTTAAGGATTGAGCCCCATCCACCTCCTTTTTGAAGACTTAAAAGAGGAGACACGGTGGTATCATTTTCCGGGGCCCAACCTGTCTTTCGAAGCTCCTGTCTAATATGTTTGGTACAAAATATTGTGCTTGGTTATGGTTCATTGGTGTTCCTATCCATTATTTATTTTCGCTGTAACTTTGGAGTGGTTTCCATGATTTGTGAAGTCTGAGCGTTGAGTCCTTCAGTAACCCTTTGAAAGTTAAACTACGCATAAAGTTTAACAAACATCTCTTGATTTTCTTAACCAACAGCTTCTCCTCCCGAGGTGGTGTCGAGCTCACTGATTCCAGCAAGTGGGTCCACTGTCGTGGCAGGGAAATTAAAAACGCAGTTACAATTTAATGGCGGGGTAAGGAGAGAAATACGAACCACACGGGGTTGAGTTAATTTGTACAAGGGCGCAGTACTAGCACAAAAAGGACTTTATTTCCCAATGAACTATGACATGTCAAAACTAAAATCTCATAAAGTCACCCACCCCCCCCCCATCCCCCTCACCTATCGTTGGCAACGATACTGATACCAGTAACGAACTTTGATCTCTTACACACAGATAAGTCGTCCGACGGTTTCCGCTTTTATATCAGTCTTTGACGAAACCGACACAATGGTATTTCAAGTTGATGCAAGTGACGACACCCAAGTGGATTTCCTCGAGAATGACGTCATTGCATTCATCATCCCTGCAGACGACTTCACTGAAGGATCATATTACGTAACCATCGATGCAGCTGTTGCCCTTTTGATTTCTACATGTACCTTCGAATCTGCCGCTGTTGCAGATACATCATTTTGGACCTTCACAATAGGTAAGTTATAGAGAACTACACCTGATTGTCACATCTGAAGAATCTTTCAAGAAGTTGAATGTGTCGGCATAGCAACCTCTGAAGCTCACATCTCTATGGCTACAAGATATGTTCTTTTTTAGCGTGTTGCAATACAGTAAAAAGTTATAGTAACATGCCGAGAATGGTCCGGCTTGCACGTCGATGATCAGATCGCTAACTGATTACAAGCTCATAATTATACCGTAATAATCTGCTCTGATTTCTCCAACTAGCGTGTATATGTAGTCTAGGTATATTTCCAACTGGCGTACTCAATCCCTGCATGTTTTCCAACTAACAGGCATATAGCCTATATGTAGGCTATATGTTTTCTTTATCATGGCTATTTATCACCAAGGAATAAAACCTGTGCAGATATTGACACATTAACTTATTCCTAAATATTTCTATTTATATATTATATTCTTATTCATTAATGTTTCATATACCATTTTTCATTACCCCTCCCCGCCCCGTTAAACTGTTACATATTCTTTTATTAATTTTACTTTGTTTGCTGAAAAGTGGGACCCTGCAGGGATTTTCATTGTTTCGTGACCCCTCCCGTTCGTAATCTTCGGTCGATGAAACCAGTTGAACTATTGGCTGTTACTGGGGGAGGTCCTGATGCGTTCACTACGACATTCCGAGGACGGGACCACGGAGAGTTTTACAGTAATGGAATGTTCGTTAGTTACGAAGCGACACTGGTAAGCTATATTCCCTTAATATGAAAAAGATGTTATTTTGATATCAAATTTAAAGCAACTGGTTGTGTTTGCAACGTCTTTACGCCTCCCATCAGGGGGTTACATCGGCTTGCATATAGACCTTTACTGTTTCTGGCAATTGCGTCAGAAAACAAAACGGAAATGGGATAAGGGAACAATACCAAATGAGTAATTAATCTAACCTGTCTACACCAAAATTGTACTGAAGTTTGTGGATTCCTTTCTTTCTGTTAAAAGAAAAAATAGGTCTGAAAAAAAAAGTTGAAAATGCCTCGATTTCATAGCAATAAATCCCCCCCCCCCCCCAAATATATAGGGTAAGTTCCATTTTCTTTTACATTTTGCATAGCCCCAAAATCGGCGCATTATTCTTCTAGCTTATGTAATACCACGCCGTACAGCTGGTAAACTAATCGCTTTATCGTTACCATTTAGGGGTCGTCATCAACAGATGGGGACCCGCTCCGAATATACAAATCGACTTTACTAGAACCAGAGAATGAATTCAGCAAGGCTAAACGTTTTGGAGTACACTTTTGCGATTGTTTTTCTACAATTCAACGACTCAGCGCTCAAGTTTTAATACACAACCAAGAAGGTATGTTACTTAACTTCAATAGATTGTTAAAAGTACAGAGAAATACTCACATCTCAAACGTGTTGAGGTAAAAATGTACTTGTGATGTTACCAAAACTTCAAAAACTTACGATGCACATGCAATGGAGGACTATTTCGTTACGTGTCGGTCTATGTTTTAACCATGCAGGGTTGGATTGGTGTTAGGCCTCCTTTATACCCCGAAATACTATATGAACTAAAATCGCAACTTGTCGAGATGGTAGTAACTGTGCAACTCGTCAATTTGCAGAAAATTGTTGCATTGACGAGATCCGTTAACTCGTCAAAACGTCAATTTTCTGAATTTTGTCAACTTGTCGAGATGGTAGTAAGTGTGCAACTCGTCAATTTGCAGAAAACTGATGCATTGACGAGATCCGTTATCTCGTCAAAACGTCAATTTTCTGAATTTTGTCACGTTACCATCTCGTCAACTCGTCAATTTGCAGATAATTGTCGTTTTGTCAAGTTGGTAGCTCGTCAATGCAATGTCCCTTCTACGCTCCCGTATCATGGCCTTCAAAAAATCCCCCCACTTATCCATCGCCTCAACCGTACAACGGAACCACTCCCCTCAACAGCTCACTGGAGCTATCGTACATTTATCGTGACTTTTCTTGTCGAAATATGAAAATTTCATATGGAAGACCGATGGATAATCTAATCTTATTAAATAATAATTTGACAATGACAACATTCTTTCCTTTTCTTAGGAGAGAGACAGTGCATTTTAAGAATCTCCTCTTTTAGCTGCGTCACTTCTTTCTTTTGGACTGCGTCACTTCCGGTTAGACAAAATGAGAGCCAAATCCATCCTGCTAGGGCAGACCACGGGATATCCATGGAGGGTGTGAAGGCGGCGGTAGTTGGGGACGATGAGGGGATGGGGAGAGGGGGGGGGGCGGAAGAGAAAGGAACTTGAAACATGTCCTGAAAGGGGGTGTAATTAAAGAGGTAACTTTAGTTACATTTGAAAAACATAAGGATGTTAAGTTCACCTACATTAGCCATTCATATCGTCATGGCAACAAAGTTAAAAATAGAACAGGACAGGTCAGTGGTCATTTGGCAATGGTGACGTCATACATGGGGTTTAATCTTTATCTTTAATGGATTTCTTTCTTGATTTCTTTCTTGATCCTTCTCTGAGATTATGACGTATGTCTGTGTGCTTTGTATATCTTCCAGACCTAATTCCAAGGAACGCCATACGAACTGTAGTGGTTTCTACTGGTGAAACTCTTACATTGTGCATTAGTCCAAATATTCCAAAGACTTGGAAAGGACCTATTGCATGGAGTTTTGATGGACGTGACCCACTTTGGTTACATCGTTGGACCGGTTCTACTTGCATCCATGTTAAACACATTCAAACATGTCAGGCAGGTGTGTACGAAGCTTATCGACGTATCTGTGGAAAGAGGGAAAAACAACATGCTTACTTTGATGTCCGTGTGCGGGGTAAGTAAGAAAGTTATTTTCGTCAAAATGAACTTTGTCAGTGCGTTTGTAAACCAACGTACGTGTTCTTTTTGTTCACCGGCGGATGAATATACCTGTAAGTTGTATTGCGCTTCGCAATAGTCGTCTGCTATCGCTCAATGGCTTGAATAACGTGAGAAATAGACTCGTGACAAATTGATCGTCACGATTAATTTGGAGCAACCTTTGTTCTAAGACTTAAAATCGTCAAAAAATATCAGATGCGGTTTTTCATAAGCTTTATAGAATTTTACTGCTAGGAACTGAAGAATTTAAGTTCAATTTTTGACAATGAAATTAAATGAAGGTCTATGGGTAATATTTCCCTCGTTGCGTTTAGCCGAAAGTGCAAAGGCGGCCATAAACAAATGGCCAATTAAATCATTGTATTCTAACGGTGAGAAAGAATTCCATTATTGTCGGAACGAGTCACGTTATTGCACCAAGGTTTTCGTCATGTTGTCCAAAGTTGATTTGGCCTACTGTTGCATTTCAAGTTAATACATTATTGCAATCAAGTAGGCCTAATGGGATATTGTGGCCGATATAGACCGAAGCTACATGTAACAATGAAAAAAGGTGAATTGTTTTAGGCGTTTGCCGTCAGGTAAGCAGCTTTTACAGTTAGGGCCTAGCCTCTAGGCGTCTCGGTCTTTTACGGTCTTGATCGGAAGAATATAAGTAACTTTTCCACGATTTGCTTAGATTTTGACCGGAAATTGTTTAACGTTTTGGATTACTTATCCTTGCTACTCATGCCTCTTCTGTAGAATGCGAAAAGCAAGGATCTTGTTAAGCTATATAATATATTGCTATACTAACATTTTAGGACTTTCCAAATTAAATTCCTACTGAAACTGGTTAAGTCATAAGGAACGAGAAAGTGGTGTTTGCTTGCTTGACAACACTATAGGCTTAATTTATAGGCTATGGCAAGTAAAGATTAGTCGAATAACTAAAATTAACTTACGTGCATCGCTATGCTTTTCTTGAAAATGTATGGCTCCATATTAATGAATTAGCTTCTCTTCTCAGACGTTTCTACGGAGTAAGTTACAGCATAAACATCACAAAAGATGGGAATAAAATGTTACATGTATTTAATATATACGCGGTTTCAAGGATTACAGTATACTTCAATAGATGTTATTGCTTCTTGTCCCGGTTCACACATAATTCCGTCCGATCAAATACCTTCTATTTTAGAGCCATAACACTGTAAAAGTTAACGTTTTGCTTAAAATTGAACTTGGAACTGTTCACATAGCCTTCATGTCAACGACTAAAATTCCAGCACTAGCTATAGTCAAGCCTAGTACAGTATAGGAAGTATACGTCCGTATGTGTGTGAAGCACACGTCAATGACGATTATGTCAATGCATTATATTGCTGTCTGCAGACATGACATGAACGCATTCGTTCATGTTGCTATTACAACTTGCATATTCATAGCAGGTGCCGTATGCGTCAGATCCTTTATAACGTAGTGTTGTTCATACTTTACCTATCATGGTCATCCTTGTTATTTGATTTGCGTAGTTACATTGTTTTGAGACTGTTAACTATAATTAAAGTCAAGAACCAGTTACGGGGTACCATTTCGAAACATTTGTTGGTTATTCTGCCCAACATTATCTTGCGATAACGGCACAGTAAACCGTTCATAAACTTATAATAAATGTATCAGCGTTGTAACATTCGTTTCATAGAATAAACAGGAAATACTCTCTTTGAAAGATAATATTCTTCGATAGGAAGCATGTGTCTGCCACACTCTCAGAAGTACCTGAAGATGTAGCCAGGCCTCACGAGAGGATGGCGTCAAGGGAGCTGTAGTCTTGGTCAAAACGTTCGTACTTAATATAAATATCGTCGAATTATAACACTAAACTGAGGACGCCCATCCACAAATCTGCCTGTCAGGGAAATTTGAGGGCGTACTCATAATAATCGTAACAGGCAAAGTAACAGCATAATGCCAGGGTCTTCAACGAGACTAAGGGGGTTGCAGCTGCAGCAGATGAAATGCGGTGCTCGGGGAAAAGCGGGATGAAGAATACTTCGTTGCAATTTTCGTAGATATATACTTAACCAATAATTAGAGACTTCAAAGTGGGGGGGGGGGGGGGGGAACGGTGACGTATAGTCCCTGGAGCCCGTCGTGGCCCTCGACGTCCCTGGATGTTGTCTAGTTTGTGTATATATTAATATATGAGATATTCGAGGAGGTCGAAATAAATGTGTCAAATTAGTTAATATAATTTGAATGATTTCTTTTCAACTTTCAATTTCTTTGCAGCATGTCCAGATGGTTTCCACACCCCTCCGACTTGTACCGGTACTTGCCCTGCTACTTGTGTGCTAGGGTATTGTGGTGACGATGGACAATGTTTGTGCAGGAATGGCCTTACTGGCGAAAATTGTGACACTGGTGAGATAACACTGCTTCTTAACATTAAACGTATAAGGTTTAAACAAAACAAAACCACCTCTCCCCCAGCACATACAGTAATGGCCACCCAAATCCCTATTCATCCCAGATCCAGCGCCCCCATGCCTGTGTCAAAAATAAATCTAACTAAAGGTTCAAGTTTTCATTACAAAATATCCCCAACCCCCTTTCTTCATTTAGTCTCATGCCTGAAGATGGAACTAAATATCAACTCAAAACTATTGTATTTCCATAGCAACCCGTGGACAGTTTGGTCTGATTGATGGCGACATTCCCTGTGCGACAGTAGGTCTGGACGCGGATTGTAAGGGTAGCTTGATGTGCAGTGGCCATGCAGGGTGCTCATGCGCTCCCGGCTGGAAAGGAATGAACTGCGATGAAGGTAAATATATATTTATCTTGAAAGGGATGGAGAAAGATGGGGATGGGGGGGGGGGGGAGTCTGACCGGTACCATTTCCCATTTAAGGAAGGACATTTCTGACATATTTGGTATGTATAGGATATGTTGCACAATGATGTACACTTGGATATTATGAGGCAATCTTAATTGTTCCTTACATGCACAAACCCACATACGCACGCACACATAGCAAAAAACAAATAAGGGTACCTATTAAAACAAACCAGTGGCATCATGGTAAAATATAAAAGCTCTTTCTGATTTATACCGTTCAATCTCACGTTATTACTTTTCAAAGATCTTTGCACAATTTTTAAACGAATAAATATAACAGACAATAAATAAAATACGGTTCTTCATTTTTCTTCTGCAAATAATCACTTCTTTTCTTCACATTTTTTTGTTTCAACAGAGTGTGAAGCCCTGACATGGGGTCCTGATTGTGTTTTCTCCTGCAACGGAGGTACCTCTTGTGACCGCTTCACCGGAGTTTGATATGAATGTCATCTCCTTCTGTCTATAGATGGACAATGAATCAACGCGAGAGACGCTGTACATTCATGCTTTTAAATTGATACATAGACGGATTTGTTAACTTTGCATGCAGACAATTTTACGATTTTAAGTTTTCCTATCCAGCAACTAGTCAAACCTATAGGAAGTCAACTACTCTTAGTCTCCTGTACTATTTCGATATTCCATCAATGTATCTATATTATTGTGATAATTCGCATATAAAAAGTCGTCACAGAGTTGTTAATGTTATTACATTATAATTCTAATTATCTGTCAGTGAATCCAGGGTCGGACAGGGACATAAATTGCTACCGGTGCTGGGTTTTTTCTTTCGTTTCTTTCCATTGGGGTTCAAGTCAGATTCAATGGTGTGTAATAAATAAAGGTTCCCAGGGTTTTGTCGATGGGAAAAATTCCTATCGGAGATTAATTATTGTTGGTTTATTTCATTTCCTCGTGTTTTATTTTGTGATATGATTCCGGCGAATCAAAGTTAAAGAATAAAAATGTATATTATTCCCTATAAGCTGCGACTATTCATATATTTCTTTGGTATTTATTTATCATTATATATATGCAACATAACAAACTATTAATATTTTAATAAAGAGTAAACAACAACAAGGAAGAAATAAAGAAAGAAAACAAGTGAGCAGTCCCTGGAGTTGCAACAAACCGCTTAGGAGTGGTATTGAACCCAAAATTGAGCCAAAAATATACATTTGACCTTTAACCTCGTGACAAAATTCACAAAATTTGACCTTTGGTCCCGGGACCTTGGGAGGGGGGGGGGTATATTCCCACCAAGTTTGAAGAAACGCGGCCCAGTCGTCTAGGAGATTTTGACACACAATTGGACGCACAAACACACCCTCACACACACATCCACCCCTCCCCCTCACACACACACACGTATTGACCCCTCCCCCAGTCATGGACGTCCGGTCACCGTGGGGCACCCCATCATTGGTCGTTTGACCAATAAAAGTCAACATCCAAAACATTTACAAAACTAAGGTCATCAATTTTGCTCTATATATATGCAATTAGTTGCTCATGATATTTGTTATGATATAATACAGTTTACTGAAGGATTTATAAATAACGCTAACCCCTAACACCGTAACCTCCTGATAACCCACTAGAATATCATAACACTAACTCGAGACGTTTATGCCGTAGGTCAACTTAGATATATTAGATCAGACACTATAGTTTGTGCTCGCTAAAATGCCACTGACACTGAACATTTCATGTTCCTTGTTCTCATGTGTATTCACTGTTTTGTTTTTGGAGAGGAGGGGGGGGGGGCTAAAATGCCACTGACACTGAACATTTCATGTTCCTTGTTCTCATGTGTATTCACTGTTTTGTTTTTGGAGAGGAGGGGGGGGGGGGGCTTAAATGCAACTGACACTGAAGATTTCATGTTCCTTGTTCTCATGTGTATTCACTGTTTTGTTTTTGGAGAGGAGGGGGGGGGGGGCTTAAATGCAACTGACACTGAAGATTTCATGTTCCTTGTTCTCATGTGTATTCACTGTTTCTTTTTAGGAGAGGGGGAAGTGGGGGGGGGTGTTCACTATCTTCTTGACGCATTAAGTCTGCTCCATTTGAGATTGCCTCATAGTGAAATGGGATTGCTCTGAAGGTGGTCATTATTGATCTTTCTAGCACAATTTTAGGCAATGCTTACAAAGCTGTCTACATGCATGTGGTCATGCATAGTTGGTAATGTATCAAAGAAAGTCTGAAAATGAGAGAGATGCGTTTTTCTTGCAGCCCTGGCAGTTTTGTGTTTTCATATCAATGGGATAACAACAAACTAATTTACATTCTGGACTATTATGTTGACATAAAGGTGTGATTAACGAAGGTATATAATATGATACCTATTTCATCATGTTGAAACTCAATTTCCAATAACAGGTAGACAAACTGCTTAAATTACATAAATAAAATAAATTAAACTTAAGCAAATTCACAATTGCAGTTAAAAAACACTTACATCTAGTGAAAAAGGCTATACAAGTCTGTGAACTCACAGATCTGAAAAGAAACTTGAGTAACTAATAAAGGTATAACCAGCAGAAATGATCAACAAGAAGATATCACATGTATGTATGCGTGTTTTTTATGTGTGTGGTGTCTGTGTGTGTGACGCCTCGCTTGTAAACACGATATCTCAAGAAGAGAAGCCTGGACCAATCTAATATTAGGTGTATATGAGTACCACATTGAGTAGAAGAACGCTATTGTTTTGTGGGGAGGTCAAAGGTCATTTGGGGTCACCAGGGGCCAAATAGTGAAACCTTGTAAACACCATAACTCAAGGAGGTAATTTGGACCAATCTCATATTTCGTGTGTAGGAGGACCACATGTGGGAGCAGCAGTCTATAGTTTTTTTTTTTGTGGAGATCAAAGGTCATTTGGGGTCACCAGGGGTGAAAGTGAGTAGACCTTGTAAACACGATGTCACAAGAGCTTGGATCAATCTTGCATTTCGTGTGAAGGAGTACCACATTGAGTTCAAGATCCCTATTGTATTTGGTGGAGGTCCAAGTCCATTTGGGGTCACTAGAGTTCAAATTGTGAAAACCTTGTTAACACGATAACTCAAGAAGGGAAGGTTGGACGAATCTCATATATAGTGTGTAGTTGGTACACGTTCAGTACAAGATTATATTGAGGTCAAAGGTCAGTTGGAGTCACCAGACGCCAAATTGTTGAAACCTTGTTTTATAAGCAACCGTATCTTCCACAGACCAGCCTATCAGATGACATGTGCGTTGCGCCTCATACGAATAGGAGGTTATTGGCAATTGGAAATGAGCTTATGGGCAAACGTAGAATCTAAACTGAAAATACGGACATATTTGCATTGGCCTTCAACGTGCCGCTCGGAAGCCTTATTTTGCGTGCAGAAAGGTGTACTTTGTAGTACAGCGGTTCTATTGGACTTTTTCCGTCGTATTTATTCCAGGTTGGATGTAGTTTCGTTGTGACCAGGCAGCGTTTATGAAACTTAACAGTTCGTCTAGTTAGATTTTCACTATGACCAATCTCAATGCGAAATAATTGTGTAAAACGGTCTTAGTTTGGCAGTGAGTTCACGAGCTTTTGTTCGGATCGGTTGTTGATCTCAATTTGTGTAGTCACTTCCACCAGTTTCAGTGTAGCTAGGCCTTAAAATTAACGTTCGACTTTCGTCACGTTTATGATTATGGAACTTGAACAAACCTGGCTGGGCCTGTGAGCAATTTATGTTGTCTAGGCCAGCAACGGTTGGGTAGAATAGGGTTCGTTAACACAACAACGTGAATAATACCAGACAGAATACCAATACACTTAAGATGGCTAAACATCTCCTTAATTATTTCTTAAGGTATTTTCCTACTGGCTATCAGTCATAATTCGCAAAGTATCGAACAATTTAAGAAGTTTTGACACAAGTTTGCTGTTGTGGCTGCTAGGATTATTGGAAGATAGATGCTCTTACAACCTCAGATTTTCATTGTTTCAAGTCTAAATTTCATACTGCAAAAGAACATGACATTCCAATGCGCAAGTACGTAGCACCATATATCTGCCAACTGCCTAACCTTTGTTCATAGAAAGTATTGATGTTGCAGATCTGTACTTTGGAGAATTGAACAACAATCATAAAGGCCTACTGACGAGTGAAATTTGGCGAGTAGATATTTAGCGACGGTCAGGGGCGGCGATTTTTTTCAAATATTGGGGGGGGGGGGGGACATTTGCTTGGGTGCAGGCGCGTAGCAACTTTCACCCCCAAAATACTATCAAAGCGGAGCACCACCATTGGTTGGCGCGCAGCGCACAAGAAAATTTCTGGTTTTGATAGCCCCCCAGATCACCGGAAATGGCACTTCTCGGGCTTGAAAATGACCAACCAGATGTACACTTTTGCCTGAGAACCAAGTTTTTCCCAATAGTTTTTTATCCATCCATAACCTTTTTCAAGATTGTCACCAGTCACACATCATGTTCGACCTCATCGCATCTCCTGTGCATCATTGCTTTTGTAGGTAATTCTACGTAACGGCCCGCAATACCCGTCAGCCCCACTTTTCACGGTTTTAAGCCCATTATTTGTTCAGAATTTGAATAATAAATTCACTTCAAAACATATTGTTGCACAAAATTTCATCTATGGACAACCAATATAGAAAACCCCCCTTCAACCCCTAACAGGCCGGTCAAAATTGCACGAGTAGAGGGAAGTATGATGTAGAATGTTGGTCAAGGAATTTTCGAAAATTCAGACACAGTTAATTTATTGGTATACAAATATTAAAACCTCTTACAACGGCTACTATAAAACTTCGATATCATAAAAAATATGCTCAAGGGGGGGTCTCCCCCTTCTCTCCCCCCCCCCCATTGGCTACGCGCCTGCGGTTAGACATCTTGTAGAAACAGGCCAAATGGAAACCCAGTGAACCCATATCGATGTGGATCATAATAATAATAATAATAAACAGTTCTTATATAGCGCAACTTACAATAAAGTCTCGCCGCGCTCTACAAAAGAAAGTGAAAGATATGTACACAATATACAATAAGAGTAAACATAACAATTATAACAATGAAAACAGGTGTGTCTTCAAAACAGTTTTGAACATCTTAACAGACACGACATTCTTTATGTTGAGTGGGAGTTTATTCCAAAGGAGGGTTGAGGAGTACTGGAAAAATCGCTCGCCATAAGATTTAGGTGACACAGGGTGCATAGAGAGCAAAGATTGGGTGCTAGAACGCAGACGGCGAGTTGGGGTATAACTTTGAACAAGTTCACCCAAGTAGTGTGGCGCAATACAATGAATACATTTAAAGGTTAACAGGAGTACCTTGTAATCAATACGCAGTTTGACAGGTAGTCAATGAAGGTCATGAAGTATGGGGGTTATGTGAGAGACAGGGCTAGTGCGAGTGATCAACCTGGCAGCAGAGTTTTGAATGCGTTGCAATTTAGCCAGTTGACTATTAGGGAGACCAAAGATCACACTATTGCAGTAGTCCAAGCATGATGTAATAAAAGCATGGACAAGCCGCTCAGTAGTTTGATTGTTCAAAAAAATCGACGAATTTTACCAATCTTATGAAGAGCGAGAAATGCAGCCCGGCAGATATTATTTACATGAGACTCCATGTTCAGATTTTTGTCAAATACGACTCCTAAGTTATGAACATGTGAAACAGGTGCAATCGAGGCATGTGCAACTCTAACAAGTGGGATAGGAGTGACAGATCTCATATATATGATTGTACGTACTTACACTCATAATATACAAGAGATGTCCAGACATTATGATAATAATCATGAGTGACAACTTGCGATACGGTCCCAGGTCACAGAAACGACCACGGAGTGTCATTTACCTCATACAGCATGTGTAGGATGAAGTTTTAGCCATGGTCAAATATGATTTGGATAAATAATCTCACGCATTATTTTCTATTTTTAGCCACAAAAAACTATGCCACCAAGTATTGGGTGGGGGGGATATTAGATACTATATCCCCCACCTCAAATATTGGGGGGACTTGTCCCCCGTCCCCCCCCCCCCCCCATGATTGCCGCCCATGGCCACGGTCGCCAACTAGCGAGTACTTTTAAAATATTTGTCGAGGCCTGAAAACCTTCCAAACATGATTTCTCATGGGTAGAAATCATGGATACTTTTCATACACGGTATATTGTGAGGTCAAATCTCCTATAGGTCACCAGAGGTCAAACTCTGAAAAACCTTTTACATGATATCTAACGATAGAAATCATGGATACCTCTAATACTTGGTGTGTGGATTCATAATATTGGAGGTGTGTAGCGCCACATACCAGGGGCGTATCCAGGATTTTCTAACCCGGGGGCGCGAATTACTATCTAAGCGGAGCGCCACCATCAGTTGGCGCGCAGCGTACAAGAACATTTCTTGTTTTGACACCCCAGATCACCGGAAATGGCACATCTCGGGCTTGAAAATAACCAACTAGATGTTCACTATTGCCTGAGTAACCAAGTATTTTCCCAAATATTTATTTCTCCATCCGTAACCTTTTTGAAGATTGTCACCAGTCACACATCATGTTCGACCTTATCGCATCTCCCTGTGGATCATTGCTTTTGAAGGTGATTCTACGTCGCGGCCCACAATACCCGTCAATATTCACTTCAAAACATACCCATAATGTTGCACAAAATTTCATCTATGGACAGCCAATACAGAAAAACCTCCATGTTTAGGAATGTTTGTCAGGGAAATTTCGAAACTTCAGACACAGTTAACATATTGGTGCATGGGCGCAGATCAGTCTTGGATAATGGTGGGGACGCGTGTCTGTTCTCTGATACTATCTAAGCGGAGCGCGACCATGGGTTCGCGCGTAGCGTACAAGAAATTTTTGGCAAATATACCTCCCAGATCGCCGGAAACAACATTTCCCAGACCCAATGATGCTCCCATACCTCCTTAAGTTTTAGGTCTCGTGGCTTAGAAATTTAGTTTGGGGAAATGCATGGGCGTCTGCAGAAAGAAATCAGGGAAAAAAATAATCCAAGTAGACTTTTGTATACGATGGGTCTGGTTTTGTAACTCATCGCGCGTTTTCATGCAGATGGGAACAATCTCAAGAAGTGATGGGTGCGTCCGCCCCCCCCCCCCCCCGCCGGCAATGATACGCCTTTGGATCCACCTACATGATATTCACAGGAAATGTGCTCAATTCTCAAATCGCATGCGGAATTTATTTTTAGATTCATTGTATGAGTTACGGTACTAGGGATGGGAAAACAATTAGCATTCAGTTCGCGTTGTATAACGTTGTATAACTCTGCATGACAGTGTTGCATCGAAAGACATATATGTCTAGTGCAGTTCGCATATAGATCCTGGGCTAACACCGAGTCATGTTCCCCGACGACTCGGTCGAGTTCAAGACCAGCCACAGTTGGTTTCATAGCACAATGTTAATTGTTTAAGGCGTCCATACACACACACGCGTCATGATATACTATATACATATATACATACATATATACATATATATATATATATATATATATATATATATATATATATATATATATATATATATATATATATATATATATATATATATATATATACATTAGTGAGAGAGGAAAAATGGAAACGTAAAAAATGGAGTTGTCGGTGTAAGCTGAGGCGCACGCCCCTTCCGAAATCCTCGGTCCGTCACTGGCTACCCTGTGTATATAATAGGGATCAGAGCTGTAATTATAACTGTTCCTCTTTCTCTTCCCTGTGTCTAGGCGTTTTTCTTCTACTCCCTCCTTTTCTCCTTTTTCTCTCCTTCTTCTTTTCCCTTCCTTCCTCTCCTTCCTCCTCTTTTCCCCCCTCTTTTTTTCCTTTTTTCTTCTCTCCCTTTTTTTCTCTCCTCTTTTTCTTACCCGGGGGGCGCGCGCCCCCAAAGCCCCCCCCCCTGGATACGCGCCTGCATACAGTATACTGACTGTGTTTATCATGCCATAGTGTTATTGTAACAGCTATAGTTTGGTTATAAGAAGCAGAAGTCTAGTGCATTGAAGTCATCGAATCCTCAATGCATTTTGCATTCTGGTTGTAAACATCTTAAAATATCTTAGCGAATACAGTATATATGAGTTGTAGCTATTATTATATTTACCACCAAACTGTAAGTCATACGAACATTATCAGATTTTATGTAAAGTGATTACTTCTATATTTAATTGAAACAATCATTGTCAACACTGTTAGGTAACTGTAACGTTTCCCTCATACCATAATACTATCGAAGTCAGTAATTTTTATGAAGGTAAACAACCACTTATGCCAATTGGGAGAGGCCGAATGGTTTCTGACTAACACTTCACGTCGGTTCGATATACAGTTATATTAGATATACAGTTATGTTCGATATATATATATATATATGTTTATATATATATGTTTATATATATATATATATATTATATATGTAAATATATTTATATTTATATATATATATATATTCATATATATATATATTTATATATATATATATATATTTATATATATATATATATATAAATATATTTATATTTATATATATATATATTCATATATATATATATAAATATAAATATATATATATATATATATATATATTTATATATATATGTATATATATATATATATATATATATATATATATATATATATATATATATATATATATATATATATATATATAAATATATATGTATATAAATATCAGGCCTCGACAAATACGGTCGCCAACTCGCCAATGGCGAGTAGAATTTTGCGACTGGCGAGCAAAAAATGCATTACGCTCGACATTTTGGCGAGTGGCTCATTCGCTCACTGACTTTATACGATAGGCTTACTAGTATCTTGTGAGCCAATCAAGAAAGGCCTATTGCCTAATGTCATACATAACAGTAGTATTATCAAGGGCAGCTCTGTTCATCAGCTCGAAACTAATTGATACTATTCGCTCAAACTAACTGATGCACGATAGGTGTAACCAAAATGGAAAAAACTTAAATAAAAGTGTAAAGACATCACAACCAGAGGTGGATACCTTGTGTGTACGATCGGTACAAATGTAAACAGTGTTGCCAGTAGGTTAACCGCAATCGCGCGATAAGGCCAACCTGTCATATCAATAAGTAAAGCATTGTATCCCAACTCACAAGTCAGTAATATGAGTCATAGCTTCGGCTTTTGTCGACAAACTTTCAGGTCCGTTACCAAATTGTTGACCCTTATTATGGCCAGTAAGAAAAGACGAAACTTTGATTTCTTCGGCTGGGTGTTAAAGAACCTGGGAGGATGGCTGATCATTGTAGTACTTTCTGCTAAATGATCAGAACAACCCAGATGGCTTGAAGAAATAAATGAGGAAAATCAGAAAGAGTGGGCTCAACTCAAGTCAGTGGCAAAAATATTCAATCATTGGTCCCCTATCCCAGCTTGTAATCCAGGAAGGCTGCAACTATCCTCAGTTGTCTGAATTATTTAAAGTAATAATGGTTCTGTCAGTGATTTCTGCAGTTTGTGAAAGGGGATTCTCAACCGTGAATAGAATCAACACTTCCCACAAAACACTTCTCTTGCCCCATACTCTGAGAGATTTATTGCACATTTCTGAGAATGGCCCGCCCATAACAGATTTTAAACCTACCACATCAATTGACAAGAGGAAATTTTCCAGCAAAGGGCGACGCCACGCCGACGGTATCGATCCCCAAACACAACAACAAAATGCAAATCACCACCAACGAACGACTCATCAGATGAAGAACTAGTTTGCAACCCCCCTCCCCTCCCTACCCTATCTTCGCACAATTCAACTTCATTCAACATCATCATTTATTCATTTTCCCAAAGAAAAGTATGCAAGCAGTATTCGCGGGAACCTTAGCAGAAACATAGTGTGTGCACACCAAAAATCGCGTATTTTCACAAAAAAAGTTTTTAAAGTATCACAATGTAACTGCTGTCTGAGCTTTGTGGTTTCTTCCTTCATCAGCAACAGTAAATGTATATATTCCGATAAGAAAGTTTATTGCACTGAACTTGAAGCAAGTCCAAAATGCATTTTTGTTCAACGATCAATGGGAGATAACTGTGTGAAATCGCTTACTATTTTTACGTACATTATGTACGGAGATTTTCAGGTGTGGTCTAGTGATACAAACTGAACTTTCAAGGGAACAAACGTAAAATAATAATTTTGCCGAAATAACATTACATATCTCGGAATGAACAACAGGAAGTTTATTGGATTAATTTTTAGTGAAAAAAATTGATAATTCTCGAGACCTGACCAATGAAAGCTGTATATCCGACACTCAGTAATCGATCGATAATAATAATAATTGTCAGTGCCAAGCGTTATCTTAACTTGTTAACGATCCTAACACATGTATACACTGACTGATACAGTAGTGTGATGTCATGTCAAGTGAAAGATACAGATGGTCAGCCATGCCATTACTTATTTTTGTGTCCTAAACATTGCTGACAGTGTTTCACCGTTTTATATTTTCACATATATCATGTTTTAAACACTTTCGAAGAACCACTATTATAGATCTTTTTTGCTGTAAACAACTAACGGTAATACTATACGGCGATATCCTAAATTAGGCCATACTACCTAGGCTTATATTACACAAACAATTAGCGAGAAAAAATGGAGAGTAAATTTATCGTTCTGCCGAGTAGAACTCTAGTAGACTCGGTCGCCAGTTGACGAGTAGTTATATATATATATAAAGATATATATATTTATATAATATATATATATATATATACTTATATATATGTCCATATATATATATATATATATATATATTTATATATATATATATATACTTATATATATATATATATAAATATATATATATATATATATATGGACATGTTTCAGATTCCTTTCTCCTCCGCCCCCCCCTTCCCCATCCCCTCATCGTCCCCAACTACCGCCGCCTTCACACCCTCCATGGATATCCCTAGCATGATGTGTGTGAGTTGCAATGTGTAAACGCTATATATAGCCTGATGCTAACGTCGTATTATATATATATATATATATATATATATATATATATATATTCTATACCCTAAAAGCCAACATTTAGCAAGCGCTATATGATCTCACTAAAGGCCTCAAGTGAAAAGCGACACTTCCTGCGTCATCACCTTTCGGTGACCTTATTCTGCCAAAAATAATGCATCCATGTTACTAATATTACAAATTAATAACAAACAATGCGCATATCAGTGTATCAATTGGATTATAAACTGCCTGACGAAATATAAAGTATGGTCATAAACACGAGAAGGAAACTCATTAACAAAAAGGAAGAAGTCGTATCTGATATGATAAGAAAAAACTGTATATATATATATATATATATATATAGATATATTTAGTTTACAGAAATTGGGTGTTTGGATTCTGGGATTTGGGGGGGGGGTTCGTGAGGATGGGTCAGTAGGATGGGTCGTATTTGGGAGCGTGGTGGCCAATTGGCTAAGGCGTCGGACTCGTGATCCAAGGATAGCTGGTTCGATTCCTGCCTATTACGTTGTGTCCTTGGGCAAGATGCTTTATCTCACTTGCCTCTCTCCACCCAGGGGTTAAATGGGTACCTGTGAGGTAACTTGTCATTGGGCGCAGTATATAACTGCTGCCGCCTGGAGGGATTGTCTCTGGGACAGGGGTAATACAACTTGTCAGCGCTGTGATATGGTTTACCAAGAAAACCGTAGCTAAATGCCTAATATTATTATTATTATATATATATATATTAATAATAATGAAAAGTAAGATTTTAGCAACAGCTGACATGTACTTTACTACTCTACTCGGTTTAATTTCACGATTCTTAGAAAATGTCATAAAAGTTTACACTGAATAAAAAATTGCACCCTAAAACCATTTTATACCATTTTATTGCAGAGTACACTTGTGTAATACATTTAATTAGATATATCAATCGTATACATGCATGGAACAAAGCAAAGATAAATGAAAGAATAGGATGATAAGAGAAGGGTGAAAAGAGGCAGAGTCGTCAGTGTGTTTATTTATGAATCTTTTTAGCAATCAATAAAACGATGTTTAATAGAGATTCAAAATGATGCAGGAGTGATTGCTAAAACTTATTAAGAATATGATATGCGATCGCTCATCCGTTGACAATATACCGTTATATCATTAAAGCTATAGATCAGGGCATAATGACAAAATCACACCTGCATATAGTACACTGAGGGTGAAATGAAAAGCTGTATCTTGAGCTGTTTAGGGTTAAGTTGATTTTCTGACCAAGTCTCAGTTTAGTTGCACATAATGTGATACCCCATAATATCTCACTAAGTAATCGGTATGTTTGTCACGTCACCGCTGAATCGATCATATCACCGTAGAATCGATCACATCCCCGTATAATCAATTACAATACCGTAGAATCGATCACATCATCGTACAATCGGACACATCACCGTACAATTGATCACATCACAGTACAGTCGATCACAGCACCGTACATTCGATCACATCACAGTACAATCGAAAACAACACTGTACAATCGATCACATCAAATCACATCACGATCACATCACAGTACAACCGATCACAACACCGGACAACAAATCACATCACCGTAGAATCGATCACATATACAATCGATCACATCACTGCACAATCGATCACATCACATTACAATCGACAACAACCCTATACAATCGATCACAGCACCGTACAATCGATCACAGTACAATCAATCACAGCACAGTACACTCGATCACATCACAGTACACTCGATCACATCACAGTACAATCGATCACAACACCATACAATCGATCACATCACAGTATAGTCGATCACATCACAGTATAGTCGATCACATCACAGTATAGTCGATCACATCACAGTACGATCGATCACAACACCATACAATCGATCACATCACAGTATAGTCGATCACATCACAGTATAGTCGATCACATCACAGTATAGTCGATCACATCACAGTACAATCGATCACAACACCATACAATCGATCACATCACAGTATAGTCGATCACATCACAGTATAGTCGATCACATCACAGTATAGTCGATCACATCACAGTACAATCGATCACAACACCATACAATCGATCACATCACCGTACAATCGATCACATCAACAAACAATCGATCGCATTGCCGTGTGTGTGTGTGAAGGTCTGCATTTCCATGTTAATATGTAAATGAAATTGATTTCGCTTTAACTTTTCCTTTTTTCGTATGAAAAGCCCGTTCTGTTTTGTGAGTGTAATTCAATATTATTATGATAATTTTTGTTATGATAGGCCTATATAGTTGGAGCAGTAAACCCTGTTGAACCTCGTTTGATTATTATGACACGTACGTACGGGGTTTTAGTAATCAAGAGTTTGTAAGGCTCATTATATATTCTTTTTAAAAATTTGATTTCTTTATAATATTGTCTACCATGTTCAAAACGCGACATCTGTGCTATTATTAGAAGCAATTACCGTATCGCTGAGAATTAATATTTTCTTTATGATAACGAGAGTTTTTTCTTTCTGATTTTGAACAATGAGATATGCCTATAAAAACTGTGATGTCACTTTTTGAGATATGAAAGACTACTCTTGTATATGTTCATGGATTGACAACTATATGTTCATGGATGACAACTATATATGATATAGTAAAGGAAGTAATATCCAAAGATTAATCCCAAATTCGTATATTGACGTTGCGTCCATTTTGGTCCACGAGTTGGTACAAAAATCCAATGTTTTGTAAATATTTATTCCAGTTATTGGATGACTTTCATGGTTACCAACAAAAAAACCCTTTGTGACATAAACCAGTAGATTTTGAGAAAGGAGCTTTCACAACTATTTTCTTGTGGAGTTTTTAATGCTGTCAGAGCTCAGCCGTAGCTTAATAACTGTTCAAATAATATCGTGCAAAAGTGCTCCTTTTCATAAATTTTAGCGCAATTTTCTTAATGACATAACCATTTCCCCAGTGGCGTACTAAGCGGGTGAGGTCCGCCTGGATACCAGTCAGGTTGGTGCCATGCTACAGCCCCATGCCCCTCAAGTTCATTATTGTTTTTGTAAATCATTGTGTAATCAGTTCAAGGCTTTGCCAAAGATGCATTTAAGCCACCTAACATAAAAACAATTCACAAAGTGGAAGGGGAAGTCTTAGACACTTCCCCCAGGACGGCATCCCCGGCACGGAGTGACTAAGGAAGAATCCGCCACGGGTGCCAGCTATTCTAGGTACGCCACTGAATTAACCATATGGTTATATATAGTTTCTTTTCTTGTCCCTTTATACTCTGTTGGCTATAACTTGGAGTATTGCTATTACTTGGAGTCAAAAGGTTACCGACCTACAACAGCTCATGTTTCCCGTTGGCACAATGGATGTACACGTAATTATGCAAGGTGTAACGGCCCATGGCACCATTTCTTTTCTATTTACCCGTTGTAATAAATCTGGTATTAATGGAGACGTTAACGTTGGTCAAGACGATAATTACATGAGGACCAAAGAGGGGTGGGGAGGGATGACTGACCGGTCTGCCAATCAGAGATGGGCACAGAGCAATTGGGGGGGGGGGTGGTGGAGGCTATTATCCGTCAAATCAAATCCGATATTCAGCAAGTGTAGTACAATATTTGTTCCATATATTTCTTCTTACGCGTGTTGTTATCACTATAAGAGTAAAGGAAATAAATAAAACGTCTACAAGCTCTTAAAGCATAAAAGATTTTTTTTTTTAAGCTTCACTCACATTCAAGCAGGTTAGGTTATATTTAAGGATGACTTTAGTCTTAATACGTCATATTGACTGTCCAAGAAATAGGAATGAGTTGAGTGCCGGCAATGTTTCTGTGTAGTCTAGTTTACGAGAAATTCATCTTTAAAGTATGCTCAAGTCCTGGAATGCTCCTTTAAGGATAAATCGATGATGACGTACGTTATGTTATTCCATTGTTTAACAAGAGCACAACGGACACTATGGTTCCTTGTTTAGTGGAAAAAAAAGTGTTGTATGTCATCACCCAATCTCATAACAGTTATGCCCACATGTACCAAATATTATAACCAACAACTGTATTCCATGTTTGGTTACAATCAGATTTAAGGTTGTGGAGTTATTGGAATTTTAATATTTCGGCCTCTCTCCAAACATTGTTCCTGTATACTTAATATGAACAGCAGAGCACCATTGGTCGCCATTCAACACTTTTTGTCACTGATAAACTGTTCATGTTAATGTAAACAAATACTTCAGGCTATAGGTCTTGTTTTCCTATTGAGTTTTGTGTTGCATCTGTGAAACTGAACTAATGGATAGTGTGTTAAACTAAGTAGTCCAGCCGCGTTACTTGATAAGCCTCCGCTGCACTGATGGTTGTTTCTCAAATATTTAAAGGATTGGTTCAGTTGTCATACATCAGGGTTGTCCAACCTACGGCCCACGGGCCACAGTCCGGCCCGCCGCAGGGTTGCGTCCGGCCCGCCAGAGATGCTCTACGGTGTGAAATTTAGTGAACAGATTTATTGATAACAATTTGAAGCTTTATAATCAATCATTCGAACCTTCTGGGTCCAAAAAACTGCATACAGGTCAGTTTGTGTGACACTCTCTCAGCAGAGGGGAGGAAGGGGGGGGGGGGCGGCTGGACTTTATTCATCTGTTTTATCAGGAAGGAAAATATATCAGTGCGCTCCGCGCGCAGTGCTCACATTTTATTGCCGTAGGCTTCGCGCAAAAAAATCGAAAAATCGAGCGTAGGGTTCATGCGGCCCCGTCCTTCATCATAATCATTCCACGTGGCCCTTCTCTGCAAAAGGTTGGACAACCCTGTCATACATGTTTATGTTATATGAAAGAGGACAATAAAAGAAACACAATGGTGAAAAACTGAAAATTCAGACCAAAACCTGACCTGAACAGAGAAAGCCAGAAAGTGCCATATCTAGATGTCTAGAGGTGACAAGTTTAGAAATTTCCCAGCCAAAACCAAACCATGACTGCGCTTAGTTGAATGCAGACTCTCCTCTGTTGTCCCATTTCTATTGCTGCACCATTGGTAGACTGCTCTCTGCAGCACCACTGGTAGGACTGGGCCAGGGAGTGGGGAGGAGAGGGGGGGGGGATTGATTGCATGTCACCTATTTATATCTGCTATGCTTCTGGTCGAGTGGTGATGAGACACTTCATCCTAAGTACAAGTAATAATCAGTGATTTTCCTGGCAGCAGTTTAATCATAGACTCAAGTCACTGTGTTAGTTCTATGGGGGAAATTGTTTTACGATCTTCTTGGATTCGCTAACTACCTGCCAATTTTGTGACTTGAGTGTGGCTGTTTACCATACTGGTGTAATGACCGCGGTTTTGCTCAAGGGTGTATGGCATAGGTCAGTCTGCCCCTGATGATGACTCCCGGAAATGGACGGAACGAGTGACCAAAGAACATGGACATTTACGCAATGTTTATTCGATGAATCTTGCACTAAGTAACAAATAGATAAATACATATATATATATATATATATATATATATATATATATACATAAAAATATATATATATATATATACAATGGAGATTATAATATCATAAATGAAAAATGCCGCACAGTGAAACATAACAAACTGCTTTAAAGCCTGGGCTGTATATACAGTAAACTGATGGACAATATAGTGAATATATATACATGCTGCAGATGTAACCATTAAACCAACAATGAACCAATATGGTGAATTCTCATTCTAAACAAACAAATATATTATCACTAGTCTTATATCCTTTTTACCAACCTCACATAATCATTACCCAACTGATGTAATCATAAACTGTTTACCAATCTCATGTAATCATCCTTACCAAATTGATGAAATCATAAACTGTTTACCAATCTTATGTAATCATCCTTTCCAAACTGATGTAATCATAAACTGTTTACCAATACCAAATTGATGTAATCATAAACTGTTTACCAATCTGTGTAATCATCCTTACCAAATTGATGAAATCATAAAATGTTTACCAATCTTATGTTATCATCCTTACCAAACTGATGAAATAATAAACTGTTTACCTCCCTTCCGTAATCATCCTTACCAAACTGATGTAATCATAAACTGTTTACCAATTTTGTGTAATCATCATTACCAAACTTATGTAATCATAAACTGTGTACCAATGTTATGTAGAACCTAACAAAGCCTTACTAATCATTGCCTGCTTACCGTGTTTACACAAATTAACATTGAACTATCTCAACATCACCAAAACTGATGGTTATCATAAATTCATTATCATTCCTACCCATCCAGTTTGACTATATCACGATTAACAGGTTACTTCTCAATGTAGGAGGGGGGGGGGGGCGCTCTCCAGCCATCCCCCAGATCCATCAGAGGGTGCTGTCACAAGATCTTACCTAGTTTCCTGAACTTGACAAGCTGTAGTCTCTAACTGTATATCACATCGGTACTGTGAGGCTGTGATCTGATCACTAATAGTATATATGTACACCTTCCTTTCTAATTATTGAAGTAGACAGGTTTTTGAAACATATATTCGAAGTTAGAAGTCAAACTAATTGTTTTAACCACCTTCACTTGTGCATTTTAAAATACTTGTTTTTAACCTTGAAGCAGTCGATTACCAAGCATGTGTGTATCCAAGCTTATCTGGTGAGTGCGACCATGTTACCTTGATTCAGGAATAATATCACAGTCTCCTTTGTCAAAATGCTAGAGAGCCCCTTCTTTGGCTGGAAAGTCACTACCAATCAATTCTCATTAAAAATCAAACATGAATATACATAGTAATTCAAATGCAATACAGAGAGTCAAGATAATTTCATAAATTCTGTGTACAACAGTGTTATGCAATCTAATGTTTGGGTAAACTATGCATAAAGGCTAGGAAAATATTAAAGTGCATTTGATTCAGCAACACAACCTTTTAAGGTGTATTTTTTTGTGAGAAATGCATGTTGAGAATTCCAATAGGCAATCCCATTCATCCCATGACGTGATATGGGTAACTACTCTTATTGAGAACACGTATCTGAACTTATACCTGCGCACACAATATTGGTATTTATTCAGGACTGACAACAATACATAGGAATGTGTGTGTCTGCACTTGTTTTGTATTCTGACTGAGGGCTTGAAAAAAGAAATTGCGAGTCCTCAGACGGAAAGAATCACAAGGTCCTCAGAAAAATTCTAATGTTAATAGATATCGTTAAAATTAGGTAGGGTACATGGACTTAAAGAGTGTAAAAAACAACGGGATCCTCAGTCTGAATGTAAAACACGGCTAGCTGGTCTGTGTCTGTTTAGAGAAGTTTCGAGGAGGCTGTGTACATGGAGGGGGGGGGGGTGAAATTTGGGTTATCAGTAACATTTCTGTTTGCTGATATGGATGATATATTTGCTGAACTCCAGTGTGTTTGTTAGTTTTGATCCTCTTATCAAGTACTTAGTGGAAAGAACCGTATCTAGACAGGTCTTATCTTCATTTCTGTGTATTTGATGTTATATAGACCTCCAGGTAGATCATACCAGTGTATGCTTGATTCATTATCATCTGCTGCCATGTAGTCACCATTGAGGTTAGATGTTGCACAGCTCTTGTACCACCAGGCACCATGGCGTTCAACAGCACAGTGAGTACTGCCTGATTCATCATTGTCCTTGTTGAAGGTACTGAAGCTACAGTTACGATGATTGCTCAAAGCATGACCACCAGAGTCACCTCCTTCTATGTCTGTGAATACAACAAGTAAATATATTCCCTTAAATTATGATCTATCGCAATTAAGGGACCTATCACGATATAGATACATTATAAAATTTGTAAATATGATTGTATATATGATGAATCATCACTGCACAACAGAAAATTCATGCTTAATCTCTCTGACAGCTAGTCTACATCACATATCACCGTACATCAGGACATGTTTGCTTAATCTCTGTGACAGTCTACATCACGTATCACTGTTGTATTTGAGTTATGGTATATTTCAGCATGTCACTGTTAGGAAGTTATGCTTGTCTTTGTGTGATGCCTTAGGATGTCACTGTAAGAACATTATGCATGGTCTAATGTCTTATTATATCACTGTCAGTCATTATGCCTGGTTTATGTGATGTCTTAGCATATCACTGTCAGTAATTATGCTTATTTTATGAGCTGTCAGTAATGATGCTTGGATTATGTGATGTCTTAGCAAATCAAGTGCTGCCAGTCATTATACTTGGTTTATGTGATGTCTTAGCATATCACTGCCTGTCGGTATTAGACCATGCATAATGTTCTTACAGTGACATCCTAAGGCATCACACAAAGACAAGCATAACTTCCTAACAGTGACATGCTGAAATATACCATAACTCAAATACAACAGTGATACGTGATGTAGACTGTCACAGAGATTAAGCAAACATGTCCTGATGTACGGTGATATGTGATGTAGACTAGCTGTCTTAGCATATCACTGTAAGTCCTTGTATGTGATCTATGTGATATCTCACAGCTTATTACAAGTTTTGTTTTAACTGTAATTTTATATTTAAAAATATTAATTAACCCAGGAACCGTAGTGTAAGTTAATCCAATAACCGTATATCCTGCTCCTTCGGACTAGTGTAGACCAGCCAAGAGCTATTACCCTAATCACATTTTAATTATTATAAATCATAGAAAATGATTTCTCACTGAAATATCTGAATTTTTATGCTTTGCTTATGTAGCAATGTAACAAGAAGGAAACTTCTCAGGAAAATATAGTGGTGACTTGTGGACACCCACTCTGGAGTGAAGATAGCAGCAGACATGAGCTGGGTTAATCCAATATATGTTCAAGGTTTGCTCCTACAAACTAAGGCAGCAATTAATAGGATCTTTTCATGGCTGATTGATGTATTAGCTGAAAGTGTTGTGTATCTCGGTTCAATAACACATCCTCACAGCAACTTGTATCATGAAGGAATTTTTTTCTGTAAATTTGGTGATACTTTGGTAATTGCAGACCTGCTAACTGCTGAGTGAATGATGTCATCTGGGCAATTGAGCTGAGAATGTCTTTATTTACCTTTCATAATATTTCAATCATTCATCAAAACAGGAGGAAATTTAAAAAAAAGTATAGCATTTAAGGAAATTTTAACTACAGAAAAAGATTGAAAGCTAAGTAAACATTGCAAATGTGTCAGGTGTCAAGGGTAAACCAACAAGAAGATGATATAATAGCCTAAGGAAAGCTTTCAAAAACCATCCATCCAGATGATATCACAGACCACACCCTGTGATCAACTTCAGATAGCAAGGAATGGTTTAGCTGTCTAAATAAGCTACGTACTAACAACCATATCTTGATATCTTGAGGTAGGTCCAATATGGCCTGGTTCCAGTGAGCCACACCTAGATAAATATGCATATTTGAATTGATACAGATATAAGTGAAACACTGAATAAACATAGATAAGTCTTACAATTTATCCAATAAAGTACCATCACACTTTCATTTCATTCATTTCATTTATTTGTTTCCACATTCAAAATATATTACACAATAATAGAAGAAAATGTATGTGACACGTGGAGGAGGTCTGAGAAAGCCGAGGCTCTTACGAAGCAGACCCTCCGTACAAAGATAATAAGAAAAGATAAAAAATAAAGAACAATGCATGCAATAAATGCATGCACTTGTGTTCGAGACATGGAAAAAATAAAAACACAATTTCCCCAGAGAAACACACAGGTTTTTATTAAAGGGGAAGGCCGGTAAATGGGTAACAGTACATTCTGAACAGTCCATGCCTCTTATTAGTTATTCAGTGGTGTGGAGCAGTGCTAAAGAGACACACAAAACCAGCATGTAGAAGAAATTTTTTACAAAACCCGCTCAAAAATTAGGTTCACCCTAGCTGACTTTTGCTGCCAAAATTATGCGCCTTTTATAGTAGTAGTTCGTTGAATGCCTCACACATGCGACGAAACCCAACGCTTTCCAACTTTCCCGACAGTTTTACTTTTAACTTCTGAAAAAAAGCATCGGGTAATCCCCTTTAATCCCTGACAATACAGACTGTCTATTCATGAAGGGATTATCTTGATTTTAATGCCCCCTAAAAGCGATGAAAAGCGTCGGTAATCCTGAAGGTTTATGAACTAACATACTGGAGCAGAAATAAGCCCTGTTAAAATGCAAGCTTTGAACACTCACTCAAAATATGTTGAAGGTTTTAATGGAAAGATGCAGTTAGCCCAACCAAAATAACGAAAAGTACGACCAACCCAGCTCCCACCCTTTTTAATTTCAAAAAGCTAATGATGCCAGTTTTAAATCAAGTTTCCCATAGAAGTGTCATATTATAAAATACGGTCACAAAGGGAACAAGTAGCCTGCAATAGAATAATTAATTGAAAGGTTTGTTTAGACTTGTAGACTTCACGGCATGGTTCAGACGCGGAAATGGATTTCGTTTTACCTATAATAAAGCTAAATTTATTACCATGCATAACAAAGAAACATGACATAGACGCTGTCTACAGAACTGAACAAATCACCATGTAGCAACACAAATTGTATTGCAAAACAAATAAAAATGTATTCTAATTATTCTATAAATAATAAATGTGCAGTGATATATGATGTTGGATGTCACATGTTGCCACAATCCCCATCCATAAAGTACCATACCCTGCCTCTCCACCCTCCCACTGCTACAAAAACTGGAAAAAAAGTTTCTTTAAAAAATGTCTATCGCCTTGAAAATGTTTGTTAATGTATTTATGACCCCGGTAAAATTCTTACCACAGCTTAAGTTGCACGCCAATGAACTTCCCTGGTAATCTAGGTCCAGGGGTGACTACTTGGGTTGCTTAAAACAGTGAAGGTCATGCAGCTGGCTGCCATAAAGAATGAACATAACACACTAAAATATACTTACCGAGTATATTATGAGACAAACAGAACATGACATTTAATAGTACAGTGAACTTGTATACAACAAACACAGAGAGAAACCTATAATTTGGACAAACCTGCAGTTCCACTGTAATTTCCCAGTTCAGACAGTTTGTATTTTTTACTTTCATCGTTGATCCGGAACAAGCCATACTTAGCGTAGTATGGAGCTCCATCCTTGTTCACCATATCAATCCGAAGTTGATAGTTACCTTGATTGGTGAGGTAATACAGCTTATCATTACCCAACCAAAACTCATGGTCCAGCTTACCAAAGCCATTTTTATAGTTCGTCCAGTTAAGATAGAAGTCAACGGAACCATCAACACGACGTTGGAACACCTGTATAATGTAAAAACCAAAAGAATAATTTTAATAATAATAAAGAATACATTTATTTCAATAACATTTTTACTGAGAAGTGGACTGTATTCCTATTATTCTATTACAAAAGGAAAGCACGACCTTTAAATGAAGCAGTAATTGACAATGTTCCAAACTGAAGTCCTACATTTTCACCTGTAATCTACCCTTCTGTCAGTGGTATGGGATTCCCACATAGTGTCTACAGACTGGTTATTATTCGAAACAGTACTCGACAACCTTTGAGGCCCACATGCCAGGATCTTTCCATGAGGACTGAGCCAGGACCCAACAGACACCCACCTCCCCCACCATCACTCAGAATAGAGGTTCGGAAAGCTACAGTAGTTTTAATTATGGACTTGATGTTTAGTAAAAGAAACAAAACTGTAGATAATTCTTCTTACGTCTAGAAATTTCCAGCGACCCACCAAATCTGATTTTTGTGACCCACAATTTCATCATCTACTTTTCAATCAATACTTGGAAGGATTGGTAAAGGTGAGACCCCACCTTAAAACCAGAACGCATTGACGTTTCCATGAGGTAGTTAGCTCAGTGGAATGTTAGCTCAGTGGTTAACGCCGGTGACTGTCAATGATAAGGTCCCTGGTTCGAGTCACTCCCAGATTAATGTATGTCGTCCAGTTACAGAGTTGTTGACAATTAACAATTCATAATCATGGACGTAAAATATGAATGTAAGAGACTGACTTCGGTCAGCTTGCGGCTTTGATAAGTCAATGAAGCTTCTTCGCGAGTTCCTGCTTGCAGGAGGATCTAATATACATACATACATGCATACATAGCTGTATTTTTAGGAAATCTAATACATGAAGCCTTTCTTAGGATATCATGCTTACAAGGCCTCATATTCCACACATTGTTGTATCTGTCACTGACATGAAAAGACCACTTTATTAGACTAACTAAACTAGAATGTGTGTGACGTTGTACCTGAACGGACTTATATTGCAAAGTGAATTTCACCATCTACAATAGTTGATTGTTCACACACAAGGACAGAAAAACTGTAGAACTGATGTCTGTGTGTGTAATATAGATAATTAGACCACTGTTGGATATTGTTGCTTAAATATATTAACTCCATCGCATTACAAATAATGGAATCGTACTATGAATCTATGATTAATCAAACTTTCATACTATTCATTTGGAAAAAGAAACATTCTCAAAGATTCTGGGCTCAGCTCTGGTTTGAATTGAAATGCCCAGTTTCTCATTTCCGCCTTTCTCATTACATCAATGAGACCAAATGATCTCATTTTCTGAGAGAAAGAGCCTAATATTGTGACAGGCAGATTGCTTTTGTAATAAACTCTTAATTTATATCATATGAGCAACACATCAACTCTGACACTTCCCAATTTATAAATACTGTAATCAAACACTGTAACAACCACAAGTGGACTGGAACTGTAAGTTCAAAATTAGTAAAGAAAAGTAAGATTCAAAGGAAGATGCAAAGACCAATGGGAAGAATATCAATGTACTGCTACCATCTGCATGGTTTCATTAGAGTAACCATAAGTTTATTGAGTTTTAACTTGTTTCTTATTCCAGAGGATGCTAAAAGGTTTATTTGTTTCTGACAAATTCACTGCCATTGCAAATGTATAGGTAGGAACAGAACCCATCACCCTCGCGTCACAGACTACTTCCATGATACCACAGTGATTATGCTGACCAGTGTGAATTAGAAATTACACATATACAACTGTAGGATGTCAAACTAGACTTACCTTCCATCCTCCCCCGACAGTCATATTATACATAGACAATATATCGTCTATACTATAGGATGTCATACTAAACTTACCGTCCATCCTCCTCGGTCAGTCATATTATACATATACAATATATTGTCTACACTATAGGATGTCATACTAGACTCACCGTCCATCCTCCTCCGGCAGTCATATTATACAATAAATATCAAGTATACTATAGGATGTTGTACTAGACTAACCGTCCATCCTCCTCCGTCAGTCATACTATACATATACAATATATAGTCTATACTATAGGATGTCATACTAGACTCACCGTCCATCCTCCTCCGTCAGTCATATTATACATATACAATATATCGTCTACACTATAGGATGTCATACTAGACTTACCGTCCATCCTCCTCTGTCAGTCAAATTATACATATACAATAAATTGTCTATACTATAGGATGTCATACTAGACTTACCGTCCATCCTCCTCCGTCAGTCATATTATACATATAAAATATATCGTCTACACTATGGGATGTCATACTAGACTTACCGTCCATCCTCCTCTGTCAGTCAAATTATACATATACAATATATTGTCTATACTATAGGATGTCATACTAGACTTACCGTCCATCCTCCTCCGTCAGTCATATTATACAATAAATATCGAGTATACTATAGGATGTTATACTAGACTAACCGTCCATCCTCCTCCGTCAGTCATACTATACATATACAATATATAGTCTATACTATAGGATGTCATACTAGACTCACCGTCCATCCTCCTCCGTCAGTCATATCATACATATACAATATATCGTCTACACTATAGGATGTCATACTAGACTTACCGTCCATCCTCCTCTGTCAGTCAAATTATACATATACAATATATTGTCTATACTATAGGATGTCATACTAGACTTACCGTCCATCCTCCTCCGTCAGTCATATTATACATATAAAATATATCGTCTACACTATGGGATGTCATACTAGACTTACCGTCCATCCTCCTCTGTCAGTCAAATTATACATATACAATATATTGTCTATACTATAGGATGTCATACTAGACTAACCGTCCATCCTTCTCCGTCAGTCATATTATACATATAAAATATATCGTCTACACTATAGGATGTCATACTAGACTTACCGTCCATCCTCCTCCATCAGTCATATTACAGAAGACATCAAATGAATGTTTATTCCAGTGAGTTGGTTTGATTGTGTAAATGCCATTGGTAGTAGAACCAGCATTGAAGACATCCAAGCAGTCTTTCATCTAATAATAACATTGAAATAATCAAGTTACTTAATAGCAAGCATGCAATCCATGAAGTGACATATCTTATCCCAATTATGGATAATATATAACCTTTGACAGCAGTACACGATCATTCAGTTTTTTATTTATACTTTTATTGGAGTATTAAAATAGCTAACAAAAAACCTACAGAACAATATGCTGAATGAGGAAGAAACATTAACGTCACATGGAAAGGTGGTTCCTCATCCTATATACACTTCATGCACAGATCATCATCAAATTTTGAATCTGAAATCTTACTCCCCAAACACAATATTTTCTTACTTCGAAATTGTATGTAATTAAGTATGTAATTCTCACCACAATAGAAGGTTCATCATCAGTAGTGGTTTGCTTCGGGGTGATCTCCACCGATTCGCTGGCTATCGTTAAAACAAGAAAACCAAAAAACAAATATCTCGCTTTGCTGACTCTTTACATCAGGTACGATAATTTAATGATATACAGTCATGCTCTGCTATCTTAGTGTGCTCAAATTCGAAGTACTTCAGACAGATCCTTTTAGAGATCAATTCCGATAAATACATACATCCATGTCAAGAGTAGGGCAACAGTGATATTGCTTGTCCATGCATACCAAAGCCTACATGTATGTATGCCTCATGGCTTGTCTACCGTGTCAGCCTATTGACAAATTCTACCAACAATTCCAAGTATGATGGTATAATACGGTAAACTAGGGATGGTTAGGGCATAACTGTTCTTTGATAGGATAGCTTTGATGAATCTCTCGCTGATTTTGCTATATATCCTTCAGCTATGTGATTTTCATTGATGGTTTGACCACATTCCCCCAGAAATAGAGAGAATTACACTTGCAAAGGTCGGGAGAATCTAACTGCTCGAAACAAGGAAAAAGTTCCCTTACTGCATGTGTTGAAGTTTACGGTGTGGTTCCCCTGAACAGGTGCAGTAACCCACGAAAGTGTCTGAAGATACAAAACTGATGTTTACTCGATCACATGGCAGTTTTGGCGGTTTCGGCTTTGTAGATTATAATTGGGATTGAAAAAGTGGTTACAATGTGACTAACGAGGACAGCGACTACAGTGTCTATCACTGCAACTACATATGTATAACACAGTAGGCGACTTGAGGGAACACAGGGAGTTAATTACCGTACACCAACAAAACAAGAGGGCAATCTACTGTCTTTGCGTGAAGTTATGGTGGTATGGTGATTACAGTAAACCAATGCATAGCTCTGTATCTATAATATTATAGGTCTAACAATACAGGCTAACCATATAGTTTACAATTTGGCAATGGTCGCAAAGAAAGATGCTCATGTGTACTTGTAAGCCTGAATCCTTCCTTCTTCCCTTACATACCTAGCATCTACATTTACTGTACCTTCCCTGACAATATTGATTTAGAGCTTTAAAAACTGTTATTGGCAAGGTTTGAAAGTTCGATAATGACATGAAAGTATATCTACATACCAGTACAGACATTGAACAGTTTTAACCAATGCAAAGTTATAAATGGAGAAGTGACCTAACTTAACGAGGACGTATTCAGTGAATCTCATCATTACATGAAGTTTAAATATGCAGGGGTCAGTTGAAAGACAATATGGTTCTTTACCACTATTGAAAATGAGGTCATAACAGTGGAGTAGGGTTAGGTCATGTCGGTCAGTCGGGTCACGTCGGTCAATGGGGTCATTGTCTGTCAGTGGGGTCACTTCGGTCAGTCGGGGCAGTGGGCAGCTAGCTTAAAGGATGGCTTTAGGTACAGAATTAGTTTTGATATGTTGTAGACCATTTAAACATGTATATTTCTATCAGTCAAGGTTGTATTTCTATTGCACAGTGGTAATCCTCTGAGTCTCATCAATATAAGTGGCTGGACTATGTAACATGCAGAGACCATTGTTAAATCAGCTCATGTTGTGATGCAATACAATAAACATGATGAAACACGTAAAATGTTGTGGCCTCAAATAATATATACAGTAACTAACAAGGAGTTAGATGTTAACGTCAACTTGGAAGTTGATTTGAGGGAAACTTGTCTCAAAAGAAGCTCATGTGAGCTTGTAAAAGCCTTCAATAGTGTGTTACATACAACTTCAAAACTTCACTTTGACCTCAACATAAACGTATATAATCACCGATATTACCTTGCTCTGTGGTTGATTCGGAAATCTTGTCTTGACGGTTCGTGCATTTAAAGTGCCCTAGATCTCGAGAATCGTCAGCTGTTAGGATGAAACGAAACGAGATTTTAATTTGGCAAACTTCATCAGAATACAAAGAAAATTCCGCTCAAAAAACAGATGAAGAAGTTGACATCCAAATGTGTGATAGGTGACATCAACACTTCCATTTAAAAACGATCGAACATGATCAGTGTTCCACTACACAACATTCATAGTACTCAGACTTTTAATCCAACACATCAAAAGCATTGACTATGACCTTACATAATTGATAAACGTGACTTTTCGCTCCCAAGTTTCATGAATGAGAAATCATTCTTCCAGAGTGTCCAGGAAGATCGCTCTTTTGAGTAGTGAATTTCACTAGATGGCAAAGGGTGGCTTCGAACCAAAGTAACTGTAAACAACTGATATTTTCTGTACAATCGAAGATGAAGTTTTCGGATTCCCTGGACACTCGAACAGTGGCATTTCCAAAATATCTATTGTTCCATTTGACAAGATATCATCATATAAAAAGTCCTGTCTGGGAGCAGTTGTCGTATTGTAAATCTGTGATGTCATTATAATGCCACTAGGATCTAAAATATGTGACTTTCTCTTTGTTTCTCTTTCCATATTTCAAGGTTAACTGTCAACAGTGGTGACACTGGACCTGCAATACCATGATTACAGGTACAGGTCATGTTAATAGGCTTTCCAATACTTAAATCAATAGTCCAGATCAAAATTTTAATTTGATATGTTTTTTAAAAATATTTTTCAGTCTATTGATTTGACCTTGGATTGGGTCTAGGGTTACTAGTTTGTCTAAAGGGGATGTGAAGTTTATAAAATACCAATACCTATGGTACATTCACATTATGGATGCATCCAATTGTGAAGTATGAAATTAGAGGTAAATTTAAAGGAAAACAAAACATTATTTATCAGTGTGCAACAAAGACGTCACACCTCCTTGCTCCAAGTTCACTTTTGGTACGAAAGGTGGCAAAAACGGTACATAGGAATTGAATGCAAATTTCACCAGAATGCTTAGATTATGTTCCTCTTTAACTAAATCTACATGATATCTCCCAGAAGGGATGATATTTTCTTGGCCGTCTGGGGGTATTTTTCATGATTTTGACAGTATCTCTATCACATATGACATACATATTTATCATGATGATTGAGTTTGTGTCTACTTTGGTAAACTGTGCTGATTTTATGCATATTATTTGTCCTGTGAGATTGGACACTGAAACTTTGTATTTTGTAATGAAGTTTATATGCTTGAGTACTGTAAAAAGGTACCGTAGCATCAAAAGAACCACGCACAGTGTAGATTTCAAAATTGTGAAGTGCCTTTGTATATGAATGGTACGCGTTTGTGTGACAAACTAGTAAGACAAATTTAATTGTTGTTCATACTTGACAGTTAAATACAACACATGGTGAAAGAGCTCACTAAATACAAACAGGTCAGTTTCTATGATGTTATGCATTTACCGAATATGGTGACATGTTTTTAATTGAATTCCACATTGATTTGTGATATTGGCCACAATTTGCTGCCTTCCATTGAGCCACAATAGACCATTCCCTGCTCAGGGAAATGTGGACCTTTGAAAATTAGGGAAGGGTGGGGCGGGGGGATTGAGGGATGTGCACTCATTCATTACACCCTCTGTTTATAGGCCTGACAGAGGTGACACTCATGAATTGTAATCTGAGGTTTGAATAGCCAAGTTCTGGTTGATTCCTTAACCAAATTTAAAAAGATGAACTCAATATAACTACCATAACAACCATAAACTGAAATATGGCAACATGTCTCTGCTTCTGAAAGCCCCAAAAGTCTAAAGAATCTTTGTTGGTACTTTTCTTTTGTAAATCATCACACATTCATGTCGAGGTTCTTTTTGCAAAATATTAGGCCAATGTTGTAGAGATCAAGCAAATGAAAAATTCTAACAGCAAACATCCAGTTCTGAGTTCCAAAATAGTCACCGACTCACCAGGAGCACATGGCCTGACCTCAACATGGAGCTATACACAGTGAACAATTTTCTCTAAACTCAATGCAAGGGAAACTATTACAAGTCAAGGTTACTGGGGGAACATAGAGAGAGAGACTCTATGGAATGGTGCTGGCATGGTAATTGAGTAGAACATGTAGCAGAGCAAATTACCTGTACATACTTGTTTTAAAGTTCAGTAATGAACCGAAAGGTCAATTCATCTACTAGACCGTGGGCCGAAGTCCAAAATCGTTTATGTTCGTTGCAACAGTGAGAGGACTACCAACAAATGCCATTATAATTATAAAAATAATATGAAATCACCATTATCGATTGTTCCCAGTTGTCTAACGTGCACATTTTTGCAGTTGTTATTAATAACCGTTACCATTTTAATCAAATTTGAGACAGTTTATAAGGCGAAATACAGCGTATGATGTCACGAGTAACCAATCACAATCGCGTCTACAGGCTTGCGCAATACTTTTTTTTTACATCTGGCGACATTTGAACATGGCGTCAACTAGTGATATGGCGGCCTGCCGAACGAAAATGAAATTAGAATGCATTATTCATGTTTCAAAGACAGCCTCAGGGAAAGTGACTGCATTTACCAATATCTCCAAAGCTAAAGTAATCAGATGTGCTAAGAAATGGAAGGTTTTAGGTGGAGAATTAGGGGATTTTGCCGATACTATTTTGTCTGACAATGCAGACCTCATATCAACTTGACGTTGGACACAAAAACGTGCGGGTATCATCGGCAATGTTATATGAAGTTTACCAACGTATCCAAAATCTCCAGGGCTAAATCGAAACTTACACAATCAGTTGGTGAGTAGTATTAAAGTATTCTTGAAATATTACATTGAAAATGAATGCTCTATTCGACTGGAAACTGTGTCATTCGAGTTCACACAGTTACAGTAACCACAGTCGTTCTCAACTAGCCTAGGCCTACGTTGACTAAACTGTTATTCAATGGCCCAGGCTATGCTGAATCAAAAAGGTTGGCTGAATATACGTTCTGTGTAAAATTTGTCACAGGAACAAAGTGGGTTGCTGGTGCTGGTAGAACTTTGCAATGAATTCAAAGTTTTTTCCCTTGGTATGGTCTTTGAAATATACTGTATTTCTTGTTGAAGATGCCTTGTTTATATATTTTTTGAACTAATATGAGTTAAACCAACTGAACAGTTACAACCCGTCTCTTGGGTACAGGACTTAAAGTAAATCATAATCACAAAGTAAATATATTATCGTTATCCTAGGCTCAATTCAACAAAACTGTTGTTGAAATCTCTTTCTTTATTTTCTGTCTTGAAGAGGATTTACCAGCTCAAACTGATACTGCAGATTTTGGAGACTTCTCACACAATGATCAATTAGGTAAGATTTCCATCTGTTGCCTTCAAATAGAGTGCAATTATGTACGTTTTGGAATATAGGCCTATAAACACACTTATGATACTGTAATGATGCAAAACGTTGCTCTTTTGACATACATAACTGCTTGTAGCCCCTTTTCATGTGTGAACATATCTTTGCAAAAAACGACAACATGGTTCGGTAAGTAAACAGACATGCATACTGTCTTCCTGCTTAAAAGTTTTTCAATGGAAATTCAGGTACATGTTCTGTTTAAAAGTAAATAAGGGAGGGAGGAGGAGGGAGGAAATAATTTGAATTGTAAAGTAAAAAATTAAAGTAGAATAATCATTTTGCAAAACTCACGGTATGCAGCATAAGTTAGCATATTTTGTTTGAGCTTTATCAGTCACTGTTTTTATTAATGTGGAAATTTATTGTAATGTTGCATATCTCTTTTCTAAACTATCTATCAGCTATGCAACATTGAAGTAATTGAAAGCAATTTTTAATTACTTGAGGTGAAGTAAAGAAGCCCATTTGTGTATCACAAATACATATTAAATAAATCTTCATCTGCTCTGTCAACAGAATCAATGGATCAAGGACCTGCCCCAAAGCTGCTGAGATCACACACTACACAGTGCCCACATTCTGCCTCCAGTAGTTATATTATTCAAGACCTTCAAATTTGCAATTTTGCATGAGAGACGACACGGTGGAAAGTTGCCATGTCTAAATTCCTGCAAATTTTCATGAATATGTACAATGTACTTCATAGGTTCTGTTCTATGAAAATGTATACATACTGTAGCTACTAGATATAGTAAATGTTTTCAATTGTTACTTCAGTTTAACAATATTGGTAAAAAGGAATTCATGCACTGGTGATGGTGTGTGCCTGTGATGTCTTGGATTGTACACATAATATTTAAAGTACATTTTCAAACTTGCATGTAGGCACACCAATTAAACCTCTTTTGGTCAAAAGTGGTGTTAGCTTTAAAAGTCTTGTTTTCAAAGGAATCTCCAACCCAGTTGACTCTCTGAATGGTTATATAAAAATAATTATCATTGTACCACATAATGTCCTCACTCAGTGCATGTTCAGGCGCGTATCCAGGATTTTCCAACCCGGGGGGCGCGAATTACTATCTAAGCGGAGCGCCACCATCGGTTGGCGCGCAGCGTACAAGAAAATTTCTTGTTTTGATACCCCCCAGATCACCGGAAACGGCACTTCTCAGGCTTGAAATGACCAACCAGATGTACACTTTTTGTCTGAGAACCAAATATTTCCTAATAGTTTTTTCCCATCCATAACCTTTTTGAAGATTGTCAACCCGGCACACATCATGTTCGACCTGATCGCATCTCCTGTGGGTCTTTGCTTTTGTAGGTGATTCTACGTCGCGGCCCACAATACCAGTCAACCCTACTTTTCAAGGTTTTAAGCCCCGTAGGCCTATTTGTTTAGAATTTGAAAATTCACATTTCTCGTGAATAAACTCACTTGAAAACATACCCATAATGTTGCACAAAATGTCATCTATGGACAACCAATATAGAAAAACTTCCTTCAACCCCTAACAGACCGGTCAAAATTGCACGAGTAGAGGGAAGTGTGATGCAGAATGTTGGTCAGAAATTTTCGAAAATTCAGACACAGTTAATTTATTGGTGCATGTACAAATATTGAAACCTCTATTAACGGCTATTATAAAACTTGGTTGAAGGAAATGAAAAAATAGCAGATATTTCCGAAAACTGAACACTACACACATAGTCGTAGGGGGCGCGGCGGCAGTGGCGGAGCTTGGGCTATTGGTCAGATGGGCGAGAATGGTCTGTAGGGGCGCTTTCGACACTATCTAAGCGGAGCGCCACCACTGCTTGGCGCGTAGCGTACAGAAATTTTTTGAGTAAAGATACTCCCTAGATCGCTGGAAATGACCTTTTCCGGGCCTGCAGATAAACGAAGAATAAGGTGTCATCGCCAAATTACACCAACAAAATGTGACAAATGTCAATAAGTAGATGAGAGCGCAATGAAAAAGTCAATAATCTAGAATAAGTAAAAAGTGGTAAAGAGCTGAAAAAGGCCCCAGCAGTCCATTTGAGTCCGTCAGGGGGGAGGGGGCATCCGCCCCCTGACCGTATGGACGCTCCGCCACTGCGCGGTGGGGGTGCAGCCCCTAATTCGCCATTACTAATGTAAAAGAGAGTTTTGACATAATTGGACCTCCATGTTTTTATACATCTACATGAGACATGTCGTTGTTTACATTAGCATCCCGCGGTATACTGAGCAATTTTAACGGACCGTACGGTACCGTACATGATGGCATGCGATGTAATAACCGATGCTTGCTTATATGATATTGACATTAACACGTTGAACGCGTGCGAAGCGCGCGAAAATTTTTGGTTATTTTTTCAGGCAGGTCGGACAGTTTTGAGGCTTTTCATCCTGGAACGCCATTTTCATGCTCACTGATATGATGTGATATCTGCTGTTTGCGTTACAAATTCGAACACACGCGTAGCGAGGAATTTGCCAAGGGAGGGGTGAAGTCTGTAGGCAAATTATCTAAGCGTAGCGCCACCATAGGTTGGCGCGAAGCGTACAAGAAAATTTTGGCCGAAAATGCTTCCCAGATCGCTGGAAATGGCACTACCCAGGACCATTTGTTAGCGCGAAGCGTACAAGCAAATTTTGGCCGAAAATGCCTCCCAGATCGCTGGAAATGACACTTCCCAGGCCTTGTCAGTTGCATCTAAGCACTTTCTATTTTGAAATTACTTAGCGATATCATTTAAAAAAATGCTGAATGGGGGGGGGGGTGGCGGGCGGTCGCCCCCATCCCAAAATGCGTCATGTTCCCCGACGACACGGTCGAGTTCGAGACCAGCCACAGTTGGTTTCATAGCACAATTCTACGCACGCGTTATGATAGACCATATATAGTATATATATAGATCATTAGTGAGAGAGGAAAATGGAAACGTCAAAAAATGGAGTTGTCGGTGTAAGGGGTAGGGTGAGTCACACTTTTACGAAATCATTGATCCGTCACTGGCTACCCTTCAGCGCTGTAATGATGTCACTGTTTCTCTTTCTCTTCCCGGTGTCTTCGCGTTTTTCTTTTACTCCCTCCTTTTCTCCTTTTTCTCTCTTTCTTCTTTTTCTTTTCCCTTCCTTCCTCTCCTCCTCCTCTTTTTTCCCCTCTTTTTTTCCTTTTTTTCTTCTCTTTTTTTCTCTCCTCCTTTTCTTACCCGGGGGGCGCGCGCCCCCAACGCCCCCCCCCTGGATACGCACCTGATGTTAAATGTTGTTCAGAAAGTGTAACAATAACTACAATACTGTCACTGTTCATATATGCCGTTGACCAAATATGCTAAATGCTTGTTTTGGTTACACCTCTTTATTCATAAGATATTGGCCCTTTATAAAGTAACTGTTAAGAGAAATGCTTCAAAAAAAAATTATGAAAAAGATCTTTTGCAATAATAATATAATTCAGAACTGAAACTAACACACCTTTCTCGCCTTCTTTACATAACACTTTATGGTTTACATTGGAGCCTCACTCCCATATGCGTTCCTCATTTATAAACTAGATTTATACATATCCCCTCCTTACACCACCTCACCCTTCCCCACACCTTCCTAATCCCCTAACTTTGCCTCAATATTTTCAATTCAAGAGGGCCTTCAATCTCTAAAATTTTGGAGAGGGGTAGGATTTTAAGCACCATTTAATATATCCATATCCAGCCACCAAACATAGGTATGGGAATTGCAGTGCATAGGATTAGGCTGGGGAGAATGATGTTTGGCACATGATCAGAAGTTATGACAGATTTTCCATGTAATTACAATGAAAAGCATCGCGAAGTTATTTTAATTATAATTTTTCGCATAGCAGTATGCAATGCTCTGATATACTGAAATGGTCAGCGCCCTCTATTCTGTTTTTAGTGCTTTATGACCTTTTAGTAGACCCCCCCCCCCCCCACTAAACAAATTATCATTCCACATATGTTCAAAATAGCCGACGGAACCTCAACATGAAGGTAGATTCTCCTTCTGATCAAGTTTAGGGTATTTGTGGCCTATTCTATTTTTTTGCAGGATATGTATGGGGGAAATTGCCGCCATTTTGGCATAAAAACATTAATGTGCAACATTGACGCTTGGGAGCAACTGATTTTGGAAAATTAAACATATTGCTAATAAAATATAATGGGTTTCATGTAGACCCCGTGACTTTGCAACGAAAGTTCATTTTTAGATCACTTTTCCTACTTCGTACCAATGCATGCATCCGATTGATGTCTTGATAATCGTCCAAAACTATACAAAGACTGGACACCTTACTTTAGCTTAAATTTTTCATTCGCATGTAGTCAAGTACTTTTTCCCCAAAATTATCAAGTTCAAGGTATATTGGTGATAGCATTCCTACGGTGTATGACATTATTAATAGTCTTGAAGAAGACCAAACGCCAAGGATTTTATTTGGGATTGATTTTGAAAAGGCTTTGATAGTATTTCGATTAGGTTCATTAGAAATGTACTCCGCCTTTTTAAGTTCGGTCCTTCCATTATCCAGTGGTTTGATACTTTTTATAGTGATATGTATACCTCTGTTCTTGTAAATGGCTTTTCATTTCTATTGATCGTGGTTGCAGACAAGGAGACCCTTTGTCTTCATATCTCTTTATTTTAAGTGTAGAATTATTGAGCATCCTTATTAAATATGATAATTCTATCCAGGGTATTGATATTGGAGGAAGCTGTTATAAATTAGTTCAGTATGCCGATGATACAACCTTTATCATGCACAGGGATGAAGTATCTTTTAATAATATTTTGAAACAGCTCGATTATTTTGGTTCTTTGTCTGGGCTAAAAATAAACCCTAGCAAGTCTCTTCTTGTTGGGTTGGGGACTTTGAAAAGGTTTTTGTTTCCTTTCAATAAAAAATATAATATCTGTTGGAATGAAGGTGATGATTTTATACTATTGGGGATTGTGTTTAATACTAATCTAACTAGTATGATTAATAAGAACTATGATAATGCACTGACTAAAGTGTTTAATATTTTAACGATGTGGGAGAAACGTAATCTTACAGTGCTGGGTCGCATTACCATTGTTAAATCTTTATTATTGCCTTGTTTTAATTACTATATTATGACGCTCCCCCTACCCAGTCCAGAGTATATTGAAAGAGTGCATACCATGTTTTTCCGTTTTGTGTGGAAAATAACCAGACCGTATAGTCGAAGACAATTAATACAAGGTAACCCCGATGGGGGATTGAAAATGGTAGATTTTTGTAAACATTGTATTGCTCGTTCTCTTCGTTTGTTGAAGAGCAAGAGCTCTGGTTTTGTGTGCTGTATTTTACGTAGGTGCAATATAAGTATTTACTCTCTCTTTGATAATGGGGATTTTTATGTGAAGTTAGTGAGTTCAAAAATCTGTAATCATTTAAGAAAGAACCTTTTTGAAACTACAAATACTTTTATTCATGATGTTTTTCTCTACTATTTACAATGATACTACTATGTTAACATTGCCAATTTGGAATAGCAGTTTATTTAAAGTTGGAAATAGCCCAGTATATTACAAGCGTTTGTATGACAAGGGTATACGATTTATAGGCGATTTGATTAGTAATGGTCCTTTATATACTTTTGATAATTTACTCAAGAGTATATGATATCAACCAATGTTTTGGAGTATTATGGTATTATCAGCTCTAATAAGGAAAAATGGAAGGGTTTATCCAATGATACAATTTTAAGGGTTATTTTACCTAATAATAGTTATATAAATACTCTGCATGCAAGTAGTTCTTTTTTTCTAAAGCAGTTTACAATTGATTGCTGGAGTTTTCAGGTTATGAGCACAAATCCTATATTAAGTGGTGCCAGACTATTGATATCAGTAACCAGAAGACTACGTAGGCTACTCTAACTCGTTCGTATGATCATATGAGTTCCACTACGGTGCTACTATAATGATTTACGTCAATTATGGCAACTGCGTACGAAAGATGCCCTCCCATAAAACCCATCCAAATGTATACAACGTGCAAATTGCATTGTGTATACACAGTGTATAGGTGCAGAGTACTGTCTGAAACAGTATACACAGTAGGTAATAACGAACCAATATTACATACCAAATAAAACTTGGACCAGAGGCTGTTTAAGGCCTAGTCTGGGCTATATTCTGGTAAGCCTCTAACCTGTGGTGATGGCTAAATCTCAATTACCCAATGAATACAGGACAGAATATGGAAAATGTTGTAGGTGGCTAATTTCTTATCGCAGAGAGAGAAATTGCTTTGCTGCTCATGAATAATTCATTGGTGTAACTTTCCAAAAATGCAACATCCATTACTCATTAGGCTAATCCTGTAATGCATCATTATGTTTGGGGAGTACAGCTGCTGCCAGAAGTTTACTTGTGAGACTGATTTCATACGCTATTACCCTTCAATTTAAGTCTTTAGTAGTACTTTTACTATGATTAGACTCTACACGGTAGACTTAGGCAGTTTCTGTTACTCTCAACATCCCATACTTTCCGCTGATCACTTTCCGCACACAAATATCTGGTGCGGGCATAACTTTTATTTTTCACTTGTAAACATGTACATTGTATGTTCTTCCTCAATTTTTGGAAACCAAATCCAAGATGATGAAAATAATCTGGGAAAGTATTAGAGAAAGTCCCTTCCTGACTTTAAATGTCCAATGACTCCTTCAATACCGCCTTAAATTTATTAGGCCTAACATAATTTTGGGCCTAGCCTAGTCTACATTAGGTTTACCTCTGCCGTAATAAAGATTCAAATCATGCAACTAAAAAAATAAAGTTTATACAATTTATAGGCTACCTAACGTTTGACTATTTTGCTAGGTGTACACGATGCACCACAAGCCAGTCTTAGCTAGGTTAGGCCTAACTGAGGGCGAGCTTATTACTTTTAATTTTGGAGTTAGAACTTAATGTACAAAGCCTATGCAGTAACAGGTATAACTTACAAGTAACATGCTAAGTAGGCCTATGACTAAGAATTGGTTACCGGGGTGCCTAGCAAAATTTGTGACAGCGGTCCATTTATATTCATTCATAACCCAATATTCTCGAATTGGGTGAAAAACAAAGAAATACCAAGAAATTTCTCTAAGGAGATTCTGGTCAGAGCAATTGTCACAGTGCCGCCCAAAACATTTTCGGTGACGAACTTGTTGTCATGTAGCTTAGCCTAGGTCATATTGCAATGTAGGGTTAACGTAATATCTTACTACGTAACGCTACGGCTAGGCTACTTTCGTGAATGTCGCACGGTATTGCGAACAACTTGTGCCTAAATTCCAGACCCCGAAAGGCCAAGATATCGTGATTTAAGCAAAACTGCTTTCGTCCGCAGAGCCACTTCTTTTCTTAACCTACGCCTAACATTCAAGCGAAATACTTCAAGAATGTATAAGAAATATTAGTAAGAGTTTACATCAAGTAGTTTTACCGAATATCGAAAGGTATAGTATGTATAGTCGTACTCGTGACGTTGATGCAGTACAGTAGTAGTATTGCTGTCTGTTGATGGTTCGTATGCACATACGACATTACGTACACAACAAAGCCAACATCAGCGCAGAAACGTCTTCTTTGGCCATGGCTCCGTGCCAAACTTTTTGGTTTGACGTCATCATTTTCTACAAATCGTAGTCATAGCAAAAAACTCTGTAAACTGCAGTCATTTTTTTACATTTAGATCCAATTATGACAAATAATTATTATCTGGAATTAGGCTTGCACGGTGAACCGGTTTTAGTACGGACACCGGTTTTTCCGACCGAATTTCGGTACTATTTTTTATTTTAAGAAAACCGAAATACCGAAAAAGTCGGAAAAACCGAAATGTAAATTGCAAATACTGGAAAAAACAAAATTTGTTGACTTTGGTTTCTCCAATTTACTGTTCTTTTTGCAATATGAAAGTAAATTGCAACAAGAGAAAGCTATTCTGCTAGACGACATTGTCACCTACGATCGGCACACGCCATAACCAGTGCTTGAGGGTGGACAGCTAGGCTTAACATTAGGCTATGCAGCCCTTATATGCGTGCATCAGTTAGGCGACCTTGTAGTATTGAACTGACCTTGGTGGCCAACGTTAGTTGTTGTGAGAAGTACACACTCAAATGACGAGATACAGTTCAAAATAAATTGTTATATTCAACGTGTTTGTCCTCTTTGTGTTGTTCTTATTATTTAACTACAATTTAATAGTAGAGGATATGGAGAAAATCTTTTCAAACACATTGATCACAGTTCTTGTTCAAAAAATGAACGTTAAAACTTGAAAGGTACATTGCGCAATCCACAATACCATACGACATGTACAGTCGGGGGGGGGGGGGCTCTGTGAGTTTAACAACTAAGATGCAACAAGTAACATTATACCAATCACGGGGGGGGGGCTCTGAGTTTAACAACTAAGATGCAACAAGGAACATTAGACCAATCACGGGGGGGGGGGGGGCTCTGAGTTTAACAACTGAGATGCAACAAGTAACAGAACAATCACAGTCCATTATTCACAAGAGACACCTGGCGTCAGGCTTGAGCCTTGGAATATTAAAGGAGTAAAAATGTTGCAAACATGGCTGGAAATTACAGATGTTGCTGTTGGGGACAATTCTCTTTTGTATGCTAATAGATAATATTTTCTTTGTAAGTTTTCTTTCAACATTTCTTCTTATCAGTTATCAGACAAGGCGTCTCTCAGTTGGTTTTCGTTTACGTTGATGAACACATGTTTCCAACTTAAACGTTAACAATTTATATTCTTTGCCGACCTAATCCCCGCTAATGCCAGCGATATTTTTCATCTTGTACTTGAAAGTGTAGACGGTAAATTCTCTTCACTCCTTTAAGAGAAATTTATTTTACTGCCAAGATACCACCCGCGAACATGGCTAGAGCCTCGTGCAATTTGGTACCTTCGAACAATTTGTCAGCCACTACTGAATATATTGGACCAATCATATTGTAAAGCATTTTTTTTACGATCATCTCCAATTGGTCATAATGGGGTTAACGCTCGGCCCTCATCTCCGAAAATATAACATATAATATAATAAAACATGACCGTGATATTTTTTTCTGAACATGAATTTGAACTTCGTGAAGTACAGTAAACACAACACAAACGATACATGTAAGTGATGTTAAAACTTTAAGAAAAAATTTCACTAACACATTTCTTTTCGACATATTTACTTCAGTTTAGTTAACGTGGGTTATAAAATGAGAGTCATGAAGGCAGTAACATTTCTTGAATTTATTCTCCTTATTTTTAACCCTTCACTGCGAACGAACACACTTCAACCCCCTGTTGGTAAAGCTTCAAAAATACGCATCTTAGCGATCGAGATCGGCGTGGAATTCTGTCCCCCTCCAGAGCTGAGACCCACATCTAAGCTCGAGAATACTCTCTCAAAAAGGATTGGTCTTTTTATTGTTTTGTCCCTTTTCGGTGTTCGAGTGGCGTTTAACTTACATGGTTTCAATATAGACTGTTGCATTGGAATATTCCAACTAACAAGTATTTGCATTTAATAAAAGTTATCACTTCTGATATTTGTGATATTCGTCAAGAATATACTGAAACCATTGAACATTTATTTTATGATTGTGCTCACTCGGCTAAGATTTGGAATAATTTACAAATTTTACTTAATAATCCAGGTGTAAATATAATAGTTAGAGATATCTCCATAGTGTTATTTGGTGCAAAGTTTGCTCGTGAATTAAATTTAATTATAATATTAATCAAACGTTATATCTTCAATTGTAAATTACAAAAGATTTGATCAATACTTTCCAAAAACCTCTCTGATATTGAAATGGACAAAACTATATTCACTGTATACAACAACACATGAATGTTAGATCAATAATTGCATTGTAATCATGCTTTATTTATTGTTCCATCAACTTGTAAGCTACATTCATTGCTCATGCTCTCTGCATCCTTTTACAACATATAAGTATCAGGTAATACAGGCTACATATGTACTGCTGGAGCAGGGATGCAGTCCTGAACATAGCTGTAGCACTGATGTCAAGTAATACTATATCAAGAAATACAAATGTCAAGAAAAATGTGTGTGTTCGCGACCCGCGAACATGTCACAATTTATGTCTTTCAAAACTATACGATTTTTTCGCCATTTGGTAGTTGAAGTTATCGAATTGGAGAACTGCTAGTTACTGGATTGCACGAACAATTCATTTGATTTTTATTGCTTGGTAAATTGAAATTGCAACACATTTTGAAAGGAAACTGTTTTACAGAATTGGAGGCGGCTGCGTCTTTCGGCGCAAGTCAGCCCTTCACTATACAGATATGAGTTCTGCTAATTCTAGCCACCGTAGACATGTTAGTATGGAGCAACGGCAGAAAATCAACAACCTGAATGATAATAGCATAAAATTTATTGATTGCTCGTTTAATGATATTGATGTAATAAATGCTATCAAAAGTGACGTCTGAAGGAAGAACATCGGATGTGTTCAAATTTCTGGGCAATGGATTGTCACACTTAAAACGCGAAGGATGCTGAATTGTTACAGGAGTCGGGTTTACAAATTGGAAATGAAGATTGCGTCGTGATGGGTGTAACGAGACATATATATATATATATATATATATATATATATATATATTGACTTTAAGTTTATTCAACGTCCCTGTTTTTATTGATGATTCTGAACTAACCGACAAATTAACAGAACTTGGCTGCAAAATTCAATCTGAATGGACCCATAAATTCTACAATGAGTTTCCCAACATCCAAAACGGGACACGATTTGTAACGGCTTGAATTACCAAACAAGGTAAAAAGTCTACCATATGGTGTTGTTATTGGAGGCATTTATATAAGACTCAAACACAATGGCCAAAGTAGGGTTTGCAACCATTGCTTGGGAGAGGATCATCTAATGAGAAACTGCCGAAACTATAGATGTAAACAATGTGATGAGATGGGACACTCCGAATCAAGATACCCATCAACAGCGTGCTTTAACTGTCATCGCTTTGGTCACAAAAGCTTCAATTGCACTGGATATTCATGAAGAAGATTCAGAGCAAGAAACGATGGAGGATCAGCAAGACATAGAGACAACAAGAGAATCCGATCAAGGGAAACATGATGAAGTTCACAAACAACCTAACCTCAAAGGAGACACCAGAAAAGACAGTCAATTGACAGATCAGACCACTAGATCGAACTTAGACATCGTCATGGACACAGAAAGCGAATATGTGGCAAAGACATAGTGAAAATAGCAATAACAAACAGACCAAACCAGTAGATAAGTATAATAAAACGCAGAAAGAAAACCTCCCTACAAGTTCATCAAATTCCCAACCCACGAGAACTCGATCCTCAGCAACAGAAAACACAAGAATGAAGAGAGTAGTTTCAACTCATGAAGTCTACACTGTACCGAAGAAGTTAACCAGTCAACAAAAGAAACCACACAACCAGCGATCGAGAAAACCTAAAATTTCCACCCCTAGGAGAAAGGACAGACAGGAACTGCTAATAAAGGAGGCCATAGAAACTAACTGAAATTACCATTGGACTCAATTCATTACAGTGAAAATGTCAATCAAACCTTACTTTCTACTATAGCCATTATGCTTTTTAACACTAATTCCACGGAGGACATGAGCGAAAATAATGTATCTTGTAAGTAGTATGGCATCGATTCTTTTAATAACTCACCACCCCATAAGTGTTTATCATTACTACTGTACATCACAATAGTCGTAGTATAAAAAAAAAAACATTTTCCCGATATTGCTACTTTGATCTCTTTGTTAAATCAAGATTTTTCCATAACTGGCTTTACTGAAACCTGGTTTACAAATGATATATCTCCTCATCTCGAGTCATACATATTCATGTTTCTTTGTTCTTATGTTATATTACACCCTCTCTATATTAGTTGTTCGCTTGCTCTTGCAATGTAGAAGGCAGCTCAGTCAAATAAATGGCTTTCAATAATTATTGAGTTCTCGCATATTTTGTGTCTTTACCCAAGTTTTCATGTATAATTTTAATGTTCTTTACTCCAGTATATAACACTGGCGACAAAGATTTTCTTATGAAGAAACTTGGGTTCTATTTCTGGTTCCAATGTATAGGCCTACATTTGTTATAGTATTGATTCAACCAATGAGGAGTTCGTTAGCTATGGAGAGAGATATTAGCCTGACAAACAGTATAGTTCTTCTTGGCAAATAGTGTCAAAGACGATTACAATAATCTTATTCCCTTTGCCTGTGAACTGGCAGAAAGGAACGTTGATGAATTCAAAAGGGCAATTAGTAACGTTCTAGTGGTAAAAGTGGCGCAAAATGCAAAACAAGCACTGCATGCAGCGATCACAAAATAGGACAAACTGTTACCCGCGTTGTGGACTCGAGGGAAAGGTCATGTAGTACCCAAACCAGTGCAAGTTGAAGACTTTTATAGATGTTACAGTGTCTTATGGATCTCAGACAACAAAATTACCAAGTAGATGTAAGAGCCACATTACAAAACAATCTTTACAAAGGAAGCCTTTAGCCTAACTGTTATGTTCATAAACAGTGGCGGGCACAGGACCTAAATCCTAATCTCAATATGCCACCAAATGCAGCATTTGACGCTTTTAAGGATTTTTCTTTATGGAGGAGGTGGGGAGGGGAAGATAACTTCAGACTCCTTCAATAGAGTCGACGTCAAATACACCTGTGCTAACCCCTCCCCCGCTCATTGTATTTTGGCTCTTATGCCTCGGAAGAGGATGGAAAGCCATGAAGTAAACAGGAATTGTTTTTCCAGAATCTTTGCTGCCTAATAGCCTAATATATGTGTAACGCAAAGAACATTGTCTATACCAGGGATGACAGTTTATCTGTTAGGTAAAATCAGGTTTGTTCCCAATTTGTTGCAGAGTTGGGTACCTCTTGGATGAACTCTATGGAGTGGAACGTACGGTTAAGAATTTTAATGGTTTTGCCAAAGCCTAGACAAAGCTATAATGAGTATGACTGATCGAACAACACGAAATGTTTGATATCAATGCTCTTTTGGGAGAATTTGAAAACTTCAGCTAATGTTTCTCTTAAACTGGTAAGCCTCTACAAAAATGTTCTCCGGTGTCCCGACCCCCCCCCCCCCACCCCCCCGATAAAACCCTGCTTGGCCGGACTTTTAAGTTTCCTCTTGCTAATGAAATTTAAAAACCGCGAAATTTGTCATTTTTTGGGCGCCTAATTGGCAGCGCTGGCTTATATTCCTACAGTCCATTTGGGCTAGAAGTAGAGCATATATATATAGTTCACCTTTGCTCTTATACGAAGATCACGGGTATGACACTGGGGTCGTTGAAGGGAACTCTCATATAGGGGTCTGGAGGTCCGGACCCAGAAGAGGAAAAGATAAATGTGACATTATGCATATCTGAAGTATATACTTGTAGGCAATAAATTAGGTCTAAACTTATGTCGACAGGGTTGTTCTATAACAGAACACTATTTCTATTGTACATTCATGGATACACACTCACATATCACTATTAAAAATTATGAATGTAATGTAAAATTATGCCTACCTTGGGACCTTCCTCCAAGAAGCAAAATGTCAGCAATCAGAAGATGAATAAGAAAAGGTGATAGAAACTGCTTTAATCCTCCTTTCTCCATTTTGAACAAATACAAAAGCGGAAAGGGAAAAACAATCTAAGTTTATCAAATGTGTCTTCTTCCGACTGATTTAGGTAGGGGGCATAAAAAGGGAACAGTGCTGCGCTTGATCTTAGCCAAAAGGTATGATAACCTCCAAAAACCCGAGCACAACTCTATTATGAAGGGAACAGTTCTCTTTCTTGTTTATTCAAGGACATATTAAACAAAGCGACAGCTAGTTCGAGGTGAAAGTCTTCTTTGAACCACCACGTCACAGTGGTATTATAAATTATTAACTGGGGAGATTAATAAACGGCTGTGCGGATCTGACGATGAGACAAATTGACTGTTCACAATATGTTTGTAACCACTGTAATAGGATCCAATCGACAACATGATTGGTTCAATATCAATTTGAATATTCATATTATCGAAAATGATCAATTTAACGTCATTGACGGAGATATCATCAAGATCAGTGTAAGAAGTGGAGAGATCAAAGAATTACATTAGCACAGTGTACACGGGCAAACGTTAGTTAACATTGTAGAAATAATATCATTGTTTTGCATCTAAGCCCCTTACTAAGCACATTTCTGAAAGCGGAGTTATTGGTCGCCCCTCTCTTTAGATTCGTCCCAAAAACGGACTTTCGGCCAAATTTTGGGCCCGCCAACATTCTCAAAATTGTAATTTGTAACAGAGGTTACAGTCTGTATGGTGTCATATCAACATAGGCGGCCTTAATTAAACTTGAATTCTCTTTTTCTTGAAATGGGTAAGGGGGGGTGTCTTTCCCACCTTATGATATAATTATCTAGTTCCAATATTATTTAAATATGTTGACTTCACAAAATTATGAGTTATATAAATAACTTAATCCATATCTCGATAGGCATGCTCAATATACCATACCAAATCAATATCATCGAGGAAGGGGTGGAGAGGGGGGTGGGTAGGTGGATAGAGGGGAAGTCTGGTGGGCGACGGCTCAGTCCTCATGAGAGGAAATCGGTCGTTGGCTGGAATGTTGGACGATTGCTGGTCTTTAAATATGTAGATTTTCGTGTTTGGTCGCCTACTGGTGATAATGTTATCCAAAATTGTGTACCGACCATAACTGTCATCCAGCTAAACTGTTACGATGTTTTCTTGTTATTGAACAATAACGAAAATTAATATAAAATCAACACAAAAATGTGCCTTTTAGGGATTGTTTTATTTTAACAAAAGGACTAAGAAACTATTGGTGACGATATATGGTTTTCTTCTTTTCAAATTTAGAGACATCGATTTCGCAAAGATGAGATATATTTTGATAAGTTCTTTGCACATTAACAAGTGGTGTTTTGTTTTTTATCTTTTTACGGTGGCCCAGAAAAGACATCCGAGTTGTAGAAAATTGTCAAATTAACGAGTTGGTGATTTGCATGTATACTGGTTTACATTTACAAAAAACTCGATATTTGTCGAGTTGACACGTCAACAAAACATGGCATCTTGAAGAGAATTGTCAATTGGTAAATTGTCGAGTTGTGGCTTTTGATATGTAAAACTTGACAAACACGTCAATAAACAATATAATTTATGACTCGTCAAGTTACAGTTAACATAACATCTTGACATTAGATATCAAATTGTCGCGATATCGCGTAACCCATACCAGGGAATTGTTCCCTGCTTATAATTTACACGACAGGACTATATACAACTCATTTGTCCTCTCAGAACCACCGTACTTTTCAGTATCATTTGAAGGCCTACGTGTGCAAACAATTAGAAAGCGGTGGCGATGACATTTATGTATTCATATACCTCTATTGTGTTTGAATGTAGCTTAAAACAGTTGCATGTCAAATTTATAGAAAACTATACTATTTAATGAAAGCTCTAAATTAATTTGTAGTAAAAAAGGGCAATTTAGTGTGTTAATGATCACCACAAACTGTCGTAAAATATTCCATATTGATAAAAAATACAACGTTAATCAGAATTTGTTATTGATGGTTTTTGGAGGTTGTTGTGGCAATGGATTTTATTTTCACTGATACTCCAGTCGGCGATAGATAACCAAGTTTATAAAAACACAAAAAATGAGGCTATTCCAGGTGAATGATTATTTTGGACTGATGAAAAGGAACACAATCTAAGCTTCCAGTTGAAGTTTGAATTCATTTCCTAAGCAACGTTTTCAGTTAACATCAGATTGATACGACCACAAGTGAACTTGAAGCAAGCAGAATGTGATGTCAGACGTACAATGATAAATTTGTTTCAGGTTTTTTTTGTCGCTGTAGTTGAAAGTTACAAAATATAAACTTCAAAATTGTGTTCCATTTGAAAACGATTACATCCCAATCATTGGCATAACTGTGAACTTTACATCACTTAAGGTAAATTTGGATCCCCTGTCTAACCCAAGTTTAAAACAACAAAGTGAAATTATACAAAGGAGAACAAACAACGTTTTGATGTTTGCAGTTTACATGTAAGTCCTATGTAGAATCAAATTATTAAAGAAATAAGCAGCCGCTCCTTAAAGGCATTGAAGACTCGCCCCAAACCGTGTGCCGCTCACTGAAAAAGTTAACTTTCCGTTGCTTGCAAGTGAAGTTTTTTCTTGTCGCTACAAAATGCAGACAGTAATGAAAATGTGATACTTTGTTATCTTTAGCTGGACCTGAGATGTCCATCGCTGCTATTATACACCGCGACTTAGTATTTTACCCCTCCCCCGCCCTCTCCCCATCGTACAAGGTTGTGTTTACCCCCGTCAGACAGGTTACTCATGTTTACCATCTATTCTATAGTTCACAGGTTCTACATCCGTGTCACACAATCCCTTCAAATATTCCCCTGATGCACGTGAAGGCCTAATAAACAATTGGAAATAAAATCAATAGCTCTCGTCATGAATCCACGAAGGCATATTTATTAACTTTACGAAGGTTTATTAATGATATTTCTGATATAACTGTTGGTTAATGTTTAAGATGGTTGAACCGAACGACTGACACAGCGAAAAACATGATGAACGTTTCATGCCCGTGGCCAAGGAAATATGTTGTTAAACTGTGAATGATTGATACCATTGCAAAATATTAGCTGAATTGTATTTAAAGCCACACCAGAATACCATTTGGTATCATTTTTCTTGCGGAAGATTGTATCGTTGCAAAGAACTTTGTAGTGGCGACTCATTATACAATATCCTACGGCTTGAGTAATTCTAAATCTCAAGTGACAGTATCTCTGTGTGGAGTTAATCATTATTGCTGTAACAGGAAGAAATATGAAGCTTTCTAGATCGACCAGTATCAGGCTGTTGATAGTTCATCTTATAACTACTGCTTTGACGAAAGTTGAGAATATTTATTTATTATTTTTTATGTTATTTGAACTTCCGCAAAGAAGAGTGTACCTCAGTAGGCCGGGCCTAACCGCCCCCGAAGAAAATGCATTAAAACATAATGGTGGAAAATATGACAGATAAACGAGCAGTAAATACAAAAGAAAGCAGTACTATAAGCTACAAAAGTTGACTAAAAATGGAGCAAAACATAAAGTAAGAACCCCCCCCCCTTCCCAAAAACCAAAAAAAAAAAAAAAACAGGTGAAGAGACAAACAACAGTAAGATCAATTTAAAAGAGTCATATGATATCCTTAATTAAAATGGTTTATGGTTGCGGCACTCTTTACATTACTTGGGAGATGGTTCCATTCTTTTGGCCCCAATATAAGAATACCATTATATCATTTAGTTTTAATAAATTTAATCTTTTGAATAATGGGCTAGTATGATCACGTGGTGCAGCATGTGAAATATGGCGGGTAGCTCTCTTCTGGAGGACACATAGGTGATTAAGATTTGTAGAATAGGTTCCTGACCAAATAGTCGTGCAATAAGTTAATTGGGGTAGAATCAGAGTTATACACAGTATTATATTATACAGAGTTATATACAGTAATGGCTGGCTTTCCATGGGGCATGTGCCTTGTATCCTTGTAACGTTATGTTGACTACAGTGTGCCTTTACTTACGAGCTGGATACAGGATATACTCTAATTTCTTTCAGAAATAAATTTGGGATGGCTGAAAGAATCTAAGGATCCTATTAAGGTTTTCTTTACAAAAAATGTAATATGTTGTTTGGAATCCTCAAAATCGAGTCGCAGTGTTAAATCTGCGATCAAAACCTGTTTGTTATCCTCAAGATATATACGATTTTCCTTGACAGAATTACAAAATGCTTACGTTGGTGGTTTTGTTTTTGAGACTATTGAGGTGTAACGTTCTGCTTGAATACATAGAATCAGTTGGGTGAATTATGCAACTATTCAAAGTACCAAATATTTTTGTGAACAAGGCAGCCAGTTTTTAAATAACTTTATATATAATTTATCCTACAAAGCGCTGACAAATGTAACACAAAAACGTTGACTAACTTTTATTGCACGGTTTTCAGAGGCGAGTGAAACAGCTGAGTAGTGCATTGATACTGAGTAGTACTATTGATTCCATAACTAATTAAAACTGTAAGGCAAAATGTAGGAGAAAAAAATCTGAAAGAAGCGACTGCCATTCGAAATATAGTATATGCAGCTGGAGACGTAGGAGTCGTAACCCTAACCCTAAGACCTAGAGTTTGGGAAGCACCTTTACGGAAGTCAGGGCCAACTACTGACCTTGGCATATACAGGACCATTTGACCCTTAATCTATTGTAATGCAAACAGTTTGGAATTACTTCCGTTGGACGACTGGATATTGATTGTTAATCTAGGGATACACTATGACCCACCAATCTGTCTGGAAGAAAGGTCAGCCGACAATCTAACGGATAATGAAATTTATTCTAATATTATTTCCGTGAAGATTGCAAGATATGGTTCGTCTTCGTAAGTTGCGTATTGTTTACATAAAGCCCAATACCAGCTTGAAGGTTCTCACCAAACACTTACTCATGAGTACTAATATGACCAGACGTTCCATGGACATATAGGACGGTACGAGTTTTGTGATGTTTGATAAACCCTGTTAAATCTCATTAAAGGTCACAACCCTATTGATATAGATAGACGACGTTTTGTGGACGAAGTGAATCAAATTCTTGACATCTTTGACTTTAATTTACACATATATATGTATCAGTATATACAAATGTGTTTTCTATGTGTATATAAAAGCGTACAATGGAATGACTACGTCCCGAACTGATTTGAAACCTCTGGCCATACAATCAGTGTCCATGTGCTAGTTGGTTAGGGTGCCAGCATATAAAATCGGGAGGCCGGTTTCCAATTCCGGTGGAGGCTGAACGTTTTTCACTGTTCTGGATTTTGAACTCATTACCGTTACTATATATACATGGGCAAGTATCACAGCACAAGACATCGGTGATACACACACATACGTTGGGCTTTGTGCTACTGAATTTACGAGACGGTAAAAAACAACCGCAAAAGCTCATTCACACACCACAAAAGGATCGAAACTGAACTTAGCAAACAGATCTGGTTACTCAAGGACAGACAAATAAATTTTGATATTTAATGGAAACTAGTGAAACACGCCAAACCATATATACAGCAACACCACAAAACGTTGCAATCTATGCCGACGGGAAAGTATTTCCTCATCTATAGACCATTTGAATCAGCGCTAAACAAACCCTCTGAATTGGTGTCGCATTTCCAGTCATTCAAGAAAATTCTTGCTGCATACCAAACGCACTAACACAAAATTCAAATAACACACTTTAAAACAGTCGCACACTAGCACCTGATGAAACAAGCTGCGTCCTCTCGACGTCGTCGTAGCCCTCTCGTCGTCTTCCTCTCGACGTCGTCGTCCTCTCGTCGTCCCTCTCGCCGTCCCTCTCGTCGTCCCTCTCGTCGTCGTTGTCTTCGTTGTTTTCTCGTCATCGTTGTCGGCGTCCTCTCGGCGTCCTTGGTGTCGGCGTCCTCTCATCGTCGTCCTCTCATCGTCGTCCCTCTCGTCGTCGTCCTTCTCGTCGTCGTCGTAGGCGTCCTCTCGTCGTGGTCTTCGTCTTCTCGTCTTCGTCCCTCTCCTCTCGTCGTCCTCTCGTCGTCCTCTCGTCGTCGTCCCTTCGACGTCGTCGTAGTCGTTTCGTCGTCGTCGTCGTCCTCTCGTCGTCGTCGTCCTCTCGTCGTCGTTCTCCTCTCGTCTTCGAGGGTCATGGCGAGAGTCATGGCGAAGGTCGGGGCTTACCCCCATTCTCCGCCATCACCCTCGCTATGACCATACACCCATTAGCATACAAACCGTAACCTTCCAGTACCTTTATACTTTAGTCACGTAACAAATTACTGTTCGTAGTATCACAAAAGTAGCTTCCTAAATAAAACCTTTAGCAACATGGTTACTTCACTACATTAACTAGAAATTTTTAAAATCTTAGATGACATACATTAACAAATAACAGATTATCTGGCATAAAATATGTTTAACTCACTTAAAAAGCGATTCAGGTTACATCACAATTCATACTACATTCTGCGCGTTCATTAATTAAACGGGGTTTACACAGCATTAATTTTCACGTAAAATCTCTAATATCTCATGAAACACAATACTTAACTTTCTATTAAAAACCGCGAGACAAAAGTAAATTTCAACTACTGCGAAGTGACATGTCATTTTTAATTTTGGACAATTGTTACCATTTTAAAATTACTTTCATTCTAACCTAACCTTACCTAACCTGTATATTTATATAGCTCGTGTAGTTTTACCTGTTTTTGTGTTTGAGATGTGTATTTATAATTTCGGTGACGCTAGACCGCATGATGTTGTTTGGGATATTAAAGAATTGAAAATTTTTACAAATTAAAGACCGTCAATCAGTGTGACCAGCAGTTATCTTCTTTGAAAAGACCATGGCTTCTGTGGTAGGAGGACAATAGGTCATTAATGATTAATAAATGTAAGACAAGCGGGAAGGGGGGGGGGGCTGGTTGGAGGGGAAGCATGAATTAAAATTACGGCTACTGTTCAGTGCTCTTGCTAACTTAGTTCTAGTCAAGGTATCTGGCCAGATTGCGTAACCTGAACTATGTCATCTTACTGTACAACCTGCAATATTAATGTACACTCACTTCCAAAAGTCACAATTTGTAGACATGCAATCAAAGCAGTAAATTGAGATGTTCAATATCTAGTGGAAGTATGCTGTCATGTAGATATAGTCACATTTCTCTAACAGTTTCGTTACTGTTTGTCTGGAAACTTTGGCAGATTACACTTGCTGCACACTTCATCAACCTGATTTTAATTTCTTTGGAACATTGCATACACTTGGCATTTTCTATATTACACAAGTAACATTTGTATGCGATATTTGATATATTAGAGAGACATAGGAATATATTGTACTGATGCTGTACAAATCCCAGTATATGTAAGAACATTTGGTTGGGTAAATTAGGGAGACAGAATCAAACTGGTTTTAAGAATTGCTGCTTGTATAACCTAGTTGCTATTTTGGAAAAGTTGTTAATTTAAAGTAGGAAATGATACTTATATTGGAAATAGATATACATGTACATTAAAATGAAACATTGTTATGAAACTTTGTGTACTGTGCACTGATATCTGTAGGGTAAAACTGCACTTTTTTTGTAATGGTGTATTCAAATACTTTGTTTTTTCTCACAAATTAGACCAAAATTTACTATGAAATTCTGCATCTCTTTCCAGGAGCAGATACAGATGGAAAGAAACTTAAGTTCGTCAAGAAGCTTCCACAGAACAGTCGGTATGTATGAAATTATTTTTAAGGACACTTTACAGTACACAGAAGATTATCATGACATGTGAGCATGTTACAAATTTAAGACCATAAATTCGTGTGACCAGCAGTATTCGTCTTTGAAAGACCATGGTTTCTGTGATAGGAAGACAATAGGTGATTAATGGTTAGTAAATGCAATACCAGCTGAGGATGGAGGGGAGTGGGGGCAGGATAGCATGAATTTAAATTAAGGCTAATGTACAGTGATCTTTCTAAAATAAGAACGGTATGGTATCTGGCTAACTGCTGTTCATAGTAGAACTTAGTTGCTACTTTACGCTACACTGTCATAATATAGTCGTTAGAGGGACCATGTTGGCTAATTGAAATTGAATTTTAACGCCAGTTTTCTTCTCACTCACTTGTGTTAGTGAGAAGGTTGTTGTTTTCAGCACCAGAGCTGCTTGCATTTCAGGTAAGCTGTAGAAATTGGAGCTGACTCAGTGTTCCATCAAAGAACTTCCCAGCGTACTGGAATGATTTGTGGCTACAGTGTGCTTACTAAATGCACAAATGGTAGAGGAGATGGTTAGATAGATAGATAGATAGATAGATAGATAGATAGATAGATAGATAGATAGATAGATAGA